>NC_066322.1:21184270-21492476 GCF_022539315.1 Serinus canaria | reverse complement strand
AAAAAATCCCAAACACCACCATCATAGATACAACTTCTGGTGCCTTATTTTTGGATAGTACCAATTACATGAGCATAGTTGGAGGACACACAAGTACCTGTTCCTTGTGTCAAAACCAGGCAAGTGTAATTAAATGTGCTGTTCTGGTGGGCTTGAAACCTATTTGCAATCAAGCAAACCAGTGAGCTTTTCAGCAGAATTGGCTTTCTCCCCTCAGGAGAGGTTGAGCACTGGGACAGTAGCCACATTTCACTGCTGCTCCTGACTGAGGCACGTTGACAGAGACGTGTGGGAGTTTACACAGGGTCCACTGGCAATAAGCCTTGTTCTGGCCAGGATTAATCTCCAATTTTTATGAGCACTAAACTTCACTAAAATTTACCCCCAAATTTAAAAAATATCAAGAATGTACTACTAAAGCAAATTTTTTACATAAATAAATATTTATTAAATCTTTTTTGGCATGGATGAGGAGAATGCAGTGTTGGTGCCAAAGCCTTCATGGCCTCCTGGATGTACCTGGTGTTAACTCTTTCACAGGAAAGGGGAAGTGATGAATCACCCACTGATTTGCAGTTTCTTTTTATTTCCCATCTAACTTGAGCAAAAATGCCAAAATCTTGAATGCTATTAAGAGGCTTAGTACATTGTATGTGAAATGTGAGATGCAGCATCTGACAGTCCTGCAGTGGAGCGCAGCACAGGGGCTTCCCAGCCAATGCCGAGCCAGGTGCACTTGGAGCTCAGGAATCAGATGCAGCATAGCAATGCTATTCCAGCAGTCTCATCAGAATTAATTAGCCTGGCTGAGAGGCAGGACAGATTTTGCCTGAGCAGACTGCACAGACAGAGTAGCTATAGAGCCTGGTACCTGAGCCAGTTTATTTGGAGCAATACGGAAGTGCTGTCAGTGCTGAGAAAAGGGTACTGACTTAAATGGTGCCAGATCACACTGTTTATTAGATCAGTTGTCTCAATGGCATATGCAGAAGGCTGTATCTAAAACAGGTTTTCTCCTATGCTTTTCCTTTTTGGTGAAGATTCAAGAGAGGAAAGAGTCTGAGTATCCCACTTGAAAAAACATTCCCGGTGAATTCAACAAAAAAGGTTAAGTTGTAGTAAAGCAGTTCCTTTTCCCATCTCATATGCAAGTACATCTATTAAGAATGGAAGTAGAAGTAGGAACATATAGATATGCATTAAAGTATCAGAGATCTCCAAGATTAATCTGTACACTCACTAATCTATAATAATTCAATTTTACTCAGTGGAACCCTTTAAAGGAATGTTTGGCAAACAGTATGCCTATATTTTATTCCTGAAGTCTACATAGCTAAGTAATAGTTAAGGATATAGAGTCACATTCATAGCTTCCAGGAGAAAGGAATTTGGGAACCTAATCTGAAGTTAAGACCTTTCCAGGTAACGTGAGCCTTTCATCTAATGGGGTTCTTGTGTATATGAGCTGTTATTGCCAGGCACAGTAACCCCAGCTATGAGCAAGGGCTGACCTGGAGAGATATCTGCTCCCCAGGGAACACTGGTGGAGGACTCAGCTCCTTCCTCTGCCCTTGTCTTCGCTGTGATTCTCAGCAAGTCACTGGAAAATAAGACACAAAGACTATTTGGAAAGTGAGGAATATAATACTTTGAACTAGGGGTAAGTGTTAAGATAAAAAAACATTGAAAGACTGTGAAGTTATCTTCAGTAACTGGGGAACAAGCAAGCATTTTAGAAAAAAACCCCACACTGTTATGTGGCTTGTTTTTGTGACAATCAAAGAGGAAGCAGGACAAAAATGTGAGTATGAGAAAGTATTTCATATATACATAAATACCTATAACTGATGGGATCAGGAGAGAGGCACTGCTCTAGTAGGCTAATCCCTGACTGCATCTTTCACACTGTACAGGTACTGCTTGATCCTACAACAAAGCCTGTGTTCACAGGTGAGATTTCTGTATAGCTATATACCACACGCAGCTGCTGCTGCATTACAAAGTGCTCAAGGCCAGATGCTGCTGTAGTTTGGCAGAGTGGGTACAGAATAGGAATTAGGACTTCAGAGCTATCCATTAAATTTACATGTCTGTTTCAATTCACTTAATGGAATAAAAATCCAAGACTGAAGATCTCAACTACAAATCCCTGGAGAAATACAAGGTAAGATTTAGGTAGCTCAGAAAGGAGCAGATACTGTCTGCAGTTTTCTGTGCAAAAATGTGCTGTAAAAATTCAGTGTTACCTAAAGGGGAAAAAAAAAAAGAACAACCCAGAAAAAGAACAACCCAAACATTTTTATGAGAAGCAGCACTAATGGGGGGACATGTTAACAGGAGTGCTGATTCATACCATTAATGTGGGCAGGCAGTAACCGTGGAGAGGGAAAGATCTGTTGGAACATGCTTCTCTTGAAAACACGCCTAAATTAAGAGGTTGTCAGAGACATGTGTTTCACAGTGTTGGCAACCCAGGTGTAACAAATTTCCAAGATGACTATTAGTGAGTACTAACAGCTATAAAAGCACTTCTAATTTCTTGCTGAATATGGAGGCTTAACTGGAAGTGAGAACTACAGGTAGAAGTGAAGAGCATTCAGGATACACATGCAGAGGAATGGCCATTAGCAGAGAACACATAAATTGCAGAATGGGGTCCAAATCAAGTTATTTGATTTAAGAAAAAGACCCAGGAATTATGAGAGTGGAAAGACCATCTCACACTTTCCTACTGCAGAACTTTTTGCTTTCTGTGTCAGGCATTTGTCTTTGACACCAGATCTTGCATCTGGTTTGTTATGGGCAATGCCTATCTTCCTTTATTTGTTTTTCTTTTGATATGTTTTAGAATAATTATAATTGCCCTGTGAAAGAAATACACATGCTCTCTTACCACTTTTATTTTCTGAGTGCTTAATTTCTTTTCATTTATGGACCTGTTTTTGTACTGCAAAGGAACCAAAGACTTGATAGGGTTTTGTTTCCTGAATGTGACTGATGCCTGAGAAAACTCCTTTTCTATTTCAGTAGGGCTGCTTTGAGGAGCAGAAATGGGAATTAAATATGACTTTCAAGAATTTTGGTCTTCAACTTCATTAATCTCTTCTTATAGTTAGTAGCCAATGATCTGCAGTGGTAGAACATTTAAGCACATGACATGAAGGAAAACAGCTATTTGTGTATTTTAATAACTTTGAGGTATCTTGCTAGTAAAACATTCAGTCCTTTCACCTTGCTGAACTTTTAGTTAGGGTGGAAGAGAAAAGGTAAAACATTTGATGCTAAACATTGAGACAGGGTTCAAGGATGTTTATTTTACCTATTGGCTCATTATTGGCATGAAAAGCTTCAAGTGATGCTAAGTTTGGCTACTTTCTTTTCAACAAGCAGCCCCACTCCTAGCTGTACTTATGGCATCCAAAGATGTGAGACTGATTCATGATACTGAATAGTGAAAAATATTTTTTGGTACCTTAAAGAAGTGTTTTCATGGTAATTATAAAGAGCTGACCTGTTCCCAAAGCAGGGCATCAAGGAAGGTGAAAATATTGCAACTCAGACTTTGAAAATGGAAGTCTCCACACCACATCTGAAATGCATGAAGTGTTTTTTCTAGAAAGTACTCTGTCAATCACTGGTGCTGATAGCAGAACTCTACCAGCCAAGGAGATCAGGTAATGTCAGCTCCATGATAATCAGCCTTGAGCAAATGCTGGGGGCTCTTTTTTATTGCTTTTTTAAAAGAATCATTCTGCACTCCACACTTATGTAATTATACAGGTTTTATTAATTTACAATTTCATTGATTTTATGTATCTGATTTAAAGTGTTAATCAACATTGTGTCTGGAAACCATTTGGAAATGCACCTTGTTTAGAAAAAATCTCTGAAGGACAACAGGAACGTTCATTCCCATGAGTTTTCCATCTCAAACACATAAGTGTTTGCAGTATAAAGGAATCTATAGCACCTATATCTGTGTCTTTTCTGGGGAAGAGAGAGCATCAGAAATTAAATTACAATCCACTGTGTTGCAATGGTTGGTAGGGGGAGCAGGGGCAGTGTTTTGGGGGTATCTTCCCTGAGAAGGTGCTGGAAGCTTCTCTGGAGGCAGTGCCAGCCACCTCCAAGATGGATCTGCTGCTGGCTGAGGCCAAGTGCATCAGCAACAGTGGTAGTGCCTCTGGGATAAGATATTTGCAAATGGGAGGGAAACACTGTGCAGTTGCATATGGAGAGAGGAAAAAGGCGTGAGAATATGTGAGAGAAGCAGCTCTGCAGACACCGAGGTCAGTGAGGAAGGAGGGGCAGGAGGTGCCCCAGGCACTTGAGCAGAGATTACCCTGCAGCCCCTGGTGCAGCCCATGGTGAGGCTGCTGTGCCCTGCAGCCCAGGGAGGTCCACAGGGAGCAGAGATCCACCTGCAGCCCATAGAGGAGCCCACACCAGAGCAGATGGACGCCCAAAAGAGGCTCTGCTCTCATAGAAAGCCCATACTGGAGCAGGCTCCTGGCAAGAACAGTGGCCCCATGGGGGGAAGAGGCTGCACTGGAACAGGTTTGCTGACAGGAGTTTTGAGCCTCCTGGGGCCCACGCTGGAGCAGCCTGTTCCCAAGGGACTGCACCCCATGGAAGGGACCCATGCTGGCACAGGGGAAGAGTGTAAGGAGTCCCCCTCCTGAGGAGCATGTAGTAGCCAAGATAATGTGTGATCAACTGAAAGCAGCCTCTGTTCCCCATCACCCTGCACTGCTGGCAGGGAGGAGGTAGAGAAATCAGGAGTGAAGGAATAAGGAAGGGCTGGAGGAAAGCTGTTTTAAGATTTCTCCTTATCCTACTCCAGTTTCATTACTAAGAATTTAATTTCCCCAGGTCAAGTTCTGCCTGTCCACAGTGCTCACTGCTGTGTGATCTCTGTCCTCTCTCGACCCAGGAGACTTTCATTACATTTTCTCTGCCCTGCCCAGCTGAGGAGAAGAGTGACTGAGTGGCACTGGTGGGCACCTGGTGCTCAGACAGAGTACACCCACTGCACATATGTCTCTGACCACTTAAAAAGAATTTGCTAATGTTGTCTCAGGAAGATAGACAGGAGAGGACTTGTGGGTCCCACTCTTTCCTCTTGTATACTTTCTAGATAACATTTGTCATGGGTGGCTGTTTCTGGTTTCAATGTCAGGCTTGCAGAGCCTCGTGATCCCATGTCTATGCTTTTAGATGGATCCACAAATCATGGTGTGACAGAATAAACTTTTTTTTTTGCTGCAGGGTACAATTTTCTGATGGGTCTGCACTGCCCATCTCATAGAAGCTTTTGTCAAAAAAAATGTCTTTGCTATTCAGGGTGTTTTGACCCTGAACTGCTTTGGGCACAGCAAGAATAAGCAGCTGGAGAAGGAGGCAAAAGGCAGGCAAAAAATGTCTGCTGTGAGCTGGGCTGCCCAAAATGAAGGAAAGCCCTAACCTGCCTAAGAGGAAGGAACGCAAAAGTACAGGTCTTTGACAGAAGTAGAAGCTCTCGACTGTTGCCAGGAATTTTACATCACTTGCTGATTGACATTATGTCTGCTGAGTGTTTGCCCATGGACCTTAGCTCCAGGATGTCTCCCTCTCTCAGAGACAACAGCCCCCAAGCACCTGCACCAGCCTTTGCAACATTCACCTCTGTGCAGGCACAGGCAGTCCAAGAGAGGGATGCCAGGACACCCAGCCCTTGATTCTGGGAAAAAAAGGGCATCAGCAGGCAACATCTAAGTCAGGCAGGGGTCAGGAGGTGAGGCAGGATCAAGTCAAAGACTAGGAAAGCTTATGCAGGATGAGTGTGGAGCAAACACCATGCCTGATGTTCCCAGTGTGGATGTGTTTAGAATGCCTTACGGCTCTGAACTTAAAAGTATTTTAAAGGGATTGTATATATATCCTTTCTTGTACTTTATGAAGCTATTTATAGTTGTTGAATTCCAGGAGTTTGGGATTTAAAAAACCAAAAACCCCAAAGCAATTCTAGAAGTAGCCTTTATTTTCTTCAGTCTGTGTCACATGGATAACACAGAGTTACCCATATTACTGTTTTAAATTGGCATATTCTACTGAAAATTAGTCAGGAGCTACCCTGAAATACCTCCTGAATCCATCAGAGCTAATGCAGATTTACACTAACATTACTCAAAGGAGAAATTGGCCATTTTTGGACATCAGTGATTTCTAAGCAGAGAGATATGTTGTATCTCCAACAGGGCTTCAGAACTCCTCATTAATGAGATTTATGAAACTTGAAGAGAAAACAGACTGGTGAGCAACAACTTTAATCTTTGCAATCTGTGGAAGCTGGTGATACATACCTTTTACATTTAATAACAAAATACCTGCCTGGAGCACCTTTTACACTTTAGCTTGTACGTGCATTGTGTCATAGTATTTTATTCTAATTTCTATCAGATAAATTTACTGTCCGTATACAGGAAGAGTTTTTACAATGCTTAGTAAAGCTCTGAGTCCCTGAGACTGGTTAGCTCTAAGTAGGGCACTCCCTGCAATAACTTTCCATCACTGCATCCAACATTCTTTGTCTCCTTTGAAAATCATGGCTGATTAAAAGTCTAATGCAACAGCTGTTTGTGATCATATGATTGATATGTTTTCTAGACAGATGCTGAGTATTAGATGCAGAAACATTTTTACAGTGCTCAAGAAATTTGGAATTGATATTTTTTAAAGCCACAGTAGGACAGAGCTGCTAGACAATGCAGATTCTTTAAAGACATAATTAAGAATTGGTGTAACTCAAAAGATTGATCACACCACTCAAAAAACCTGCCCCCATGGTTTTCAGGAAGCAAAATTATAAAATTATTTTCACGAATCAGAAAGTACTCTGAAAACTTTTAACAATGCACTATGCCCATAGATCACTGCACAACGTAATTTCTTTTTGGTGTTTAATATTGGAGGTGAATTGTGAAAAAAGCTCAGTGGTTTGCTCCCATTAGCTGGCCACTATGAGAACAGCTGCTCCTGGCAAGACCAGGTGGAGCACAAGTAGGGATTTGGCAGCTAAACAGTTTGCAGTATAGGAGACATTGGGTTTTGTAATTGTCTTTAAGATATAAAAAAAATCTTTGTGGTCAATCAAGGCCCTGCTGCATGATGGCTCCAGCCTGGGGAGCCATCTCGGGGCACAAATCCTCATCCAGAGCCCTGCCGTGAGCCTGGCACTGAGGGTGATGCCTGGGAGAGCCTCACCAGCAGCCACTGGGAGCCCCTCTGTTACTCAGGGAGTAACCCCTGCGGCCCCGGGGCTGTGCAGAGAGCCTGAAGGAGCTGCAGCAACGAATGTGGCACGGCCTGCGTGAGGCTGCCTGGGCTGAGGGGCGGCATCCGGAACTGAGGGGATGCACCTGAGGGCCGAGGGGTGGCACTGGGAACTGAGGAATGGCACTGGGAACTGAGGAGTGCCTCACCCAAAATTGAGGGGTGGCACTGGGAACTGAGGGGTTGCACCTGAGGGCCAAGGGGTGGCACCGGGACCTGAGGAGTGGCACCAGGAACTGAGGGGATGCACCTGAAGGCCGAGGGGTGGCACTGGGAATTCAGGGGTGGTGGCACTGGGAACTGAGGGGCGGCACCAGGGACCTGAGGGGTGGCACTGGGAACTGAGGAGTGGCATGGGAAACTGAGGGAATGTCTGGGACCTGATGGGTGGCACCTGGGACCTGATGGGATGCACCTGGGGCCTGATGGGTGGCACCTGGAACTGAGGGGCAGCACTGGGACCTGATGGGTGGCACCTGGAACTGAGGGGTGGCAGTTGGGACCTGATGGGATGCACCAGGGTCCTGATGGGTGGCAGTTGGGACCTGATGGATGGCACCTGGGACCTGATGGGTGGCACCTGGGGCCTGATGGGATGCACCTGGGACCTGATGGGTGGCACCTGGGACCTGATGGGTGGCAGTTGGGACCTGATGGGATGCACCTGGGACCTGATGGGCGGCACCTGGGACTTGATGGGCTGCACCTGGGACCCGATGGGCGGCACCTGGAACTGAGGGGTGGCACTGGGACTTGATGGGATGCACCTGGATCCTGATGGGTGGCACCTGGGAATTGAGGGACTGCACCGGTGCTCAGCCCACCCTCAGGAGCTGTTCTAGACCAGTCTTCTGCCAGCAGCAAACTCTTTGTGGAGAGTGTTGAGCAGTGTCCCCTGAAGAGCTGGTGCACTCAGGTAGGCTGTTCCTGTTCGTTTCTCTCAAAGACCTGCCCTGCTGCTGGAGTAGCTGTGTGGGTCGTGGGAGCAGGGGTGGGGAAGGTTCCTTTTCTTCTTGGAGAGAGTTGGAGTTTGGGGTTTTAAAGGTTCTGGCTTCACATTTGGATAAGGCTGCTGCTGTGTGTGTTTGGGAGAACCTCCCTGGGTAAGCCCAGGTTCTGCTGTCTTGCCCCAGGCTCTTCACTTAACTTGTGCTTGCATTTTGGGGAATTGGCACAGAGAGGAGGCTTGGGCTTTTAAAGGATGTGGACAGGGAAACTAGGGAAAGGTTTTGCAAAGGAAATTGCAGGCTGAAGTGATTCCTAACAAGTGCTCATGAGGAAAGTTTGAATGTGCCCTCACCTTCTGTATGTGCTCTTGGTATCCCTGGCTGTCTCACAAGGATTTCTTTTTCTAGTGCTGTCACAGATCCTGTGCTCTGGTAAGATATTTTTATGCCAAACTGGGCTCATAAAAGAGGGTGAAAGTGTTTAAAGCTTTTTAAGGAGGAGAAATTTTAAATGGCATGTCTTTCTGGTAGGTGTGTACTCATGACAATCCAATTATACGTGCAATTTTTCTTGGTACTAGTAAGACTTTTCATTTTTGGGTTTTTTTTCCTTACCAGTTCTACTTGAAATCAAAAATTTTTATCACTTCCCTCTGCAGCATGGACAAAGAAAGAGAATATAAATGTGCAATTACTTTACATCAGAGCTGCACCTGAAACTAGTTAGTAGCAGTTCCTTGGATTGAGGGTGGTAGGGAGGGGGAAGCAAATTTATTCTAATTTGTGAAGTTAAAGTCTGTCTATGGAATTTTTATACATTGAGACTAAGGTCAAAATAAAGTTAAGTTTAAGAACTTAGTCTTGAAATAATCAAAAGCTTGAATAGATGGTGTTTATCCACATCTTACTATTTTCCCAGGAAGATCACTTTCTCTTGATAGAGGAATTTGGTTACAAAATGAATTAGTGAAGCAAAAGTAATATGGTAGTTACTGGCATAGGGAGGGAACTCTGAGTCTGAGAAAACTGCAATAATTTATGCTCTTGGCTATCAGTGTGTGTATGCCATGAGAACAAATAAAAATCAGCATATGAAATTAACATTCAAAGAAGGCCTTGCTTTGTGTAACATGCAAGACAAACAACCTCTGTGTGTTAAATCTGCAGGTCTTTTATGTAAAACTGAAAGAAAATATATGTTCTTGGTAATTAACTCTTATTTAGTATTGAGCTCACTTTGGCAATTATGTCAAAGACCCAAAAGCAGAAGCCAATAAATTCTTTTCCCACATAGTAGAATCCAGCTCCTGAAAAATGACAGAAAAGGGTTCTGAAAGTATAGGGGACGTGGATAAAAACACCCAAATAGGCAAGTGGAATATTTCTGTATTTGTGAAACCATGTTTTTGGGAAAGAAAAGGCTCTGTTTCCTCCATAATTGTTGTTAGTTTCCCTCCAACTAGAAACTGATTACCAACATACAAAATAAGTGCAAAGGAAATGATATGCATTCAGTTTGTGTCAGCATGCAAGCCCCTTCTAGTAAATGAGGGTCAAAAAGCTTTCACCAGGAAGTTGAACCAATCTATCAACACAAAAATAACCCTAACCAAATACCAATTAAATGTCACATATTGTTGTTTGCTAACACGGAAAGCAATATATTTAGTTCATTTCAGATTCTCTGTTACGAGCTAGAAAATGTGTATGAACTACAAGTATCCATATATTAATTAGCTCTTGTTATATCTAAGTTGCCTATTTCATTATATGTACAGATTTCTAAACTACAAAATATTCTGAAACTTTTGCCTAAGTGGTACTTTAATTGAACTATGTGTAGTAAGATTTGTTTAGCTGATCTGTGGTGTATTTTCTTTTGTGTATTATAATATGGTGTATTATTTTTGCCTACATTAGTAATGTGAGGTAAGGTTATTACTCTATTAGATCACACTTATTTTGCTTTTAATACCAGGAACTAGGAAAATGGGCATCTATGTAACCTGATCAATGTCACAGAGTTTGGGCTGTGTGACTGCAATAGTGTGATTGTAGTCCCTGTAAAGCTAACACAGCAGTGCCTGTCTTGGGGTTGAGAAACCCCTTTGGAAGAAAAAGGAGGTCAATCTATAAAATAACTTACAGGGAGTATAACTCCCCTGAAAAACTTCAACAACTTCATTTTGGATTCTTCTGTGCCTCATCAGGATTATTTCCTTTAAGCATGGATGCAACTATAATTTTTACAACTTGATGGGGTTACTGTGGCTACATGAAATACTATAAGTTTGGGTGTTGTTTTCTATGTGAAGTATCCACTAATTGTAAAATTCTCATAACACAATCAGGGTTGATTGGCTGGTTGATGATTTTTCTGTGAAAGGTGCATGTAAGCATCTGGGCAAAAGGGTGGTGCCTCTCCTACATGCATCTGCAAGGAGTGGAAAGCTGCAATGCATGGCTGCCCTGCTGAATCCAGACATTTTGGCTGCTCATTAGCATCTTCCTGTAGCTGGTCCCAGCTTCTGACTCAGGACTGTGTCTGTGTCTGGTATTGTAACTCTTTAAAATGCCACCTACAAGAGCTCCAGCAATCAAAGTTTGAAAGGGTCTTCCTAAGAGCTTTCTTGACATCTAGTAGACTCAGTACACCATGATCTAAAGCAGGTGTTGGTTTTAGAGCATGGATGGAACAACTCCAGAGAAAGAAGAGATCCACAGCTATGTCCCTATGGGGTACATGGCTAAACTGAAATGAAGCATTGTCTCACAAGTCTTGTGAATGTGCATTTATAGTCTCCAATTTCTATATGTATATTCTGGTGGTTTAAGTGCAGATGTACTCTGCCACACAGTTTTCTTTATTAAGCAAATGTGGTTTTTGAGGGAGACCTAACATTGTGTTCATAAGGACAGCTTTGCTATAAAGCTGACTCTGGGAATTTAGGGCATATGTTTGTTTATTAATAGTGTACTTTGTTCTATGTATATAAAGAGAGGTCATCAAAAAGTGCATTTGTGATTTGTAGCTTGAAATGCAGATCTCTGCTAAAGCTTATTTCTGTTCCAAATATCTGCTCATAAAGATATATGGGTATGTGTGTAGTTTAGATATTGTGAGATTAAGCTCTCAGAGGCAAGCTTTGCTGCTCTGTTTATTAACAGGCAAAAGCACTGTCTGAAAATTTTACAATAGAGGAGTAGTTGTAGACAGACAGCAAGGCACCACTGTGGGGGCTGATTGCTCATTATATTTATAGATAAGTAAGGAAGCAATGTGTGAAAGATTGCTTTAAGGGCTAAACTTTTCTAGTATAGGATACAAAGTACCAGTGGCTGTTTCTGAGAGCTGAGAACACAGATTTAGAAATGGGACCCTGTTTTTAACAGCTGCCTAAGGATACCAAGTGAGAATTCTCTCTTCCTAAAGACCTTTTTTTAAAGTTGTAACACTTCTTGTTTTGTTAGTGAGGAATTGATTAGCACCTAACTTAGAATGCCTGATGAGGAACCAGTGAGCCCTTAAATAAAGATTTCTCAGTATGTTGCATAACCTAGTATCTGGGGTTGCTAATACTCAGCAGTCCTTTGACTTAACTTAATTATTTTTTTATATACTTTAAATAATGCTCATTTGAATCCTGGTGGGCAATTTGATAAAGAGCTGGCTTCCCACTTGACCAGTGCAACCTACCATGTGTTTAGATAATACTTGAAAGCTGGGTGATCAGTATTATATCTGTGTTTTAACAGGGTCATTTTCTTGCTTGGAAAGTTCTTAGACTTATCAAAGAGCAGTAATTTATTTTTTAAGAGGAAGCCTTATGTATCATTAAATACGATTTGAGACTTCAGACTTTAATTTCCATACCCTATTGAACCTAATATGACTAATTCAACTTGGAAATTGAACTTTTTTCCTTAAACCTTGCTTAGCATTAAAATTGCTGTAGCTGATACTTAAAAAAACCCCCAACTTAATTTTTTCTCTTCAACTTTGCTTACCATGTGTATTTTTCAGCCCCCTCTATAGAAAAGACTGTTTGGGACCATCTTTCTCCTCCAATAACATGTCAAAATATAAGCTTAAGAATAGAGTATGCCAGAGGTACTCTGTTTCCAGAATTAGCATTCAGAATTTGCTATTTGCTCTTTTTTTTGATAGGCCTATGACTCATTTGAGGTTCACAATAACATCATCTGTGTTACACAATTGTGGGGCTTCTGCTTAAAGGGCTTTGGAGACTCTCCTGTCTGGAGTGCAAGCTGGCAGCTTTCTCACCCTCACCTATTGTGGTTGGAGAGCTGGCTGGAAGGTCAGCAACCCCCAAGGTGTTGAGACACCCCTGATGGACTGAAGCAGTGGCTCTGCACAGGCCTTTCCTGTTTCATGTGGGATCTGGGATAAAGCTAAAGGGTGCCTGTCTGACATCCTGCATCAGGTTCTTTCAGGCCCTCTTTTATAATAAGGTCACTGCTTGCTGTGATCCCAGAGTGATGTTTTTTTATTTTCCTTTGCAAATTCATTTAGGTGGCCTAAACTGCAAACTTACATCCTTAATTTCCCTGGATTCCCAGGGTATTAGGGTATTGCTCAGTCAGGGTGTCAAATGATGCAGCTGCCTCAGGTAAAATCAGTGCAGGCACTCTCACTCACTCCTGGGGCTACTTTTAGAGTCTCAGCCACCAATAAAATCAGTATTTTAAAGAGGTTATGCTGTGTCAGTTTGGAGAACCTCACAGCTAATTTAAGGACATAATGTGCATGATAAACTCTCCATTGCCCCCTGGGTTCATGTCTGACTTCTGCCAGGCTATCCACATCTTATGTGAAAGGATGTGTTAAGAAACTAAGAATTCTTACTGTCTTTTGAACAATTGAGCACTTTCATTTGCCAAAGAATCTGTACCTACAGTGTTATGTACATTCACTCCTTAATCTTAAAACCCTCAAACCCCTAAAAACACACCATCTTTTTACCCTCTCTGCCCCCCCAACTTCACAGCCCTGAAAAGTGAACTCCAAGCTACATTAACCAAGATGTGCATTCCAGTCTGGGTTTCTGATGCCAGTCCATGCTCTCTTCTGTCTTCTGCTGTGCAGATTTAGTTGTTCTGTTCTTATATGCACTATCATTTGGCAATTTCAAATCAAATGTATCCAGTTAGAATATTGAATTGGATATTACACATAAGGAAAAAACCATTTTCCAGAAACAATGATGAAAAGTATTACTGATCTCATTTCAGTTTCCAAATTTAGGGTAAAAGGAAACAGCTTTGGAATGTGACTGAATAAGGTGGTCTTTATTTCCTTTGTAGTGGAGAGCAAGCCTCTCATGTCACCAGGTTTCTAGTACCTGAGCAGTAACCTGGAAGAAAACAAATACTAGATCCTTGGAGCTAAAAGAATGGATTTAATTTATCTAGTTTTCCTTGATTGTTTTATTACTGCTTGGAACGTTCAGAGGTGACTAAGTCATGTATTCAGTTTTCACTCCTAAAACACTGGAAATCAAAGCTCAGACAGTAACTGAACAAACCAATAGCAAGTTTTCTGTGTTTCACACAGACAGTTGAAATTACACTCCAAAATATTTTTTAATTTGCCACAACATTTTATTTCATTCCATATCTAACACAGCAACCGGTGTTGCCTGCAGATATCATTGTGAGGCATGTTTCTATATTACTTCTTGTGAAAGATAAAAGCACTCTCATAAGGACCAACTTTTTAAAATTAGCAAACATAGGAAACAAATTAATTTTGAGCCAGGTGCAAGTGAATAAAAATGCTTCTCTGTATCAATTAGTGCCATGCAGCCGCCCTTTAACCTTGAGAACATACAGCATAATTAAAAGATGCTATTTTTTTGATCAGGCTACTTAGATTTTATGTAGATTCTCTCAGGAAGGAAGAGACTTGCTTCTCAAAATGCCTGGAAATTTTCAGGAGTGAGCGTGGTAATTAGTGAGGAGTGTGATTGAGTGCTATCATTTACAGTGATATCTTCACCTTTCCTGCACATTTTGCTTGGACTCTATTATGATTAAATACTATTTTTGAGTGTAGAACAAAAACCCATAGATTCTGGTAATGCCTCGGTCTGAAGGAAAGTTAAAGCAGTGCAGGAAATGCTTTCTGTGTGGACGCTGCCTCTTTTTGCTCATGTTCCTGTGCTTGAATGCCATGTTTATAAATCAAAAAGACACCTATTTCCCTTTCCTGAATTGTAGTCCTTGGATCCAATGGAACAGTTAGTAAAATATAATATTTAGTTTTTCTAAATAGGGAAAGCAGCAGTTGAGCTTACTGGAGTGCAAGGTGTGTAGAGAAAGCAAGAAAGTGCCTTGGGTCTGTCTGAATTTTGCAGCAGGTCCCTGAAGTGATGGTTTGTCCCCATCAAACTTTCTCTTCAGTGGTGTGCACAGAAGATGGATTCTGTCCCCAGCTTATCAGTTTGGTGTATGACCTCTGACAACAGCTAATAAAGTCCTAACAAATTTAAAGATGGTCTTTGCAATATAAACACTGCTTAGCAAAAAGCTTTACAATCCTCCAGTTATATACATGCATCAGAGCACAGATGTTAAATAAAGCCAGACCTTTACAGTTCAGTGATTGAATTAATGCATTTGAAAGGAGGAGAGGGGAAATGGTTTCAGGACAAACCAAACCAGATGGAAGAAGGTGGGGCTTAGCTTTCCTATCATTTTTTTTTTTTTTTTGTGAACTCAGATCCATAGTCTGAAGTTAATACATTAGTATAAGCATTATTTTATATTTGTTTAATCTGTATTAAAAGAGAGAATTTAGATTAACATGTTCAATGTATTTCCTAGTACTATATGAAATTAATCTGAGATCCCAATTTTTCCCTGTTTTGATTCATTGATGATGCAGTTTAGAAATCACAAAAGACTTGTTCTACTATTTTATGGGTAATCCATTATTTTATTGAGGCAGAACAGGGAAGTCCAGTTACACAAAATGTTTGGACTGTATTGCATGTTCAAGTGCTGGTATAGGTTCTTCAAGATAGAGGATCTGAGGGAAGAGTGATTTCTAAACCAGAGTTGCACTGAATATCAGGTCTGTCTCTATGAAACAATTTTGTATTAAACCTGTCACACAGCCTTTTAAAATTTTTCTCCAATGTCTCATTTGTGAGTATTGAGTTTTTTGGCTCAATATTCTTTTAAAAATTTTTTTGAGATACCAAATTACTGTCTCTTTCTTACATTATGTACAGTAGTACTAGATTTGGAAGCATTAATTTTTTATTTCAAATAGAATTTTTTATGAGAAAAGAGCTGCTAACTCTTTCAGATCAGCAGAAATACCCACTGTAATTCTAATTTTGGAGTCTTGGTTATATGATAAAGGCAATATTCACACATACAAGTTGAGGGAGCTATTTTGATCCCAGTCATAAAAAAACCCCTCCTCAGACTGCTGCTATATAAGAGTGTTTACCCAGAGCACGACGTGTGTGGACAGTTGGAAAGGTTAGTGCTGTGGTTATGTACTGAGGTTTGTACATGGCACTGCAAACAGGCATGTAAAAAACCTACACAGATTGTTTCAAATAGTGGTGAATACTGTGGTTTTGGCTCAACACATTTATGCCATCCTAGATGAAAGTAGAACATAAGTTTGCTAGAAGCCAGAAGATTTTTTTATGAACTCTAACAGTCTGGGAAAAAAAGAAGTTGGCTCAAAGAAAAGAGAACTGAGATGAAAAAAATTAACTCCCGGAAAACAGTTTTTGCCGCTTTTAAGAAAATCACAAATGCCTTTATTGTTCATTTGTTTCTCTGTTTTTGCTAATTTTTGAGGTAGAAACAAAAGCAGTCTGACTATGGCTGTCTTAGGACAAAGCAAGTTCAAAGCAGTGTTTCAAGAGGATGAAAGAATTTAGCCAGGTACTGCTGTGACTTGTTGTCTAAAGCCTCCGGGATGAGGCCCATCCTGTTGTGACTATTAAGCATCACGCAGTGAAGAGATCCTGCAGCATAAGTATAACTTTTGAATGTTTCTTAAAACAGAAGAAATGAGAAATCTTGATTAACCAGAGTGGAGACCAAAAAATTGACTATTGGTTTTGATATGGCAGTGCAGGCAACTGCCTGGTGTGACATGGGATCAGCAGCTCTGCATGGACATGGCTGTCTGAGCATATTGGCAGGAATGGGATGTCCATCCTCAAAAAGTCCACCCAGAGACAAAACATTTCAATAAATAAGTAGAACAATGAAAACTTTAAAAAGGATAAAAAGCTGGTCTGGCTACAAAAGAACTAATATTGATTTGCCAGAATTCACAGTGCATTTCTCAGACATTATTTTCCTTCAAAACAGCCAACTCCTTCAAATTTGAAAATACCCACAAGGAGGGGAAGAAAACCCGGTAGCCTTACAAGCAAAATGTATTGACATTTTTGATCCTTTTAACTCTCAGTTCCTATTGCAATGCTAGAAGTAGGAAAGCTTATTTTGAGAGTAAGATAGCAAAGATTCTATGTTCTGCATCACTAGTATCTTATCCAGGGGGCAGGGGGAGCAGGACAGGTGCCTTTAGCTGTTTGGGAGAGAATAAGGCCAGTGAGATGCCAGATACTGCCAGTCTCTGGTCCAGTATAAACCTACCTTTGAGTGGACTCCAGTCACAGCAAGACAATGGGCCCAGATTGCTAGCTTAAATAATGGGGGTCTGCAAAAGATGGGTGCCTGGGTTCATAGGGCTGTTGCTGCAGAGGTAAACCCAGCTGGCTGTCATTATGCCATCTTTGTTTAAACCAAGGGGAGTAATGATTGCAAAGAGCTGTTATCAAATATGGATGTGAGCAGGAAAAGAGGTCCAACAGCTGCATGCCAGTTATTGGTGTCCCTCCATGATCCTTTTTCCAAGACATTTATTGGCCTGTTTTCCCCATTCCTGCAAAATGTCTCACCTCCTTTTGTTGAATTTTATTTTTAATCTATGCTGAGACACCATCTGATGCTTCTGTAGTCTCTCTTACTTTTTTTTTTTCAAGTTTTCATTTCACACAACCATTCTTAACTTTTTCTCACTGGAATATGTCTATGAAGTGCTCTTTTCTCATCTATCAGTGCTGCAATTCCTTAATCCTCCTCCCATTTCTACCTGACCTCATCCACACCATCCTGCACCTGTGCCATCGGTCCTCACAATGCCCAAGTCACTTGAGCACATCCTTGCTATCCCAAAGCACAGCTGCCTAGGTACCAGCAAGGATGCCTGCAGGCTTGACCATGGGACATATCACTTGTTCCATTCCACGTTCTCACTGGTCTGCAGTGAGAATGTGGGACATGTATTGTTGTCTACAAGTCTTTCTTCTGTTCTGATATACTTCTGCTCGAAGAGTTTTTCTTTTCTACTGCCAAGTGTCCTGCTGCTGACAGTGTCAATCATATGTGAAATTTTCTAATTTCTCTGCAAAATTTTTCCTGAAAGATGTGGTTCCAAGGAAAGTTTGAAACACTTAGTTGAGGACTGATGATGCCTGGAAAGAGAAACAATCTTTTACATCTTCAAGAAGTGGGAACAGGGTAAGGGGAGTCACATCATTGTCTCTCTGTTGGGTGAAGTTAAACTCCTTGTATTAATATTGGAATAAATGGTCCAACTTCTAAAAATCTCCTGGGATGTGAGGAGAATGAGTTGTGTTGAGGATTTATAAGGAGCAGACTGTAAAATTTCCAGTACAGTGGGATAATAGGTATTGTAGAAACAAGAGAAGCAGTAACATAGCCTTGTCCTAGTAAGGTTCAAGGCAGTTGGCAGTCATTTGTCCTCCAGATAAAAAGCTATTGAGCAGGGTGTGAAAGCTTCTGTTCCAAGTCAGGACTATTCAACAAGTTCACTGAGAACCTGATGTTGTGTTTGAGTATTTTGCCTAGCTTTAGAATTAAGGATAAAATTGGGAAAAGAGAGCTGCCAGTATGTTGGGGAAACATATGGCCCTTCCCCCATTTTTCATGGACTAATCTTTGGGACAGTCCTATGCAATTAAACATCAGAAATTTGGTACTGCTCACTTGTGTCATTTTACATTATCAAAATGCTTATGTCTTTATATGGGACTGTGAAGATCTAGTAAATTTAATTGTCCCAAATGAATATTATTTTCATTGTACTTTTTTCTCTTCTTTTAAGAAAAATCCTAAGAAATAGTGAGGTGATGTAATGGTTAAAGAGATAGCATAAGAATTGATACTAGTGCTTGTCCCAATAGGAGACCATTTCACATCTGTTATTTATGATGTGAGGCACCACTGGGGACAGCTTCAGTAACTATGTACATAGTAATACCTTTAATTAGACTAAGAGAATAAATATTGTGCACAGGCTTTAGGGATTTCATAAAAGCTCTACCCCAATGGAGAGGAAATTGGTGCAACAGGAGAATGATAACAGTAACCTGGGAAGATCACAATCTAACTTCTTGTGCAGCAAGATTCTTGCGGACTTGTGGGTAAACTTAAGGTTCCTCTATGACCTTTCAGACAAAACCTTCCTGTGAACTTGGAAATTTTCAGAGTAAAATTTACTTGTCAGTCAAATGACAAATGTCAGATGACCTTCTGCTATTAGTATGCTTATATTTAAGATTAAAAACCCCTCCAAATCTCTTAGAATACTGCAGAGAATAGGTTATTAGAGCAGAAAAATATCTTTACCTAAGACTGTGCTGCCTCTCTTTGGGGCTGCACTGCCAGAGGTACAGAGCTGAAGCTTGGGGTATGAGGCTTTGAAGTTGAAGCATAACAGGCTCTTTGTTTTCTCTATTTTCCTTGCCATAAAGAGCACATAACTGCAGTGACAGAGTTCAGTGAATAGGGGCTTTACATGGCTGCCCAGTGCAACACCTGCTGGCAGCTGAGTGTGACACCCCTGCAAACCTCTACCTGTGGCACAGGAAGGGACACAGAAATCCCTTGTTTAGCCTCATGTTTTATAATAGGCAGAAATATACATGTGCTGGGTTGCATTTTTCTCCTTGAAGCCATTTTTTCCATGTGTTTCAGCCAACACAAGACCTGCAAACAGAAAGAATGATTTTCCAGTTCAGGACTTTGGAAGTAACTATGGCAATGCTACAATTGAATTGTGACATCTTTAGCTTGTGGGGCTGCTTTCAATGTTCATAGTGGTCTGCAGGCATAAGTGGACACAGTATTTTAATAATCTATGGCTGTGGATTGTGTCTTGTAGCTTGTGTCTGTTTTGAAATAGGAAGCCAATGGTTCAGTCCCCAGATTAAAAAAAAAAAGATTGTAAAATTAGAATATTTTGCACGATTGTCACAAATTAAGTCTTTCATATGAGTGCTTATTAGGGACAAGGGAACTGAGGTAACGAAAAGTGAATTGCACCTTGTGGATGCAGAATGTCTGCTTAAATAATGGAATTACAATAGCCTCTGCTATTGTGGAGAAATAAGTGAAAACACATGTATTACCAGACTGGTTTGAACTTGTGTTCTTTTTGTTCTTATCATTTGCATTCCTTGGTCCATTAACATTACTGCTTATCTTCTTACAGTACCTCTCTAAATTACTCTGTTTGTGGGATTGGTTGTTTTAGTTTAGTGTGTTGTTGGTTTTTCAGGGTTTTTTTTTTTAAGGTCTGTCCCTTGAAGAATTATAGGTTCTGCTCTTACAAAGAACATGTGTTACAGCCCTTACCAGATCTTTTTCTGACTTATTAAATGTTAATTTCCAAATGTGATGTTTGAAAAAGTGGCAAAGCTATGTATTTTCTACAAAATAGATGCTTCTGAGTCATGTTTGATATGAAGTAGTTTTTTAACATTCCAATTTTATCAAGAGTTAATAATTTATCCAGGAAAACTCCACATAAAGTGAAAATTAGTGCCCATATTTTGCTGTTTAAAATTTTATCTGAAACAGCACTTATGGCTATTGCCTGACATGCAGGCTAAAACCTTATTAAAAGCTGAGCATCTACTGCAATATTTCATTTTCTATTTAGCTTTATTAAATAGTTGAGAGCTTTCTTGGTGGGAGATGTTTTGTTAACCATAAGAAAAAATTCTATACACGTATAAATAAAACTTGGTGATGAAAAGTAGGTCAGTCCTTCAGTATGGCTTTTAGCTACATCTTAAAGATTTTTCTCTGCAGTGATTTGCTGATCCAGTTATTCTTAATATCATAATCCTTAAATTTATAATCCTCAGTGATAGTTAATGATTGCTAACATGCATAATTTTCCACATCCAGTGTCATCAGTAGCAGTGATACATTTGGTCAGATGTTTATAAGTGGTTGTCTGTTTCAGAATCTAGTTATTTAAAGTGTATCTAATTTAATTACCAAACAGTGAATACACTGCCTGCAAAAGTCACTGACCTAGAATGTTGCCTCTAAGCTTTTGAGCATGGCTGATAGTGGAATGATGTAAAATGACATGAAAGCTGAAGACATAATTGCTCATTGTGAATCTTTTTTTTCAGTAGCTAACATTATTCCAAAGATGAAAAGTGACAGTTATATATTTTTGGCAATGTTTCCCTGTAGGAAAGGAACAGGCAACCTACTTATTTTTTCTACTGTTAGGGCTGACTCAAAATTATATTCATAAGAACTTTATTTACTGACATTTTAGACTGAATTTTTGAGCAGTCTGTACCCAAGTACTAATTTAGGGCTCTTATAGTCTAGGTATGTAGTCATGAAAAATGAGCTGTTGGAGGTTTAGCCACAGAATATCACAAGATTACTTCTAGGAGCAAATGCTGTGTTTGGGGAGTTTTTAAGAAAATAAAACCCCAAAAACAATGAAGCATTCAAAATTCAGATGTTCCTTCTGAATATCTGGCTCTACAAAACTTAAAAATGCCATCTGGTGACAGCTTTACCTTCTCTCAGATTCCATCAGACTGTGTGTGTGTTGTTCCCATTGCTTGCAAATTTACACTTGTAGCTGATGGGAATTGTACATATGTGAAAGCTTGGAAAGCAGTTACTGAGCAGCCTTATTTCCAAAAGAGCTGATAAAATGTAGCAGCCAACAATCTTAAAGTGAACACAGAGTCTGAGCTCATAGTGTTCTGTGCAGCTCTGTGCTCACTTTAACAGTGGCTCTTACAGATTCTGATGATGATGAAGGTACATCAACTCTAGTCAGCTCAGGAACCCATCAGTGTTGGGGTGCCATGCAGATACCAAGTTCTTTTCTCAGCAAGTGTGGAGGGTCTGCCTTTCAGCTGTGAGTCCTCCTCTAAGAGGAGGATAGTGATGCCAGCACCTGTGAGCTCAAGTGCAGGAAGCTGCTAATGTGATCTTAATGATTTGGTATCCAAGTCAAAATTTATTTGGAGGCCTTATATATATATGTATATAAACACTTGTTACATATAACACTTTATTTGTGGTAGAAAGAAGGCAAAATAATCTGTTTTGAGAAGTACAAATAGCCCTTAAAACATGCTCTATTCTTTGTATTTTTAGTTTCAGTTCATCAAAGGATTGTACATCCTTCTGGCAAATAATTCTGTCATGAGTATCCTGAGCTAATCTGACGGTGTCCTCACAGAAAATGAATGAGATAGAAAGACTTCTGTTTTGGGAAAATATAACTCTGTTGCTCACCTAAGTAGAGAGGAGCCTCTAGTGCTAGATGCTAAGATGGGAAAGTCAGAGTCCTAAGTTCAAGCAACAAAGCCTTCTGCACAGGCATGCATGTCTCAGACTTGGATAACTCCTCAGCAATGCTCCTGAATAATTAGCTATAGACACAGCAATGCCTTAGAATCTCAATACAAGGTTTAAAGCAGAAATCCTGTTCCCATATAGATAGGAATCTTTATAAGGAGGAAGGAAATGTAATGTTTTGTTTGGTTTTGGTCTGGTTTATTTTTCTCCTGCAAGGATGAAGTGTCTTAAGTGCTTGTCTGCATCCACAAAAGGCATTGATGGGATGAGTGGTGTAGCAATGGAGAGATGAAAGAAGGGGAGGTTTTTTGTTTGGTTGGTTTTGTTTTTAGAATTCACTCTTAACAGTCAGTTTGTGGTATTCACTTTGCGCAGACCTGTGGTTTGGTTATCTCACTCTTGATACGTGTCATCTAGTTCCAGAAGGCACTTCCAGTCAGCACTTACCAGCATTTGTACGTGTACCTGCATTGCCTAAATTGTGCAGAACATAAATCATGTCTTGTGAAGGCTGATACACATCTGAAGTCCATATGTAGCTCTAGGCCAGAGAGGGATGCCAATAAGCACCCAAAATAAAGAAGCCCCTGGGTATTGTGACAGGAGGTATTTTAAAAGATGTGATAATGTTTTGCTTGGATTTTTTTTTCTCAAATGTAACCAACGAGTGCTTACTTTTCTAGCTCTGTGTCAAAATAATGGGAAATGATGGAAATGCACAATGTGAAGGGAGAGAGAGGAAACAGGCTGCCATTGCCTCAAATATATACACTTGTGCTGTGGGAGCCATTGCCAGCCAAAAATAAGCTGTGAGCTCTTTCCCACCCACATAGCTCGAGCTTTATGAAACTGAGGAGACTGTCATGTGGTGGCAAAGGCCAGATTATCATAATGTGGGTGACATATTTCTGCCCAAAAATACTCTCCTGCCTGTTGTGTTCTGAAGCTCCTTATTTGTACCTGCAAAGCAGTAATCTGCACCAATGGACTAGTGAAGTATCCAAGTGCTGTTTGTGTGGGGCACCCACAGTTTGTCTGTGGGCAGAAATGCTCTCTCTGTAGGTGGAAATGTGTTTTTTCAAGTACATGTTATTTTGTTTCTCCTCTTCCTCCTCCCCCGAGAGTGACATCTACCTCTGCATTTTTCCCTTAGTGTAGGATGTGTAGGACTGTACTTCTTTTGCAGTTCTCTTGTGTGTTGGCTTACCAAATCCTCAGCTTGTACAAACTGGCATAATTTCACTGAAACTGATAAAGTATGTTGACTCCAAAACCAGCAGAGAATCTGAATTCATTAGGTAGCAGACCATGATCCACATGAACTTCTGGAACAATCTCTTGTAATTGTTTTGGGGATGTACAGAGATATTCCTGGAGAGTCTACAAAGATTTCTTTTAAGCTGTGCTGTAGGCCACAGCTGGCTGCTGTCTATAAAGTAATGTCTTTTTTTTCTCCTGCTGTCTCCTACAATTATATCCTGAATGTCTCTCCAAGTTCCTTTAGTTTAGTTATCCCTCTAGCAGTTTGTGGCCTCCCTGAAGCGTGTTCACTGTCCCTGTCTGTGGGAGAGCCTAATTTCATCATGTCTATCAGTCTGGTAACCAGCAGCTTATTGATACTGATGAACTGGATGGCATTTAGATGTAAATCTATTGTCATGAACTCGAGGCTTACCATGGCTCATTACTTTGAGGCAAGCAGAGTAATTAGCATGGGGTGTACTCTGTGATAATTAGGAATGTTTTACACATCAGATGGTGATGTTGACTTTTGAGGGCAACCACCTGGACTCAACTCTCACTAACTAAAACAAATATTTTTGTATTTCTTTTCGTTTCAGTGTTTCAAAATGCCTGTGGTAAAATGCTTTAACTGTTTAATCACTAAATAATAGATCCATGCAATCAATTAGCTGAATAGTATGATTAGTTGGACAAGTTGCTGGTACCCAGAGGTGACACAGAGAAATGCTGTTTATGTGTATTGTCATTTCTCTTGAGTGCAAAGTGAAACTTGCACTATCTTGAAAGCCAGGCACAAGTTGCTTTCCAGCTCTCTCTCCTCTTTACCTGACCTGATATTTGAACCTTCTAAACACTAGTATCAAAGATTTGTGGTATCTGGTCCATTTTTGATATTTTTTTAATCATAAAGAGTAGTGTGATATTTCTAGTGGAGAAAATAATGATTATTAAAAAAACAATCACAAAAAACCCCACCAAACAAAACACAACCCAGAAATTTATGTCATCAGGTCTCATTATAATCTTTGTGAACTTGTTAAATTAAAGCTGATTTGTTAAAACATCATAAATTTTAGGGCTATTTTGAAAGCAGCTGTATTTCATGAAGCAGAATCAGGAAAGATAAAAATATGTACTGTGGACCTATATTCTGTCTGCAGAACTTGGAGGCTTATTTCTGATTTATGTTGAAATACAGACAGTTTCTGTTCGAAATCATGGCTTGTGTGGATTAGTTTCTGTACCTGAAGCTATCCCTAAATTTCTGGTGTTAGTTCATATCCAAACCTAGGAGGAGGAGGGTATTTTCATTTTTAGTGGCAATGTGAAGGCAGTCTCATAAGAAGATGTAGAAGCTGGGCATTTCTGTCAGATTTCATAAGAGTTATATTTGAAAGCTGTGCAATTTGAAGACTTACCCTGTTTGCTCCTCAGATCATAATTGCTAAACTCAAACATAAACCTTCTGTTATGTGTATTTGTCAGACATATTTGTATTCAGTGTGTGATTACTGGTTGTTATGAAGTGAAGGCTCTTCCACAGCCATGGAAATACTGAGCTTGTAAATACCCTTTAGGTGCAGACAGCAGGAAAAGTTAATCATTATGCTTCTGCTGCCTCTTTTTTAGTTTTTATGCCTAAAATAATATGGGAGAAATGCAGTACAATGGAAAGTTTAATTTTTTTAAATTAAATCATGATAGGCTTCTGCTTGTATTCTAAGTTCATCCTTGCTTCTATATGTTACCATGTAATTTCTGACACTAATTTTCAAAATATTAGTGATTTGGGGAGGGTGGGGGGGGAGGAGGAGCTATATTGTGAAAAAAAAAAAAAAACCCTCTTAAAAAAAATTGCAAGTGGTGCATTTCAAGGGGATGAAATAATCTAGTTTAAACTAGGAAAGAACTTGTGGACACTGTATCTATGGAATAATGTTAGATGAATTTAAATGTGTTAACTGTGTGGTGCCATTACAAATGCTTTTTTTGGCTGAAAAGGATCAGTGATTTCTTGTAAAATAAAGAGACATCAGATTATTTCAGCTAGCCCTGGCTGGGCCCTTTGGAATGTGGTCTAAGTTTCTGGCACTTGCACTTAAAGAGGATGTATAGGAAGAAAAATAAAAAGTGAAGTTCAAACAAAATAATGCAAACCTAAATAAAAGAGAATGCAAATGTGAATGTAAAAATTATTATGTAATGGGTGTAACCATGCAAGTGCTAGGAAAAATAATTGGTTACAACTGTAACTCTGGCAAGGAACAAAGATATACGTTAATAGGAAAAAAAAAAGGTGGTTGGCAAGAAAACCAGTATTTACATGAGATAAAAGTCAGGATTGCAGGAGCATTCTTTTTTTTTTTTTTTTTTTTTTATTTTCCCAGAAAGACATGGCTGGAGTCTAAAATTGTCTAGGTACTGCTTCTATTTCTAGAAGCAGTATTATTCAACTATAAATGACTTCTATATTTAACTCTTTAACTTACTGTGCCACTTCACCATCTGTAAAGCAAGAGATGTTAATGCAGTGGTGTCAGCTGTGCCAAAAAGCAAGTCTATCATATTCATCCTGCCATGTCCTGAATATCACAGACTATTTCTATCACAGAAATTCTTTGACTTGTGGTTTTAGAGGTATAACCAAGTGTGTTTCTGTACTTGCTAAGCAGAAGTTATAGAATTGATACAGAAGCTGTTGGGTTGGATGTTTTAAATCATCTTATGCCAGGGAGAAAAAAAGAACTTGGAGGTAATTAAAAATCCCAACAACTCCAAACCTCATAACAAGCCCTTAGTACCACCTCTGCTGTACTCAAGCACGATGATGGGCATGCTGGGGAGCAGCAATCTCTCATGGATGGGAAGTGCATTCCCCCTCCTCTTCCTCCACTGCGGTACAAGCAGTGCTCCTATTACGTCAAGGTCCATTGCATTTACTGCAACTTTGATATGCTTGACCTAAAAATATTGCTGTGAGTGAATTATTTACAATGACAATGAGGAGCAATTTTCTAGAGTGTTTCTATGGCCTGTGGGCATTGTAC
This sequence comes from Serinus canaria, assembly GCF_022539315.1. NCBI lineage: Eukaryota > Metazoa > Chordata > Aves > Passeriformes > Fringillidae > Serinus > Serinus canaria. The sequence continues at coordinate 21,466,216 of NC_066322.1, read as the reverse complement.
TGAGTACATATGTATGTTATTAACAAAACCCATGAAAATTACCATGAAACCTTTCCACAGTATATCACAGTTATCATCACCAAATTGGGATTGTTCTGTGGCTTTTGAGCATAAGGAAACATATGTGGAAGCCAACATTTCCTGTGGGGTGTGGAATAATGGTATTGTTTTCCAGTGAATTTTAAGTAATTAGTCTGTAGAGGTTGATTTCAGGTTGTATGAATTACTACATATCTGTGCACTAAGGAGACATTTTTCCATTTCTGTATGAAAACACGGTGTAACTAAAATCACTGATAAATTCCCATGCTAGTAACCATTAAAAAGACAACTGCCACGGATTCTTCTCTTCAGAAACCAGTAAAAACTTGCAGTCAAGGTGGAAATATTTTATATTTGCAATATTTTATATTTGCCTTGACCTAGGCTATCTGTGCCTAGGTCAATGATGGCTGCGGTTTCTGCACCCTGGCTTAGTAGGGTATGAATAACTCTTCTTCCATTAGTGAGTGTATGGAACAAAATGATGATTGAAAAAAATCAGAAGAGATGTGTGTTTTGAGGGAAAGTACTGCCTTAAAAAAGGATGCAACATTATCTTTTTCTTGCAGTGGAGTCTGTCCCTCCTCAATGCTAATCATTCAGGCATTATCAGTTAGCAGAGAAAACATATATACAGAAACCACTCATGTTCCAGAACATTAGTTCTTCCCAGTGTTGAGAAATTCCAGGTTCTTCTGTTTTGATAAGTATTTTCTCTGTTAAAGGCACATAACACATCTATAACAAGCATTAATAAGTGTTTTGCAAAATGAAAAGCTGGTTTTTAACTTTCAGTAAAGAACTTTGTTTTGTAGCAAAAACGTACTAGTCACAACTTAATTTGAAATTTTCTCCTTTTAGACAGAATGTATACCTCTGAGTCTTGCTTTTAATACGATCTTTATCTCCCTGCAATATCTAAGTCTGTAGTAATTCAAATTCCCATTTTTGTAGAAATGGATAAACATAAAGATACAGGCTTATCTCTGAACAGTGTTGCTGAGAAATCTTATATCCATAGCAACTCTTCCTTTTAATACTTTACTCTTCTGTCTCTGACCAGGATAGTATTCAGTGAGCAACAGACCATGTGGATTCTTCTCCAGAAATATTGGAGTGAAAAAAGATAATCTTTCCAAACACCAATTTTAAATAATGTCCAAATAATTTCAGGATTTATTTTGCTAGTGTGGTTATGTTTTTTGAGGAACTGGGGGAAGAATCTATAAATGTTAGTTTCACATGTGACAGAGGACTGATCTCTTTCATGATTGAACTGCTGAAATGCATTCCTACCATTTAATTAGACTGATAACAGTTCAAGAAGGGGCTAGAGATGTATTGTCCCATGATAGCCTTGACACTTTTCTGCTGTTCAGTTCCTACACAGTGAAACATGGGTAAACCAAGTAAGCTTAGTACACAAGATTAATTGTGTGACTAATGGAATCTTTGTAAATAATCAGACTAAAGTACTGTTTATAAACATTACCATAATAAGAAGAATGAAATGAGTGATATGATGATATGCTGTGAGTTTGTAAGCAATTCCTGCTGCAGAGTGTTTGAGTTGCATTGAGTCCAAAGGCTGAACTTACCTTGGATGATTGCATGAAGTGAGAAATGTAGACTGGTTCTTTTGTGTGTCTGACCAGGCTAATAAAGGGTTACAAAGAATTAAGGACACAATGTGAGCTTATTTACACTTTATTTTCTTACTGCAAAACTCAGAGTGTGACATAGGTACTCAGTTTACAGTAACTTTAAAATTTAACTGCTTTTCCATTATTATTTCTGGATAAACATTTCTTTGTCATCTTTCAGATCCCTAAAAATAGCAAATGCAATAGTATTTGTGTTCTTAAAATCAGTTTATTGTAAAATTAATTAATATTTTTTGATGTAACATTTTTATCCATAACTCTTAAATCCCATTTGTTCCCAGTTGTATTTGTCATTACAAGTATAGAATAAACTTTTGAACCCTTCAACAATTCCTAGTTAAATGGCAATTAAGTATTCTTTCTTCTTATGTCAGCATCCTTAGAAATGGATATACAGAGCTTCCTGTCCTGTTATTTTTTTCTGCATACATACTAAATAAGAATTTTCACATTTTCAATGGTACTGAACCCTGTGAGGACGATACTCCAGAAAAAGGGTTTTTTTTTCTAGTCAGCTAAGTTAAACACACTCAAAACCAAGCAAGCAAAAAGTGGATACCCCCAACTATTTTTCTGACCAAAAAACTGTAGCTTATAAGTGTTTGCTTCTCACTATTGCCTTCAGAGCTGCTGCTCCTCTCAACAGCAACTGTACATTGTGGGGCCACAGTTGCATTCATTGTTCAGTGAGCTTGTCCACATAGTTAAACCCACCGACAGCAATGAATGTTGATTGTGACCTTTTTATAAAGCTTGGCAGGGTGAGGGAGAAACATCATGTGATGGTTAGGTTGCTATCTTCGGTGTTAAGGCCTGAAAGCATGAAGTAAGGAGGAGGATGGTTAGCTGGAGGGTACAATCAACGGTCGATGGTTTTCACTTTAATTCCAAACTCACCGACAGCGTTGAATGTTCACTGAAGCAACCACTACAACAGAACTCCATTGACTTGACTGCATCCTCAAATGTCTGAAAGTAGGGGGGGAAAATCAAAATTCACACAGTGATTTTAATTATACAGATGATGCAACTTGAATCATTTTTCTCTTACCGACACCAACACCCTTCTCTGCCGATCACGTTTCAGTCTTTCTGCAAGGAGCTGGCAGTTTCCCAGACTTCTTTCTATGAAAAGAAAATATGTTTCTCTTACTCAGGCTTTAAAAATAAAGGTTAGAAATCCAGGCACGAGTGGATTAATGTTGTCTGTTATTTCACAAGACTGAACTTCACGGTAAAACAAAACATGAGATCCCATAAATGAACAGAGCTGGCTAAGAGTTTTAGAAGTTAGTGTTGCCAATTTGAGATTGCTCAATTGAGAAAAATTTCTTCTATTGACATGGTTCAATTGGATTAAAACTTGTTTAGGATTGATGAAAAATAATTTTTCTTTAAAGAAGGCTTAATTTTTCAAAAAACATCTCAGAGACAGTAGGGCTTTTTTCCTTACAAATTTCACATGTAAAGAACCTGTTGTGATAGTTTTCAGGAGGAAAAAAGGTGACTGTATATCAAGGCTTGACCTATATTTATTTTAATTTTTTATTGTCTCAGCATGTTGTGCGCATCCAGCTGATAATGACAGAGTAAAGTCCTTATTCTTACAAATTTCCACAGTAACACAGCACTTTTTCCTAATCTTCTGAGCTTTCCAACTCAATTGTCCTAATTATAAATAAAAATAAATCATACTTAAAAATTAAGGTTGTAGGTTTTGTGTTGCAGAAGAGTTTTAGGGGCTGAATAAGAAGGCAAAACTCAGTAATCCAGAAATTTTACCTTATTTTCATTTGTGAGCAGAGTTCTTATGCAGGTGTTCTTGAAGCTCAGCTTGTCAGAATTCTTTTCTGCTAGGTCCACTCTTCAGTGTGCTGAAATGATGTGACTGATTCATTGACTTACAAGAGTTGCAGTTTGTCTGTTTACCTTATCCTTTGCTTAAAGAAGCCCTCTGCTCTCTCTCTTCCATCTGTTGTTATTTCTAAGGCTTTATAAATGTTTGGGGTTTTGCCTGTACTTGTGTTAGGGGAACCCACACTTAAGGACTGGAGTTGATCAGTGTGCTGCCCGAGCCTATTTTGTAAACAAACACTATGACGAGGACTTGGTCCTAACTGTTTCTTTCAATGAGTTGCTCTGCATGTAGAGGTATTTATTGCATTATTTGATTCAACAGTATTTTCCATCTAATGCTAAATTAAAAGAAAAAGTCATTAATATAGCCTACTGGAGAACTAGACCAGAACAGAATCAACTATTATGGTGGATTAGATGTGTTTTGTTTATGAAGGCCACTTTGATTATGAATATACCTAAATCAAATACATTTTAATGAAGTGTGGCAGCCCACCTTTCTTTCCCAATACAGCAGCACAGGATATTTGCTGCCAATATTTTAGCTGTTATTATTTTTATTTCTCCATTTATTTGTACTGAAATTTCTAAGGCATAATTCCATGGATGTCAGGAGAAGACCTCTGCACACTGGCATGAGTGATGAGAGAATAAGGCTCTCCAACTCAGTCTTATGTGCATCTGTTCAACTTTGTTCTAGCCAAATGAATAACTTTATAGTTTAGGGTTGCTCATGTTTAAGATCTGCCCTATTATAAGCTTGTTTTCTGTTCTCAATTCCTTTCAGTACTCATGCTCTTATTCGCTGCTTCCATCTGTCACTTCATATTTCAGTATGGGGACTTGCCTGGCTGATGTCTGGCAATTGGGATGGGGTACAGGGAAGGAGAGGAGCTGTGTAGAGCTTGTGGCTGGGTGGATTACATCTTCGAAGGAATTACTTTCACAGGTGGTTATTAATGCCTCCCCACCCCCTATCATGGAAAACCTCAGTATTTCCTTGGTGATCTAGCCTGAGAAATGGACTGAAACTTCTAAGTAAAAAAGGTATTTCTGGGTTCCAGCCCTGATTCCTGATGTGGGCAGGTTATGCAGGGTAAATATGCTTTCATTTTCTTTCGTCTGGTTTTCATTTTTTTAAAATCTCTTATTGGGCTTAGGTAGCTGTTACAAATGCCAGCTTTATTTTAAATTTTATTTCAAATCTGCAGGCTTATGTGAGCATTCAGATTGGATGTATTTTTTTTTTTTTTATTTAAGGTTAGTAGGTCATAAATAAACCAAAGCACTTTCCTTGCTTTGAGCAATAGGGTCATGATGTACATGAAATATCGCTTTAAAAAAACTGCAACCTAACGTGAATTGACAGAGGTACATGAGGAAGTAGTTCATCATGTCGCTGCAAAGGCCATGGGGATTTGGACTGCTAGAGCTGCCTGTCTTAGGAATAGATTAGATATCTTGTCTGATGACCTGTACTTAATTTAAGTGACTGCCTTTGCAAGTCCTTCCAGAGGGCAACTGTGTGAAGTAGAGCATCTCATCTTCAGTCTTCAGTCCTTTTCCTCCTCCTGATGGCCTGACCTAAATTGAAGATATGGTTGTTGTGCTTGCACAAATAGACAATTATTTCAATACTATGTGAGCTGCATCTTCAGTTCTAATTAATTACCTTTTCCATTTTGACCTTGCTATGTTGAATCAAAAGACCAACATTCCAACTTCATTGTAGTGGTTAATGCTGGGAAGCTGTTATACAATGCACTCATGTTAACAACTGTCTTATGTAAAACAGAGGCAAAAGCTCCCTCTCCATGCATAGAAATGGTGGAGCTGTCAAGTACTATTCTGCCCTGCTTATTGCCCCACCTTTTTCTTTCTCCCTCTTCTCTCACCCACACAAATGCTAGATGAGTTATGAAAGATGTCAGCCAGATGGAAGTCTGGCTTGCAGGCCACTTCAAACAGCTGCCTTAGAACACTTACCAGTCTTTCTGCTGGTACAGCAGGGAGATTGCTTAGAATCAAATACTTAGGTGAATACAAAGAACTCAGCCTGGGGCTCTTGTAGCTTTAGGTACTTTTTCTAATGGTTCATTAAAACAATCTATGTGTACTGGTTAAAATACTAAGTTAGCAACTTTATGAGGTAGATACTTCACATGGTTTACAGCACCATTTTTCTTTTCCTGACATGGAACTGTTTTTTGGTGGAAGGTGGAGTTAAAACTTTCTGAAGCCAAATACTCATTTGTATGAAAGGAAGACAATCGAACAGCGTTCATACTGATACTGCAAAGTTATCTATGGATGCAGTTGTTGGCTACTTCCACCTCCTATTTGCCCTCTCCCACAGTCTGTCAACAGACTTCCAGTTAAACACTTGGGGACAGGAAGAAATGCAATGTGTGGATGTGTTTTTTTTAATTGTCTTGCAAAAATGCATTCCAGTGGCAGCATCTAAAAATGGCAGAGGCACACTTGGGATCAGATTCTCAGCTAGAGTAAACTGACGCAGCTCCATTGACATCAGTGGCATCTGGGTTTACACCAGCTGATACCTGGATGCTCATCTGGAAAAAAGTGAATTAGAATGATCAGTTATTGGTTCTTGTTTTTTCAATTTTTTGTGTTGTGTTCATCATTTTTATTAAACCTTTCGAAAATGACAAATTTTCATGTTGTATTGACATTTTACTTTCAATAAATCAGCAGTAATACTAAATCTCAGTAAGTATTGACACTGCTGTGCTTCCACTGAAAGGAATTAAATCCAGTTGACTGTAGTTATTAGAAATTCAATTTGTTCTTAGATGACTTTGAGATATATGCTGAAAGTAAAGAATCTGTGCAGCTATCAAGAGGACAAAATGGAAAGTATTTGTTTCTTCTGTGATCTAAAAAACTGCAAGAACAGAATCAAATAACAATCACTGTAATCTAAGACTCTGACTGTGTTCTACAGACACTAACTGCAGTTGTTTCTGCAGTGTGTTGGAGTGTAGCATCAGCTCCTAATTACTGTTGCAGTAAATCTAAGGCTAATGTTTTTCAAGAAATCCAACCACAGAATCACCATGTTTTCATGTTGCCTTAGACCTATGGAAACAACTCTGTTAACATCTGCTAAAAAAAAAAAAAGTTTGAGGGAGTATTACTGGAGTACAGCCATCTCTAGGGAAGAGTAGCAGCTGCATAACATCTTGAAGAACTAGTGCATGCCAGCCTGAGACAGGAGCAAAAAATGGTGATTGCTGTGTTTAAATTCTGCATTCTACAAGGCTGCTTTTTTGTAAATTCCTGGTTCTTACTCATAGAATAAGAGGGTGGAAAAACAGAAAACACTTTGAGATTAAATATGTCCACAAAACTGGTTTTTAAACTAAATCAAAACTTGCTTGACATGAATAGCCATCAGAGAGTGATCTGAAGTTCACTGTCTTATCAGAGTGCTGATGGCCCAGAAACTGTGACATCTCCAAACATGCTGCTTTGTGTGTTTGCAGGCTTTGACCAAGTTTTTGAGTAAGTTTGCTGTCCAAAAATTGACTGCGCTCTTGAAATGATACCCATCAGCTAATATTACATGTTTACAACACAGGCTATGAGGTGGGATACTGATTAGCCTAGCTAATTTAGGAACAGAACAAATGTGAGAAGCAGCAGTAATATTAGTTCAATCAAATATTTGATTGCACTTCCAGAAATAATTTAATTGCAGAGCTCAGAACTATTCTTTGCCCATTAGAATTTTACCTGATTAGTATTTTGTTACATCTTGATACTAAAGAAACTTCCAAGCCCATATTTAATGTGAAAGTATGCACAGTAATATTGGCTTTTTGCTTACTGTTTAGATTTATTACGTCTCAATCAATATAAATTTTTACTCTTACGTAACAAATCATAGTTACACTCATGTTCTAAACAGACTTTTGTATCTGCCCGTTTGAGTCTGACTGCAATTTATTACTTCATGTTGTTAGTCCTGTTTGGCATTGTAAGCACTTTTCCAGCATATGGGATTCAGGCCCTGGCTCTCTGAGATTTGCTTTTTATTTAAAGCCAAGAAATTGGTAAATAAATTCTAATACTGCCTGCAACTTCCCAGTCTCATGGATCACAATTCTCTACTCTTTGTTACTGGAACACATTACTATTTATGGAAGATATGCACATATTTCAGTGTCCATAAATCATATGCCAACATCTGTTCTTTAGATCAGTAGATGGAGTATGGTAACTGGTTCTTACATTAATAGCCATGAAGTAATGCTCACCTATTGTTGTTATACTTTAATATTTTAGCAAATATTTCAGAAATTTAACTTTTCAGGCAATATTAATCAAAACAGTAGAAATTGCAAGCATAGTCTGGCATTGATTTAGCTCTGTGTAGCCTGTACCTGAAAAATGCCAAGTGAAAGTTGTAAGATAGAGGATAAATATTCACAGCAACATGATCAACCTGGCTAAAACTCAAAAGGTTCTGTTAGTAATTCTCTCTGCACTCATTGCTGCCTTTGAAGAGAATTTCTTTCCCTCCCCCTTCCTGTGATAGCTTTAAACAGGCACCCTTTTCTTATTTGATGAATCTGTACTGTGTGTAGTGGTCTACATTGTTGTCTTAGTAGTATGATCTATTTCCCACGTGATTCTGCAGGCAAGGTTCTAAGACAAATAACTGTGAAGCTGTACTCTGAAAACATATGGTGAGTGTGGAAACCAGGGCTGTGTATGAGGCAAAATGTAAGAGGTGGGAAAGACAATATTGTAGAAGAGGATGGGCACAGGATGGAAGGCAGAGGATAAGAGTTCTCTTATTCTTTCTTCAATCTCAGTGTTAGGATTTTTGGATAAAGTGATTTCAGTTGAAAAGAGAAGTCTTCAGCATCTATCCTGTTTAGCATTTATGTCAAGCCTTTTTTTGGTTGTCATATATACTGTGGATACATTGGTTGTTTTTCAACATCTCCTTTGTGTTTGTATTCTTTTTCAGGAACAGAGACTTGATACTTTGAGACTAGTGATATAAATGTCAGCATAGTTGAATTTTCAGAGGAAGAACATATGTATAAAAATAGAGAGCAAAACCATTCTATATTTTTACAAGTTGAGTCCTACTGTAGTCAGCCATAGTTTTTTTTTCTGCAGAAAATGAACTTGCTTTTAAGTTGCCCACTAGTCTTGGTATAAAATCTCCCAAACTACTTCAGAATGAAATCATAACCCCCTTTTAGGATTTCTGGAGTACTTCAGTACCACTTGCATGTTGTCTTTTATGTTCTTCACAGTGAATATGTGAAATAGATACATATAGCAAAACATGCTTGTGGGCTTTCAAAACCTTTTGTTTAATTTTTGCTTCTGATTTTTAAAATAATTTTCTAGAATTTTCTATAAAAGGTGCTGTGAGAGTAGGTTTGCTTAAGAGATCCTCTATGTGTCCATCTCCTGCCAGCGCAGAGTGTGATAGCAATTGGCTTTAGTATCCCATCCCCCTCTTCATTCTGTGTTGCCATAGGAATGGTCTGCAAGAATTACCAAATTCAAATAATTATGGTCCTGCTGCACAAAGTTTCTTTTGATCAAGAGCAAGTCATTTGAACCCTGATGTTTAGTGGGTAATACTTACAGCCTCATAAAATGTAGTGATGGCTGATATCTCATAGTGCTTTGAACATGTGAAGTGCTATATAAACAATATAGGGCTATTGCACACAACTCAGGCTATTAGCATCTGAGGCACAGTGCCCCAGGCCCTTGGAGGGGAAGTCACGTCTTCACTGGAAAAGAGGCACCTTTTTGAGTTTTGTCTGCTTCCAGATTAGGGATCAGGAGCTCTCGAGGTAGTGAAGTGATATGAAAGGCTTGTTTTTTCAAATACTGTGTCTACTACTCTGCACTGGATTCTAACAATTAGAACAGTGATTCTAAAAATGTGTGGATGGTAAATTATTGCCTGGTTGCATTATTTCCTCTGCTGTAATTGCATTTTGGCATTTCTGCATTTTTTTCCTTTGTGAAATTTCAGTATGCTAATCTATTTCTTACTAACATCCTTGGTATTCTTCATGTCTTATTTAAAACAGATGAGAAATTATGCTTCATCTTTGCTCCCAAAAACATCACCATACTTTACAGAATTTAGACCACAAATGCACTTTGAGAATGTGTAGAACACTCCATGAGTGTTGGTGTGTACATGTTGGTGAAGCCTTGTTCTTAAGGCAGCAATTCAAGTTAAGAAAATAGGTCAGGAGTATTTGCTACACAGCTGATACTAGAGCCTGTTAGAGCTGAAGGTACTGCTCAGATGGGAACAGTTTTCCCAGGATTGATGGAATTGCCTGAATTGCTTTGTTTTGACTCTTTTCCACAGTTTGCACTCTCTGATCAACAAGGGCTTCTGCTTAGGACCCACAAGAGGCACCTCTCCTTGCAATCACTACAACACAAAGTCTGGGGCAGTAGAAAGGCTCATGACTATCTTCAGGGAGAAGAGGAAATTCCTTGAAGTCTTTTTATGCCAGTCATTGCTCCAGTTTGAAAACAAAGCAATTCTTGGTCCAGAGTTGGCAAAACATTCTTTTTGCTTTTTGATGGTGTAACTTCTTTTCACCAGTAGAGACTATTCTAAAGGATTGCATTTTTCTGCTTGGTTGTTGTGTGGCTTTTTTAATGTCTCAGGCTAAGCTCTTAGGCATGTTAAATGATGTAAACAAGTTTTGGATTTTTGTTACTGTTATCTAGGAGCAGCCATTCAAAACAAATATGCTATTGACTCAACTCTAAAAAGCTCTGAACACAGAATAAGCTCAGACTTTGAAGGACTGGGCACACAGTTTAAATATTTAGCATAGCAAAACCCATTGCAGTACAATTAGTTGTACAGGATCCAATGATTTACAGCACGAATGTGAAGCATAATCCCATGTATTCAGGGAGCAAATGTCTAGTTCACTGTTTTCTGGTGGCTCTTTTTTTATCAAGATCAACACACACAAACACAAAATACCTTTTACTGCTCTGACAGAGACTTTTTAAAGAAATACATATTCTTCTAAAGAAATAAATAGATACAAATTACCAGAACTGTTCTAAATGCCTTCTCTTTATTATTGAAAAATGTCATAGCCTTTAATGGTTTGTAATCTGCCTGTGTCTTTGTGGCTTTCTCAGCATCCTCCTCCTTGTCCTTGTTGAGCTCAGCTATCCTTTGAAAAGCTTTTTGCTCCAGTGACCACTTTAAACTTTCTATTGACAAAATAAAGCTGGATTCCTAATTTATTTTTCCAACAGAAGGTGTGAGTTGAAAGTGGTCATTGGCCCAAAAACCTATCATTAAGACAAACTTGATTTTAGTGGGAAGGGGGAGTGATGTCTGGTTTCCTTTTCTCTGTCCTTCAATTCCCTCCTCCCAGAGTCCCAAATAAACAGCAGTTCCTGCATCTTTCCCTGAAGTCTTCTTTTTTCAAACTCACAGCAGCAAGGTTTCCCTTTTTTGCAGCCTTTTTCTGCAGCAAGGAAAGGTAGGCCAGGAAACTGCATTTGAGTCCTCAACTTGAATTGGATGTGAATCCAAATTCTGTCTTTTAAAACTGTGGGAAGACTGACTGGGAGATTGGCAATGAAGTAAATGAGTGAATGGGATGAGGGAAAGCATCTACAGCCAAACAAGTTAATAAATGAAACCATTCTCTTTGCTTCATGTGCACTTGTGTAGCTTAAAAGTACATGCAGGCATACCTACAGACAGTTTATTGTGAAAAAAGAAAGGGAAATATATCTTTGTTTTGGAGATTTAAACAGCTCAGGGCATCTGTAGCACCCAGAAGCCTCAAACATTATCTCAAAATGTGTTTTTCAACCGCAGGGTCTTGCCTTTCTGCAGTACCCAACACATTTAAATACAAATTCTGAAATGAATTAGTAGATTCAGGAGTAAGTGGATGGCATTTTACACAGCCAGGACTTTCTGTAAAAGTCTCAAGAGATCCCCTATCACCATTGTGGTAACCACTTCTAATCACAAATCATAATCTGAACAATCATAGGTGATACTGGCTATTCTGAAGAGTTTTGTTTCTGCATCAATACCTCCCTGGATTTATAAACCATTCTTGTGTCAGTGACTGCTCTTTTCTTGCTAAAGGTAATCAGGGAGCTTGAGGCTCACAGATTATATTTTCTCTGCTGTTCATAGGTGTTCTATTTGCATCTTTATTTAGAAATATCTGGATGAAATTCCATCTGGAGGGAAGTTCCATCCCTTAAGCCCTATACTCTGAACACCTAAAGCAGAGACATTGTGCTGGCTCTTAGCAGATAGGGTGAATTTCATTCTTACTGAATACTACCCAGGTGCTAAAAAGCTATGGCTGAAAGTGCTGGGTTAAAAGCACGAGTCAGCTAGGTGCATAAATATTACATGGCTGTATCTTTAATGGGTTCCTGTCATAGACTTGCTTTTGTTTAAAGATTTCCATAACCCTGCTGATTTATTGCATCTTTTCTAGAAGTATGCTGTTAGCAGAAAACTCAGTTGAAGCACTTTCAATCATGTTGGAGGATCATTATACTTTCACTTGAATAACTAATTAGTTGCAAGAAATTAACCACTGCTGTTTAGCACAAAAACACTTTCAAGAAGGGCTTTCATTTTTGTTGTGGAAAATGACCTCAGGCACTTGAAGAGGTGGGGCAGAAAGGAGAAATAATGATCCTGCTGTCTTTTAATATAACTTTTGTTTTCAATTCCACCCAATAACTAGCAGGCAGCATAGCTGTCTGAATAAGGCACTGCACTTGGACTTTGAATAAATGTGTTCTGATCTTTCTGATCCCATGGATCTGACAGCTGACTTCAACCTATTGATTGAGACTGGTTTAAGGTTCTAAAAGCTGTCACTGAAGGCTTGGGAGATGGAGTACAAGACTGAGGAATAAATAAATTAGTGAATAGGATGGAAGGAAGAATAGACTATGAGCAAAGAAAGGTACAACCAGTCTCATGTTTCTGAAACTTAATTTTCTTGTTGTGAAATGCAGAATTTTTGTTTTTCTTGGCACATGAGGGTTCCTGTCTTGAACTCAGTATTATTGTCACATGGTGTTCACAGCACTAGTAATGTCAAACACAATGAGGTGAGGAAGGAGAACAACCAGCTACAATACTTAGGGATTCACCATACTTGTGTGGTAAAAACGGGGAGGAATTTGAAGACAAATGATATCTGATATCTAGATTCTTCTCTAATGTAAAATTCATTTAACAAGCCTATAAAAGTAGCAGATCCTAGACACTTTTTTTGTCTAGCATTGCAATTTTGCCTATTATTAGAGAAATATATATATATATAATTGATCTTAATTTATAAACTAAAAGCATGATAGGATGCACATACAAATTGGTTACCTTCTTTTGGTCTTCTCCTCTGTCTAGGAGGAGAATTCTTCAGATATTTGATAAAAACAAGAAGTATTGGCCAGTAAGGTGAGGACAAGGGAGAAAGGGGGAGTTTATTGCTATTTTTTGCTCTCCTTCCTTTTCTCTAAGCACACTTGCAAGATTAGAAAGTTGTCTTTGATATGTGTATCTGAGATGTGATATGAAAATGCTGGGAATTATTCAGCGCCAAAAGGGAGTGGGCTGCTCATGACAAACTCCACCTGAATATAAAATATAAAGGTTCCTATAACGCTTTAAGCACTTTCACTGTCCCCTCTGTTTTTTGCCTTTTTTTCCATCTTGAAGCAGCTATTTTGGGTACTTTAATGTTAGGATTAGAATCTCATTGAGCTCTTTATGATTATATTGGATTATCTGCACAATGTGTCTTCTGAAAATATTTACATAAATGTAGTACATTCTGGTGGCTACGTGTTTGGTTTGGTTTTTGTTTTGTTTTGTGATTTTGGTTTTTTGTTTGTTTGGTTTGGGGTTTTATTGGATTTTTTTGGCTAAATTTGCAACATTTTGGTACATGAGAATGCAGGAGCCAGAGGTTTGCATATCTGCATATCAGGAAATCTAACCTTTAGCTTTCTAGAGAATTCTCTACCTGGCTTTTTAAAACAATACATTACCCTGAAATTACATGCAGGGAATTTCAAAAGGACAAGGGATTAAAAAAATTTTCCTTCCTTGACACTCAGGGGAATTTCTTCTGAAAATCCCAGTGCTTTTCTTTCGTGCATCACTGAAGACTGAAATCTGAGTGTAGGAATATCACAGAAATCTGTTAAATTCCTTGCAGTTTGTCTCTCAAGTGAACAGCGTGCAATAGCCCAAAATGTTTTTAGTTCAAAACATGGTGAGAGTGTGGTGCTAAAACCCAAAGCTGTGGGTTCAGTCCCCTATGGGTTGTTCACTCAAGTAGGACTTGATGATCCTTGTGGGTTTCCCTTCCAACCCAGAATATTCTGAGATGTAAAAACTTATTCTTAGTAGCAATCACAGCTGAATAACATAGAACTCAATAGAAACCCATTAAGAGACATCCAAGTCAGATGTTAATGACAAATGTCTCAATTTCCCTTTCCCCTCTGAGCATGTTCTCTGCTTTGCTCTTATTATCTCACTTTGCTTTGCTTGCTCTTTCATTTTGATCTGTATCTGTTTAGTGAGTATAAAATGTCTTCAAATAACGGGTGCTGACTTTGAGGGTAGTTTCAAATTTTGGTTCAGACTTCTACCTGTGGTTCTGATTGGGTGCATTTGAGTTCTTAGATCTAAATCTTGAAATTCCTTTCCACTTGGATACTCTAATTCATGCCATACCAAATACTGGCTAAATAATCTTCAATCATCACATGTCCCTATATCATGAAAAATATATGGTCCTTCTTAGTCTTGTGTAACCAAAAGAATTGGAAAATGTGGAGTCTAAAACCCCACCATATCTAGGGCAAAGAGAACATAAGACTCTTCTTTAAATAAAAAAAACTCTGAAATACTTTAGATAGCTACGCCTCTCTTGCATTTACACTTCAGTTATACAATAATATCACAAAACCAGAGCTGATCATGAATGAATCAACAGCAGAATAGTCCTAGACCTCTTTACTGAGAAACTGCCCTTACTGAATATGTTACAACCCTGAGGGAGAGAAATATTACTTTAAGTGGATTATAGGAAAAAGCATGTAACTATGTTCCATTTTTCCATCTAGGAAACTCCTATGTATTACTTGTGTGTAAATGTAGCTAATTTTCTATTTTCAGTAGCTGTGGTCACATGCAGTTGGAAAGACGAAGTGAGAAAGTGGGTTGGGCCTGTAATGCATTTGAGAATCCTTGCTTTTATTGGGCCTATGCCAAGTAAACCAAATGTGTGGGGATTAGCTCCTGAAGCACATTGCAGGTGATTTCAGGCAAATGGAAAGAAAGTTACGCTGTGGGAATTGGAGAAAAGTTCTGTATTGGAGAGACTGTGCTTGCTGATCTGATAAAGTCCAGAAACATTTTTTTTACCTCCTTTTTCTCTGCCATTTTCTCCTCTACTGAGAATATAAACCAACCTTATTTGTCTTCCTTTCTAGTTTACCAAAGTGTTAGTCTGTAATCATGTCCTCATGCTGACAAGTAAATGTTTTTCTGCAAAATTTTCCAGAGCACAAGCATCCAAAGGCTGTATATCTCATCATTTAATGAATTTTGATGTTCAGCACAAAACATGTCTGCTTTTCTCAAATGGTCAGAAGTTCTCTGTACAGAGCTGGTGGTGGGGGGGAGAGGTTTGAAGTTTTTAGTGTTCAAAACCCCTTAAAGTACAGTGAATGAATATAAATCCACTGCCTTATGGTTACAAAGAATCGGAATTTTGCAGTTCCTGAGTGGAATTAGGAATAGTTCCACTGGTCAAAACAAATCTGTACTTTTCAGATTATGCCATATCTCATGAAAATGAACAATTAATAGTCTTGCTTGCATTATGGCTTCTTTTTGTCTAATGATTTCATATTTGTTATAGATATTTGGCAGACTTGCATAGTCAGAAGCTGAATGATGAGCAGAGTCTGCCTTCTCTTGGCTTTGGTATTCTGCCCAGGATTTTTACCTCACAGTCTTTATTTGGAGAAGAAATAAAAAAAAGAGTAGCTCTTAAGCCCCAAAACTACTTTATTTCTTATTCTTTCTTGTGCTGTCTTGAGCATTTGTATAGCACTAGTATCAATTATTCAATCAGTGTCTTTGAAAAGCACCTACTAGGCTGCCAGATTCCTGTTGCAGAAAAGCTAGATGGTGCCAGAAATCAGTCACTCTGCTAAATATTGCTGCTGGCTCCACTCCCTGTCTCTCAGAGTCGGTAGAAGTCTAATCTTCTGTTCTTCTGTGAAAAGATGGCAGCATGTAAAAATGCCATGTGAAGTTGCTGTTATGTAACAAATGTTTTGCCATCCTGCATGGTTAAGGAGTTAAACTGGTCTCTGGTCTTAAAAGCATTCCATGTAACAGAAGATACCCACATTTTATGTTCAGCTGATGTGGTATTTGTCATTTAGTTCTTCACTTGCCAGACCTTTAGCTCTGTGAATTTAGAAATTCCTCTGTATTAAAGAACTGGTTTGCTTGCAGTCAAGTCTAAGCAAGGCAGATGTCACGCTGCCTTGCACGTGCACAGAACACCACCCAGCAGAGTTCCTATAAAGCAGTTCAGCTACCCTCAGCATTCACCACCCAAGATGATGCTTGTGCACAGTTGCCGTGCTGAAAATTAAAATGGTGTAATATTAAAACTATCTCAGAAAAAGTAATGCTGATAGCAAATTGGCAAAAAAATATGTTCATAATTGCAAATTTATCTTTGTGTCATTTCCAGTTTTTATAGAATCCAGGGGCCTTTCTAGAAATTCTAAGAGCCATTTGTTTGTATAAGAAGAAATAGAGTTAATTTTTCAATCACACTAAAGATATATAGATTGTTTTAAATGCCTACTAGAATCTATCATAGCAAAATTAGCCTGCTGTAGGACTGATCAAACTGCTGTATTTCGTCTTAAATGTGTTCCACAGCTGAGTTAAGGTGCTAAATTAGCATGCAGTACCAAAATAAAAATCTGAATGGTTAAAGCAGCCCATTCAGTGCTTGTCTCACCATGGAGGAGCCCAAAGCCACTGGCCACAACATATCTGCCACACAACTTCTCTGTTGCTTGGGCCAGTCTGGAGCTGAGCTCCCCTCTCAGAAGTGCCCCGTTGGCCTCGCTTCAGTGTGTCTTTGCACAGCAGGCTGACAGTGTGTACAGTTCCCTTTCCCTCTGCTTTCTGCTCCTCTGAGCAGGCATTAGAGCAAATCCTAAACA
The DNA here is from genome assembly GCF_022539315.1 of Serinus canaria. Lineage (NCBI taxonomy): Eukaryota > Metazoa > Chordata > Aves > Passeriformes > Fringillidae > Serinus > Serinus canaria. The sequence continues at coordinate 21,449,345 of NC_066322.1, read as the reverse complement.
TGAGGGAAAATATTGTTTCGATAACTAGGTACATTCTCTATTGCCAAATCAATGTTAAAATTGCTCTTTGCTTCTCCAGGAAACCTTTGGGAGCATCCCTCAATCACAATATCTTGTTGCAGCTGGGGGTGGGTTTAGGTTTGAAATCCAATGTCTTTGCCCTGGGTGGGTATGTGGTTTCTTCAGAGAGAGGCAGTACAAATGCCTGCTCCTTTGTCAGTTGGCAGAGAAGTGTTTTCAGGGCCAAATTCCAGGAGAGAATTTCTGGCCACATTGTTATAAGGCCGGCAAAAGTTTAAAGGCTGTAGTTCTATCCTGTGGCTCTCATTATTCCCCCAAATAGTTTACGAGGACTATCTTCAACCTGCTGGCTTCTGAGAGTATTTTTCTGTGTGCAGTTCTTTAGGCAGCTCTATGTACTGCCTAGATATAAATCTCTGTGGATATTCTGTGTATCAGTGCTTGGAAGATTACTGCAGTGTTTAGCTGATCTGTGAGTTCAGATCTTTGGTTGCTCTACCTATTTCCAGGACTCTTCCCCTTTGCTTTCGAATTAGGAAATGGCTGCAGTGATTGTGGGTTGACTCCTCTTGTCCTTAACTAGGAAGCTAATGTATTCTTTGCTGGGTGTTGTGCTTTCTTCACAGGTCTGAGTTGATATTGCTCCTTCTGCTGAAGTGACAGCTCCCGGGTGAGGTGTGACACTGCACAGCCGAGAAATCTGCATGCAGGATGTGTTTTCTCCAGCTCCATAGTTTTCCAGGAAGAGGTTTAGCAGGTAAACCAGAGCCCCAAAGTCTGTTTCCATAATCAAAAAGCTTAGCTTCAACTTCTAATTCTGGAAATATAAAGGCATGAGCCCTGTATTTATGCATATTACTTTGATAGCTGAAAATGTTAGTGTATGAAATTGATCGTCTGAAAAGGATTTTTAGAATGCAAACTAACTTTTTGCTAAACCTTTCACTGAAAATTAAACCAGAGAATATAAAAGAAAATAATATTTATATGTAGCAAACTGTAGGGTTTATTAATCTGTCAACAAGACAGACAAAACCAGAAGGCTTGTTGCATCTCACAAGTTCTTTTTTGGAGATAAAATGTTAGAAAACAGCTCTGAGAGAAAATTCTTGTTTAAGGATTATTAATATGGAGAATTACTAGTGGGGGCAACCTATACCCTTTAAGGCAGTTTTTCTCCTTTGATAACCTTTATTTTGAATGCTATAATTTACCTTCAATGTAAGAGAGTTTTAGCCTTTCCTATCTGCAAAGCTGAACCTTAAAAAGTGCAGTTTTCTTCTACTCTGTGTATGCCAGCTTGAGTTGGCCTAATTAAAGGAGTATTTTCCTTTCAGGTGGGGATTTCCTGAGGTATTTTCCTTTTAAATTGACTTTGAAAGAAGTTAACTGAGTTTTGAGCTGCCTTACTCATGTTTGACTGCTTTATTACTGAAACTTTATGCTGATTTTTGTTTATTGTTCAGAAGATCACGTAATTGAAATTAATTTAGTTACTCTTCTCTAGATGCCTTTTGGGCATACTTGGAAAAACTACTTTTACAAATGTGCTGTAGTATGAATCTTGCTGACTTTCATTTGATTTTGCATTTGGTACTTTGAGACAAGGAGAACAAAGGTTGCTTATGTAAAATGAGAGCACAGAAACATGGCAAACATGCCTGTTCTTGTGAGAGGTGTGGTGTGTAATAGCTTATGATGAGGTGCATTTGAAGAGTTATTATGGCTAAAAAGATGCTGCCTAATACACAGCTCTTGTAGAACTACTGCTTCTACTGCTTCTGATGGTATTTTCCCCGTTTACTTTCCTGCTTCTCCTACCACTGCACCGCCATTCTGCATTTTCCCTTCATGAGGGAGGGAGTTTATAGGGGAAAACTAGCTGCCAACAGAAGCGTGCTTCCAGCTGGACTCTAAAGATAAAACTCAAAAATATGTTGCACAAATGCACTGGGAAAAAGGAAATAATAGCCTTGGGAGCTCTCTCTGTTGTGAACTGTGGCAGCTGGGCAATTGCATTGCAAGGGGTTACGTGTCTGTGGCTTACGACTAGTTGGTAATTATAAACTGAAGATAATTCAGTGCACTATTTATATAATTTCTTGTTAAAAATTTCATGGATGTTCACTTGTGATTCTGTTTAGGTTTGGCATTTTCATCATACTGTATTTACATAGTTTCCTGCTTTTCCTATGCTTGGGAAAATTATGATCAGAAAGCTTTTCCTATATGAGGTATTTTTTCAGGTTCAGAACAAGTATAGATGTTTCTGTGGGTTTGGAAAGTCTTTTTTCTTTTGGAGTTGGTTTTGGTTTCTTTGCTCTTCAGGTATTCACTCCATGTTTCTTCAACTGAAACTTAATAATGAAAACTGATAATGTTTCATCTGCCAGGTATGTGATTGAAAATGTTTGTCCAAACCTGCAGCTTAAAAAGAAGTATCTGGATGAACTCAACAAAACAGTTCCCAGGTTATGCGAATTCATGTTCACTCCAGAGGATATCTAATCATCTGATTAAAAAAGTAATTAATTATTGAACTGATATGCAAACTCTTTCTACTGTAGTAGCTCCAACTTTACTCAAATTTATTTGATTTTCATATCATTAAATCTATAACAGTATTTAAAAATCATAGAAATGGTAGGCCTGCTGCAACTTTCTCTACAACCCTATGGACTTGTGTGGTGGTGAGCAGTGAAAAGTGTGGACAGGAGGAATAGTTTCTACCTCCTTGTGTCCCCTTCAATCCCATCCCATGTGCCTGATAATAGGTGGTTGCTACTTAACTGTGCAAGGAAATTATTAAACATGTGCAGCTGGATTTTTGTCTGTAGAAATTAAGTATTCCAGACAGTCAGACTATCATTGTATGCAAGCTGGAATTAGAAGATGTAGTTGAAAGAGTTTATTTGGATAATCCAGGAAAATGGCTGAAAAATTTGTAACTTATGAATACACAGAAATATTTTATCAGGAAATTCAAAATTTGGTCACCAAGAACATGAGTGAGTGTAAACAGGTCTGAATAAAAGAGGGTCTTTGATATGCAGTACAATAGATTTCTCTGATGGTCAGGAGTGGAAAAGGATTTTTATAGTGTCAAATATTTTTCTTTGTTGGCTGAACTTCACAGAGCAAAAACTTTCTATGTAGTTGAGAGGAAAACAAAAATATTTTTGTGTTGCTTTTTGTAAAGGCTTAATTGTATCAGCACTCCACCAATCATTTTTTGCTAGAAAATGTACTGACCTAAACATTTAATTTTGTCTTTTTCTATACAAGTATTGAAGAACACATGCATTGGAAAAGTAGTACACCCATTTCTTTGTGATGCATCCTAAATTGTATAATAAAATGGTGTTTTCCTTCAATTTAAAAAGAAAAATATATGAAAACATAAGGTGTAAAATGGAATGCATTCAATCATTAATATCCCTGAAAAGCTTGGAAATAGGTAGTCTAACATGGGACTTGTGATTTGTAAGAGGGAATGCAGAGGGTACTGATCATTCTCCTTTTGGTTTGTGTTCAAATGCAGTCCCCTTCCTGTTGTCAGTGCATTTCCTGTTGCCTCATGAATAAGACGTATCAGTAAGTTTTAAACCAGACCTGATATCCCAATTTGGAGCATGGGATAGAGTAAAAGTATTCTACTTTTTCCCGAGTAAGCTCTTTCATTCTAAGCCGGAAACAGGTTACAGTCAGCTGATTTTGAGTATGAATGAATGTTTGCCAGGCAATACCACATCTTTTGAAAAGATGTCTGAAGACAATATCTGGTATTTTACCCCTTATTTAAAGGTCAGAGATCAAGTTTACTGAATCAACTAAAGGAGGCAAACTCTGCAGATCTCCAGTTTTTGAGCATTCAAACTGTGTATCTTTTAATAGATTCTTTTGGGGGGATTGTCACATGCAAAAGCTTATAAACAGTGAGTTGTTCCAAGGCTACCAGTATGTCTTCAAAGTAGGTTTTGAAAAGGGCCCGATGTTACTTTACTTTCCTCTTAGTGAAGGTAAATGGAAATTTCTGTGCTGAGTTTAGGAAAGGATGATTACTTCTGTGCAAGGAGGAATTTCTGTTTGAATTGTCAGAACAAACTGTCAGTACTTGGAATGTATCTAGTCCAGGCTGACTCCACCAACTCCTTAAGAACCTTTGAAGTAGTTGTAGTGAATGACATGAATTGAAAAAAAATTAAATATTAGTGGGGCATTGATAAATATGGTCAGATTAAAATGATTCAAAAACTGAAAGTATCTCTAAAGGATCATCCATATCAAGATTCGGTGATTGTACCAAGGCACCCAATACACCATTATCTAATTGTCTAGTCTAAATTGAGTGCACTGTGCAGTAGTTACCGTGGGTAGTATCTGACATACCACAGCTGTTTCTTTTCACGAAGGAGAATGCATGTCACAAAGAATAGTTAAATGTTACAGCTAAAATGTATATTTCTTCCAATTCAGTCATTGGCTGATATAAGGTCCTATGTACATTTTTTATCACATAAATATGTACAATTTTGCCTTGTATTATTACTGACATGTGAGGAGAGGCTGCTATCTTCTGTCTTGATACTACTTTAGATTTGGACAAGTTGCCCAGCACAGGGTAAGGCCAGGTTTTCCTCAGGTTTGAGTAGCACACTGGACTAGGTGAAGGACTGAGGTCCCTTTCAACCTCAGTTATGTCCAGAGTGTCTCTGTATCTGAATGATACTGAGCTTTCTGTTCTAAAGGTCAGGAATAGCAAATATATCCTTTTGACTACTGACACGTGAAAAAAAAGCCAAACATTTGGGATCTTCCTATGTATGCATGCCTTTTTCCAATGCTTATAGTGAGGTGGACTTTTGCTGTGGTTTGACTGTGAAAAAGGATTTGTGAAAAGCTGGGTGGAGTTTTGTTATGCTTCCATAGTCCTCTGTCCAATCATTGTAACTTGGGATGATATTGAAAATGGAGTGTAGGAGAAGATAAATCACATCACACTGGGGGGAGGAACAAAGAAATAAAGAAGCTATGTCACTAAGATATTAAAAGTTTTTTCATTTAAAAAAAAGTAAAATAATTTTATGATTTTGAAAGAAAATGGTAGGCTGCTTTGTCTTCCTCTGCTCAGCAGAAACCATTGTAAAAGTTTAGTTGAACTGTTAAATATATTCAGTTGCCCTAGATGTTCTTGGCAAGTTTAGAACATGCACGAAAGTTTTCATGAATTCCTGATATTTAGCTTTTCTGAATTGAGACTAGGCCTTTAATAGGCAAAAATCAATGCTGGTCTACATATGGCATTAAAAATAAGCCAATACAGAATTAAATTAGCTGACTAACTTAATATTGTGCATTTTTTTTCCTTAATGTGAATACTTTGAGAGTCTGAGTGCTTGAAATGATGAATGAACATGCAGAAAGTAGGAAATCATGGAATCTTGAAGATTGTTCCGTATATAAATATTTCATCTTAAGTGGAGTTGTCCATTTGAGGGCTACAAGCAGCAGAACAGCTTACAGGAGCAGATGTTCCCCCACACACTCCCCAGGAGTTTTGTGACATTGAAATAGCTTGCTTGAGGCTTTTGAGATTGAAGAAAGTTTAAAATGCTGGCTAAAATTCTGCATTTAGTACCCAGCTCTTCAGTAATTTGCTATGACCAGTTTAGCTTTTTATTAGTATAATTTAGAAAAAGAAATGTTTCAGATTTAGTCATGCAATTGTTTAGAAATGTCAATATATTTTCTTGTAAGGTTCTATCAAAGAATAAGTTGTTATTTAATCAATATTTGTCATTGTGAGTAGCTGTATGTAAAGGTCAATACACACAGTATTATGCTTCTGGGAAACAGCATTTCAGTAAATATGAAATACTTTACTGAAAGTAAATACAAAATATACCTAATAATCAAAATAACCCAAAAGAAATGAGAAACCCACCTGATGTAGTTTAGAAATTAGTTTGCTTTAAAGCACATTATTTCTGACTCCCTATCCATATTCTGTATTTTCATTTTAAGTTCTCCATGATTTTTTTTTTTATCTGCCTGTGTACTATTTGTACGTCTAAAAATTTCATTGCTGTAAACAGGAGACTTGGATATGTGATGAATGAAGTGTTGCAGCTGCCTGAGTAAGAAATTTTTGCGGAGCTAAAGATAGACTTGTCTCTTGTATCTGTCCTTTGGCAGAGAAAAAGGGTGATTGAAGAGAAGTAGAGTATATGAAAGCACAGCTAAGACACAGACACACTGACATTATAATACAGTGTCTCATCGGGTGATGTGGTGTTTTGACTACATGGCTGCAGCAGGTCTATAATTTAAATGCCATTAATGGCACAGAAAACAATAGTGTGGAGACAGGAATACTGTAAAATCTCTGGGTCTGTACTTATAATGCAGATGAAATAACCCTTTGAACTTGTAATGCCAAATGTTGTCCAAAGTTACCATTCTTCCATGAGGAAGGCAGTTTGTTTTTGTGGTGTTTTATGTCTTCTTCTCCTAGCACAGACATTTTCTGTTTAGATTGCTTGGCTTGTGTCACTACAAAAATCCCAGGCAAATGGGGACTGATTCTACTTTGCCTCACTCATGTCCTGTTCACACATTCAGTACAGAATTCGCTATTGTCAATAGTCATGACTGTGTTTTCTTTGTGCTCATTGTCTTTTGAATATGCTTCTTTATCCTTTTCCTAAAGTCACACACAGCACTAGTTTCACCAGAAGCTCTTGGTGCTCAGCTGTAACAGAGTTACACATAGTCCTGTGACTGAACCCCAGCTATAATATCTCATTTGTTTCCACTTGGCTGTTGTAATGTTTTCTACCGCTTAAACTTCTTGTCCTTTCCCTAGCTCTCTTTTTTCCTTTTTCTTTCTTGCCCCCATTTAAAATTGTATCTGACTTACTTTTTCTTATTAAACTTAACTATGTGTAAGTACATGTCTCTGTACCCTCACAGATGTCAAGCATTTAATGCACCTTGGTGTAATGTTTGCTCTAATTATTTGCCAAACTGGAGTGACTCTTTCCAGAAACAGTTCCTGATCTTTGAAAACCTTGCAAAATGTATACAATATGTTAATTGTGAAGCTTTTTTCAGAGCTCATTTCAAAGGAGGAGAAGAAATGCTGTGTAAGTAAAACTTGTTTAAAGTGCTCCACCACTTCTAACAGGAGACTGTTACAATAGTTGCATTATTTCTTTATCCTGATCTAATGCCTTTGTAAATCTCACTTAGGGTTTTTTTCCCCCCCTTTAAACTGGTTCACTGTGTGTAGGTCTGGTACTATACCATGTAAATACTTAGCTGTTTCCAATTTTGGCTAAGTGAATGAACTCTTGTCAAAATATTCATGCAGTGTTAACAAAACTTAAAGCCAACTTATATTCCATGAACTATAACAAAATATTAAAAGTTGCTAAAGGCATAGGTATGGAGTTTCAGCAGTGTTGTTTCTCTTCATACTACAAGTCTCAAATTTGAATGTGGGTAGTTAGGTATGCCTTTCTTTTCTCTTAATAACAAATCATACCTAACATTCAAAGCATATGGAGTAGACATGGATCTACTTAATACTGAAAGTAAATAGAATTGAAAAAGAATAATTCATTTATTCTTATTAATTCTGTATTAACTTATAAACTTTGCATCTTAGCAGAAGAAATTTATCGGGCATTTTCTTTATCTAGTGTGTCTCAAGTGTATAGAAACAGGGTCTTTCAAGTCTGTGATCATCAAAATGGCTTTCTACTATACCTGTGCATTCATAGAATAACTCATGTTCTTCCAAAATATCAATGCCAATATGTGCAAAGAAGAAATCTTGTGAATATTTTGATATTGGAAGGAATCTTGATCAGAACAGTCAATAAAATACAAAATGGTACGATTGGCCAACTGAAAGCAATTGTCTTTGTTTATTTCTTTCTCAGTGGAGTGGGTTCAGCGCTGGCCCAGCCTGCTTGGTTTTTCCCTTAACCAAAACCAAGCCACTTCAAACCACTGAACCCAATAATATTAATAAAGAAAGATTTTATGTAGGCCACTATTCCTGGCTACTGCAATCAGTACTTTTCAGTTTTGTCTGAAGTGAAGCTAATAAATTGTTTTGCACTTGTTGCCACAAACTTTGAGGAGTAACATGAAATCAAAGCAGAATTTGAGAGAAGTAATAGATAGCATTTACCCAAACTTGTTTTTAGTTAGATCAGAGTATGAGTTAGTGAAACAACTCTCCTTAGTGGCAGGTTTGGTAAAATCAGTCTTAGTTATCACGCTGTTTTCCTACTTAGGAAATAATTTCTGAAATGAAAGGGGACTATTCACGCTCAATGGGATTTAAATATAGAGTGAATCTGCACAATTTCTCCATGTCAGAAAAACACACTATGCACTTTGACAAATTTTCCCTTATACGTTGTACACAACTAATTTCTTCAATACCAGGATGGTAGTGTTCTGTGATCAGCCCCAAGTATATTTTATAACCTGAGCACAGTTAATTTCCTGATGTAGCAGTGCAGTCCCAGCTGCCCTCACAAGAGCAGAATTCCAGATGTTCCTGTTTTGCTCTATGGAGCGGTGCTGTAATTGTTGGATAGCAAGGATATAATTTGGCTCTCTGATAATGCTGTATCTGTAGAAATAATTTCACCGTGGCTGTAGGAATGTGTGTATACATTAGGAAGGAAACTCTATTATGGATTTCAGTCTTTAAATGCATTCATATGGCCCAGGTGATTGCAAGAACCACTTGGATTTGAGAATATAATTATGACATTTTAAGTATTATGTAAGGAAGGAATTAGCCATTATCCAAAGCAGCATACTGGTAACACAGCCAGTGATTTGAACCTGTCATTCATTTAATAATTCACATTGGAAAAGGCATGTGAGATCCTTGTGTCCAACAGCAAACCTTACACTGCCAGGTCTACTACTTAAATCTTTTCCCAGAGCACCATGTGTGCATGTCTTTTCAGTACCTCCAGGGATGGTGACTTCATCACTTCTCTGGGAACCCTTTTCCAATGCTTGACAGGCATTTTGGTGGAGAATTTTTTCCTAATATCTAATCTAAATGGCCCCTGATGCAACTTGAGGCCATTTTCTCTTATCGTATCACTCATTACTTGGGGAAAAAAGGACACTTGATATTCAGGCATGCTCTGCCGCAGCCTCCTGTAAGGTAGTTATAGAGAGAGATAAATTCTCCCCTGAGCCTCCAGACTTCATAACCCCAGTTCCCTCAGTTGCTCCTGGATGGAATTTGGCTCTAGACCCTCCACTTTAATCGTGCAGCTTCTTGCTCTTATCATGATTACAGTTTGTATCTACGTTAGAGTTTCTGGATGTTCAGCTTTGGCGTTTCTCCTGCTGTTTCATGGAGATGTTTTTTATAGGACACTAAAAGCTTATTAAAGCTTGGAGTCAGTAAAAGCAAAGCATGTGAGAAAAACTTTTGTTGTGGTTGTTCTCATATTTTTGGTATTATTTCAGAATATGTCCTGGTATGGTCAAATGTGCATATGTTCAAATTTCTTGAATATATTCATGACTGGGATGGGGGCTGATCCCAGGTTCCTTCCACACTTAATAGCTCCATTAAATACTGAGAATATTCTGGTTGTGGGTTATCCCATTTTAAGTCATCTCTACAGATGATTTAAATACCTCAGTGATCAGTTGGTTAGGGCAGAAATCTTCTCATGTACCAACTATAGTTGCCACTTGTGACAGAAAAGATCAAATGTGATTTTTTTTCTGTTCAGAAACTCTCTGTGGCCATTTTTGTTTTCCAAACTGGCTTAGGCTGAAAATGACTTTTTTTAGTAAAATTTAGCAAGACAGAATCTTGATTTCATGTGATGATGCTGATGTTTTATTGTAATAGAAATTTGTAATCAAGACTATAGAAACTGTTAACAGTATGCAGTTCTGCCTTCAGGATAAGAAAAATGGTGATGATTCCTGGAATCATACTTTGTGGGAGAAAGATTGGAGGGGCTAACAACATGAGCTTAAGAGTGTGGAGAAAAGGATCTTCTCTCCCTTCTGGGCATGTAGAGTTGAACATTCAGTTTGCTTTGTGGTCTAAGTTTAGTAATAAACTCTTGAGCAAGCCTGGAGGTATTTCCTAAATGAGACTGCAGCTACAGAGCTTTTAAACTCAATTATCCCTCTCTCCTGCGTCCTGCATGCCCTGTCAGTTCTAATGGACTTTCCTTGGCTCTGTGAGAAAGGGAAGGGGTGGGGGTCAGCAGAACCAGCCCCCTTCTTCCCCCAGACTGGGTGGAATTGCCACATCTTATTGTGGCTCTTGGACAGCAGCAATTTAAAGGTTCTCCAGAATATTAAAATGTTAATTTTGCCTAAGGGGGGAAGGCTGGGGAAAAAATGGGTTGTCATTCAACAGCAAAGAAATAAGTTAGCTTCTACTACCTGATCTGAAGCTTCTTCAGGGTGGAAGGAATACCAAACAGGGCTATATTTTGTGTCATATCAAAAGAATGGATTGGCCCAGCGTCTTTCTTCCACTGTGATCTTCTGAGTCTTGTGGTCTGCAAAATGCAAACATGAGAGAAAGCAATCCTATCCCAACTAATAGCAAAAGAAGTGTCTTAAGAAAATTGCTATTCTCAGGAATACAGATTAGAGCGTATTAAATAGAGGGGTAGAAATTATATCTTACCATTAAAAAAAGCAACAAAATTAAAGAGAAAACAGCTGATGACTGCCTTATGGAAAACCCCATTTGTTAGTCTTCAAGCACAAGAAAATACTTGACCTGTTTTGAACAGCAGTGTTTTTATAACATGCTGTTGTTGGATAGAAATCTTTTTTTTCCTTCTCTGTTTGATCTAAAAGTCCAACTGTGTTAATTTTAAAAATTAATGTAATGCATTAAGCTTGTAATATGATTAAAGGTACTACCAGAACTTTATAGAGTTTTTTTTTCTTTTTCTCATTCTGTTAGTTTTCCCCTGCAATTGCAGTTCTATGCAAAACTGTTACTACATCTGGTTGAAAACTTAGTATTTTTCTTCCTCTCTGGGGAAAATGCAGGAGGTTTTGAAGAAATACATATTTTCATGGAAGTTTTTCTGGGAAGGCCTTTTGTGTGAAGAAAGGAAAAAAAGCCCCCTTGCTGCCCTAGAAGGGTTGATGGCCTGGTGTTTTGGTGTGCCTCCAGAATGTCAGAGCTCTGTCATTGGAGAAGGGCCTGGAAACCTGGGTTTCTGATATTTTCTGTGAAAGTCTTGATGATCAGATTATCTATCTGGAAAGTGATCGTGCTGCCTACGTTTTTTCCTCCTCTTTCTTTTATGATAAGCTCCTTTTCCCAAAATAAAAGTAAAATAACTTAGACATACTTCCCTTTAGTCTAATAATAAAATTTCAAAAATCGTTTTATCTCACTGAGATAGGAATATTATTTTCTGATCAGTCTTAACAGTAATGGATAGATCCATTGTTCATGTTGTCCAGTAATTTAAAAAGTAAAATAAGGATATAGTTTGCTCTTAGCAATGAAATTGAAGCAACTGTATGTATATGTAAGGAGGATGCTGTGGCTGAAGAGCTCTGGAACCATGGACAATTCTTGTGTTTATTCTACAGAGTATTGCAAAGAAACACCTTTCTGTCTGTGCACTTGTAGGTGTACTTATTTTACTTTATTTATGTATAGTGAAAAACTAGAGCTAATGTTGAAAATGTGAGCACTTCTTTAAAAAATTCGAAACCAAACAGAAGGAAACAAGTTTGAGGGGAATAAAAATCCTCTTCATAAAGCCACAGTGACTCTCAATGGAAGATGTGTCTGATGTGTCTGTACCACAGTGTGATGTCTAGATCTCTTTTCCATTCATACAAAAACATGAAAAAAATCCTAGCTGCTCTGACTATTACATCATCTCTTTGAAGTACAAATGCTAATTGAAATCAGTCAAATATCTGTCTAAAAGCATGTGTGCTAAGATACTCCAGATCATTTTTAATGTACTTGAAAACAGGTATATCTGATTTTCCCTAAAGCTTCTATCAGTGGGGGAAAAAAGGTGATCCTTGGATCATGCTCCCTTGATCCCCACTTTTATTACTTCATGTTTTAATGTTTACCACTTAAATGTGGTTTTGAATGTGCTTCTGAATCACTATTTTGCAAAAAAGAAACAGACACTGCAGTCCATCTCCAGCTGATTTCCCACCTTGCCTAAAGATTGGTGCTTTTCTCCTTTATTCTTTTGAAAAGATATTTTAAAATTAGATTCTGCTTTCCAGATAAGCTGGTCTTCACTTTTAATTCAAGGGAACAAGAGGTAGCCATTGGTGTATGTTTGATCTCTTTGAAATATTTCAGTCTGCTATGTCATTCATTCAGATGTTTGTTGTATGGACTTGAAAGTATGCTTTGGTTGCTGTTTAGAAAAATCTAGTGCCCTGTAGGTGCAATACATGATAAAAGGAAGTAATGCTCGAGATCTGTTGTGTGTGGATTGCTGCAAACTGCTTTTTCCCTTACTGCTTTTAGCTTGCTGACCTGCAGAGAAGGTTGTCTCCATGTTTTCTTCCTGTTATCAATGTGAAATTCTTCATTTCAAGTACTTTTTCATTTTGCTTTGACCTGTTTTATAGTTTTTAGTGCTGCCTGTTTAACACGTGTGCAGCAAACTTCTGCACTACTGAGTTCCTGCAGATGCTGTGAGCCAGTATGACTTTTATAACTGCCTCTGTAATGTCCAGTCATGGAAGCCTTGATTTAGGAAGAAGAAACCAGTTCAATCATAGGTGTCTTCAAATGTCCTGACCTACACCTGGAAAAAACAGTATGGCATTTTCTTGTACTGTTGTGTGCTGAGCTGTCTGGGATGGTTTGCTTTTGTGGCTTTAAACACATTAAGTAAAGTTTGGAGCCATCCAGTAATTGCACGTTCTGAGTTTCTTTTTGCAGCTACAGCAATCCTGTTAATGTTACCTCTTTAAAATTCTTTGTTAGTAAATATCATCAGATAAAAGGTTTTTGTACTCTGGATTTATGTTCTGAAAAAGGTCCATGAAATAAACAGTGTTACCAGCTTGGTAACACTGAGTTTGGGTTTACTGGGAGTTTTAGCAGGCTGGTAACAACTACAAGTATGGCAATTTTTACCTTCTGATTTGGGGGGAAGTTTGCTTATCAGATCACCCCTGTTTTCCTGATTCCCTTCTGTATTAACTCACCCTAAAAGAGAGACATCTCTGACTACATTTTGTTTATTTTGAGTTCAAAATAGCTGGAAATCTGAAAATAATTTTAGAAAGAGCATTCCACTGTTGAAATAGTGGCCAGGACAGTACTATTTTTTATCTGTATTTTGATAGCATAATTTCATGTATTTAACAAAGCATAATTTTCATTACTTTCAAGACAAATTTCAGAAAGACAGACCTTAAACAGAGCCATATCAGTGCATTTTTCTGGTAGCGAAGTCAGATGTCAGGGCTGTGCCACAACCTGTGTGCTTGGGCCTGGATGGGGGAGTTAAACTGAAGGGGGTAACCTTTCACATGACTCTGCTAGGCAGTGTTTGCAGGACAAAACATCTTTCTTTGTATGTTTCAGCTGGGTTTTTTCTCCCTGCTCTGGAAAATAGTGTTTCTGTGATGCCTCCTAGACCTTTCTCATTCCTCCCATCTCTACCATCAAAGCATCACATCCTAGGTATAAATGCAAGATTTTTCTTTCTTTTTTATGGTGGTTTCTAAAGAATGCAGCCAAGTTTATCAAGTCATATACTGTTTGTCAATTAACCAACATTGTACACAGCAGTTTTTAGAAAGTGGGACAGAAAGGGAAATTAAATCAGCACTGCTGGTCAAGGTGTTTTCCAGGGGAAAGAATTTTAACAGTAAAGCCAGGATCCGTTGGTCCTGTTCTCTGTGCTGGTTCACAGATTGTTTTTGCCCCTTCCTTAGGTCTCACCAAAAGTCTTGGCTGCAGGCACCTACAGTTTGGGGCAGAGAGGGGATTAGAAACATAAAGATTTAATATTCACTCTTTAAAACTGATATTCTAGCTCTTTTCCTTGCTAAGGTAGAATGAAAACCATAAACTATTGGTAAATGTCAACTAACCGCTAGACTTGAAAGAACCAGCAGCTGCTTTCTGCTTATGAAGCAGAGAAGCTGTGTGGGAGGAGATGTAAAGAACCTCCTCAAATACCCACTATAGCAGAGGGACGGGGGAGAGACTGTACTGAATATGGGTTTTAACCTTTAGAATTCTTCTTCTAGTCTCTCATGCTCTTAGACTTGTATGAAAATGCAAAATGGTAATTGATTTGTTTCAGGTAAAAGCATCAGACAAAGGCCCCATGCCACCTAAAACTAATTTCTGATAAAAAATGGAGTACTCAGCTTGCTTGTATCAATTTTGTGTCTGTTAAAGATTTATGGTATGAATCTCATAAACAGTTTTCAAATGTATTTAATGAATAATTGTTTGCAAAGGGCTTGAGTGTGCCTCAAATCAGATGCAACGTTTCAATGCAGCAATATTATTAACAGCATCGTTAGTGTAGTATTGAAATGGCAACACTTAAAAATTCATCTACCACAAATCTGAAATGATGAGTTTGTCTTGAATACAAATAAACGTAGAGGAAATAGATTGGGAGGTATTCATTCATGATGTATAAAATGAGATCAAAAAAAGGGCACAGGTTTATGTTAATATAAATTTAGACACATTCTAGCTTGGAAACACTGACCTAAAAGCTGTCTAAACAAAGCAACTAATGTTTATTCTGTTTCTAAAAGGAAGTCTGTATCTGCTGTTGAGAAAAGACAAAGGGTTGTTCTGGGATGGTTTTTAGGGTCTTTAAGTAACTTATTTATAGATCCTTCATCACTTTCTGATATGGAAAAAATATGTATAGCCTCATAAGCTCATGGCAAAAACTGTTTTTAGCCCTTTTAAGACTATTTGTGAAAACAGACCAGAAAATGTAGAAAGAAAAAGGGTTGGATTGTTAGGGTTTTTTCCCCTGAAAATAGTCAATTACAAGACACTTGATAAATGTATCTGGAAAGTGTGGTGGCAATCTGGCTTTTCTAAATGGAGACCTTTCTGTGGCTAGATGCTGACTGTACTGGGCAGATGAAACAGCTCTCAAGGAATGATAAATATTGTTCAGTATGAGAAGACTGTTTTTACATTAACAACTCTCATATGAAAAAAAAAAAAAAGAATAGAACTTCAACTCTGTTATTTCACCTGCTCTTCTTTTAAACATGTCCTTTTCTCTTTGCTGACTACTCCCACTATGGAGCACTTGTCCACAGTCCTGGGAATTACTACTAACTCCCTAAGATGGGGGTGGGAAACTAGAACTGGTGAACAAGGTCTGGAAGGGTACCAGCTGGAGGATATTTGTGACAGATCAGAATAACAGGAAGAGAGTAAAAAAGAAAAGGTCAGCACTTTTGGCTTTTTAAAAGTGAGGTGCAGATGACTTGCTGTTTTGTTTTTGCAATGTCTTGTTTCCAGACTGCTGGCTTAGTCAGCCACATCTTTAATTTGCCCAGTTTATAACAGCTGCTTTGGCTGCTACCACAGAAAGAGAAATTATAATTTCCAAGCCTTCATTTCATCCCTCTTACCTATAATCCTCAAGTTCCAATCTGTCTGACCACTTGACTAGGCTTTTTAATTAACAGATCTTCTTGGGGGCCCTTAAATGTGTTTTGCATATACAGGAGCACTAAACAGCCTTGGAAACTCTTGATGAGATGAAAAACATCCTGCTGGGAATATAAAATGGCACATAATGCCTGGAATAATGATTTCCATAATTGAAATTTTCATGTGCTGTATTAAAAGGCATCATTTACCTGGGGTCCTGTTCTTTTGAAGAGAACAATGGTTTAGTTTCAAGAACTTTTCTGTTTAACTCTATCTCTACAAGGTTTTGCTGATTCCTCAGAAGAAGGCTTGTGGGCTCGGCAAAAAAGGCACAAAGCTTAGGATAAAAACTAGCATTTGAATATTTTTGTACAGAGAGTTCAGATGTACTTGATTTGCTCAAATGAGGCAGGTGGTGGAGTTCTGTAATGATCTTTACTTTGTACCTGAGACTACTGATCGTTTGGCTGAGGTGGCACATTGTTAATGATGTGTTAATAAACAATGTAATTTGGGGAGGCAGACTCTTCGATGGAAGGTAACAGCCCTCCCTGCTGCCAGTATCTTAATGTAATCAAAGAAAGCATCTTGTTTGAATACCTTAATAATTGAATGGCACAGCAACTCATGTCTGGGATGTACCTTGGAGACCCGATTACATGTTTCATCGACTTCCGGGGAACCGACACAGATGATGTTGGTCAAATTGCCCTCAGCTCTCCTCATTGCTGGTCTGTAGCTCTCTGGTGATTTGTCTAGAAGATAAAGAAATAAAGAATCTTGTTTGATACCTCAGGATATCCAATAAATCAGCCAATAATTGATCTTGAAATTCCCCGTGGAAAAACCCCTAGCATTGTAAAGGTCTTAGTAGTTTTGTACAATCTATACAAACTTTCTTCAGATTTTCAGATAAAATAAGTTTTTCTTCAAGGCAGCTCTAAGGGAAATTAGGTTATTCAGAATATTAAGACGTGAAAAAATACAGTTAATAGGCCTTATATTTTCAAACGTTTAAGCATCAGAAGTAGTTATCTCAGTGGTATTTTTCCCATGCTGTTTGGACTTGCTGTTTTCATGTAGGATCATTCAGACATATGAAACAATAAAAAATTGCCAGAAAATGAGCTCCAAGGTTATTTTGCAGTACTACAGATAAGTTTTGGCAAGATCAGTGTATGAAACATCAAATACTAGACCTGTGTATGTTGGTTTTTATCCATAGTGTAAGTCTGAATTAAATTTCTCTTACAGAAAATTAATCCTGCTTAACTACAGAAATGTAGGTCTAGGTAACAGCCTGATCTTTATTGCTGACATGCATCAATCCTAATGAAACCTGCACCACTCCTGTACTTTTTTAGTAGCTTTGAATATTATTCCAATCTCAGCCTGTGATATTCAAAAGCACATGAGGAACTACATAAATGCTTCCTCCTGTCACTGAAGTGCAATGGGTTAGGTGATGGGATTCTCAAAGCCTTCTAAATTCTTGGCATTCAGCAAAGAAAATGCCAGGGCTCAAGTAACAAATATTTGAATTGCTTCTCAAGGCCACTTCATTAAATTGGACTCCTTTAAACAAGTTTAGTACCAAGTAAGTACAGTATATTAGATCTAAAAATATTTTTTTTTCAAATCTATAGTTTTTAGTGGTCTGTTGGTTACTTTATGAAGAACTTGTGGCCTTGCAAAATACTGTAATTACATAGCATGTTCTCAAAAAATCTGGTGTCTAGTATTAACCGTCTTGTGGTTTCATGGAAGCCATTTGAGAATTTCGGATCCATCTTGTTCAGCTACACCTTCTCTATTATAATTAATGGAAGAACATGCACATTTGAATTCTTTGAATAGCTTTAAAAAGTCTCACATTTTTTATTTGTCTATTTTATAGGACATGAAAAAAGCTCCATCACCCCTCAGGGCATTGAAGCACAGTGCTTTAATTACACAATGCCCGTTAATGCTAATAAATTTCATGCTAAGGACCTATGCTGTACCAATGCCAAGGAAAACATAAGTCTCTTTCCTTTTCAAGCCCAGTGCCACACACTGCCTGGACGTGCAGTCATTAATATGAAATGAGCTCCTTTGCAACGATGGATGTTAGACAGATGCAAGATTTCATGTTGGCTTTCAACAGCTTCTATAGGCTGAAATAATGTTAACATTTGTTTTTTAAGTAATCTTTAAAAGTATTTAGATAGGAATAGCGTTAGGTGAGTGACGGAACGGGTGAAATCAAGTTATAATATTTTTCACTGCTTCACTCTTTCTATAATCTGATTATAACCTGAGTTTTCTCTGTGAAGATTACTTCATAATGATACTCTGAAGAATGAGTTTACCAGCTGTATAAGATAAAGCATGTTTGTAACTCTTCATAAACCTTATTTCGTTCTCTGCTGTTTCTCTTACCTAAGTCATTAACTGCAGCCTTTTTTTTTCTTTTTTTTTTAAATATAGTTCTTCTGTTAGCATTTCTAGAATTTGACTTTTATCTTGGAATATTCCTGGAAATCAGGCAGTCATATTATTCTTGATTTATGTGTACATGTTCATGAAAGTTCTACTTTCAGGGTGGGTGGGGTAGAGGAAGATGGATTCAGTTTATGAATTTTCGATTCAGTTTATGAAAATTTGAAGTGAGGGGAATGTGGCAGTAGATGTATCAGACTGGGAGATGCAGACTTTTTTTCATCTCTGCAGTAAGAAAACATCTAGGATCTCTCTGTACTAACAAGATGAAAATGATGGTTTGCTCTGATTGATAATGGAGACCAAATGGACACAGCTATGCATTTAGGAGGAGCTGAGTGATGGCTGGATGGTAAAATGCATTTAAAAACCCCAAAATAAATAGATACTGACTGGCTATGAGGTGTTAGAATATGCCTAGACTTAGCAAATGAGAGGATAGTGGGATCAGCCAAAGGGATGTAAAGAAATTTCATGAAAAATAAATGTGGATTTATAACTAAATGGGCAGTGTTCAAGTTTTCTGATGTTCCTGGTACTTCACCTCACGTGTAATGTGGAGAATAGGATTGGGTTTTGGTTTGTTTTTTTTTTTTTTTTTTTTAATAGTTCTGGACTAACCCCAATCCTTGTGTAACAATCAGTGTTGATATCCTGAAGGGGATTTATTAGTTAGTCAAAGGATTACCAGCCCTTTCTTTCTTAAGTCTTTTGGCAGAGCAGTCTTCAGGAGCAGGCAAAGGGAAGAGAGGCAGCACCTGGGTTCAGAGTCAGAACTGTGCCACATCCTCATGGGCTGAAGGAAGGGGAACATGAGGGTGAACCAAGCAGAGCACTGAGCTCTCTGCCCATGGTTCTTCCTGCAAGGCAGAGGGCCCTTGAGGGTCTTTTTAGAGTGCTCTCAGCAGTTGTTTGTCCTCAATCACAAACCTGTCGATTCAGGGCATTATTCACATTTTTAGAATGTTTATTATATAACATATTCTATATTCTGTTTATACTGCATTGGTGTTCTGCTGCAAGACTGGAAGACTTTGGCTGAATTTGAGTGCCTCTGTAGAAGCAGCCTCCCTTAAGACAAAGTATATTCCAAGTGGAGACTTGGTAAGAATGCTACATGTTGATGAGCACTAATTATCAGAGCTGGAAGCATTCTGAAAACCTTTCTGAGGATTAAAAACTCCATTTTACACCTCTACTTCCTCAACTGCCCATCTGGTGGGAGGTTATGTTATTTCTAACAGTAGCTTCTTTTGCCACTGAGTCCTAAAGGACTGGAATCACTTTTAAAATAATAGTTTCTAATCCTATATGCTATTGTGAATATCCTTTTTTATTTTTAAACTATTGAGTTGTTCCAAATCTTCCCCACCAGAAATTGGACTTTCTCCCAACTTTGACTAGTTTCAAGAAGAAATCCTACTGTTGCTTTTTCTCCTGCTCTGCTTGCCTGCATTCACCTCCCTGCTGCTCTCCCTGCTCAGAGGCAGACCTGCTCCAGCTCAGTGTGGAGTGTCATGAAAGTAGTAGACTTGTTATGAAGAGCTTGAAAACTTGGATGTGCCTAGGTGCCAGCCTTTTAAAATCATTGCAACTTTATTAACAAGACCCTGGGTAAAACATCTTTTAGTAGTAAACATATTTGAACAGATTTGAGCAAAAAAAGCTGGATTTACTTTGTTTTGGTTGTGCACTACAGCATTATCAAGAGATAATTTAGAGCAACAGCCATGAATTCTTAGTTTGGATTGTATTAAACTGAAGGTTCTCCATGACTGAAAATGTTTTTCTGACTTTATGGGAGCTTTCTCTCTCCTACCCTCTGTAGGACTTAGCAGTTAAAAAAAGCTGCATGTCAAATAGCATTTGTTGAGCTTACTCAATAAGCACATTTAATTTCACTTTTTCTTGAAACACTCATTCCTGCTCTGCTTTTGAGATTACATGTGTACCCATGTGCTATTCTTCTCCCTAGCAGTTTCTACAAGAAATCTACTTTCCCTGAAAAAATGGAATCTTTGTGTCTTTGTCTCCTCACTAGCTTTCAGGCATGTTTTGGCAGGGGCTCTGGCTGTCGAGGCGCTGGAGAGGAGGGGCCTTGCACTCATTTGTCAGCTTTTCTTGCATCTGTAATTTTTGCCCACTCAGCAGTACTGGAGGGGCTTAGAAAAGGGGGAGAACTTGCAGTTGTTGAAAGTCAAACCCCTGGAATAATTGCCAGACTGTAACAGTTTGGGAAGGAAGTGTGTGTGAGAGAACAACAAATGCTTTGGCTAAAACCAGCTTTAGCTTTAAGGTTTTAGCAACTCTCCATTTCATGTAATTGCATGCCTTTTCTCCATAGATCTTTACAGGCAATGGTACTGTGTTTTTATAGATTTGCTCATTATAAGTTGATAAAGTGGCTTTCCTTAATGATGATGAAAATTTCACTGGTGTTCAAGACTTAGTTGTTTCCAACCAACAGTTTAATTTAAAATGCTTAAGTCTTCTCCAACTTCTGTCTAATCCTTTACTGCAATCTCCCTTCACAAGCTGGGTGCTTTCATCTCCTCACGTAATGTAACTGAACAGAAATTAGTTAATTTTTTTATTATTAGAAGACAGATCCCTTCATACTAAGGAAAGCATTTTTCCTCTTCAGCTTTTTATGGAATATTAAAGTTGATCTCTCCTCCTCGTTTCAGTAGGCTATTTAAGCTCAGGGCTCATACTGTGAGCTGTTAATTAATCAGTGTGACAGATGAAGAAAGTATCCAACTATGAAAGGAAACCTTACTTCAGTGACTAACAATAAGGATGTGAGCCCGAGTGATTTAAAGGATTTTTTTTTTTTTTGTGAACTTGTGATAAGGAGCCTTAAGCTGTTTGAGGTAACGATGGGGTTTTTTTTGCTCAGATTGTGTCACTGCACAAACATTAAAGAGCTCATCAATATTTTGTCTTGAAAAGTCTAGACAGGAGTTAAAAGAGCCTCTCCTACAGTTTGAAGAGATCCTGTTTCCCATAATTAATAACAGGAAGCAAGTAAATAAGGCTTTACTGACAAATGAAACAGCAACATGTACCCAGAAACATTAGCTCCTGGCTGAGAAATGTAGCTGAGGTCTGTTGGTTTTAGTGTACAGGAAAAGATCGCTGTGGAGACACAGTAGAGCTTTGCTCATGTCTAATTCAGTTATGTGATAGCAGACTAAAAGTCAAAAAGTAATGATAATGCATTGTAATTATTGAGAGTGATTCGTGACCTTTGTTTACATCTGTGTTAGTCAAAGAACTCTTCCCCTGTCATTATTTGAAATTCTTTGAACTCAAAAGGAGATTTTCATGTTTATGTAAAAGCTACCAGAAGGCATTTCAGACATTTCCTGGAACAAACTGTATATATGTATTTTAGGAAGATAAGAAATGAAAGGAAACTGAGGAAAAGCTTTCCATTTTCTTCCTTTTTGAAGACTGCATTTTCCCTTCAAAGATACCTTTTCACAAAGTAGTTGGAAACCCTTCTCTCCCCCTCCCAGTTCCTCTTGTGAATCAGTTAAACAACAAAAGGGGAGTTAGACCCTTCTGTACCAGTGTAAAACCAGAGCAGTGCTATTTATCTCACTGAGCTGTTAAGTACATTTCAGTAACTCCACACTGCACAGACAAAAATTCAGCCTTGCCCTTGCCTGCCACACTTCTGATTTCTTTGGTGTTTTGGGTTACCCTGGAGGGGGAGGTTGGAGGTGCAGGAAAAGGAGGAGGTTTCTGTCTGTGTGGCTGGGGGATTGGTTGTTTTCCTAGGGAGCAGCAGTGACTGAATGCAATATTCAGAAATACTGGGAAGTACATTCAACTCTGTGTTTGTGCTGGACCTTAAGTCTGGGCTTGTTGAATTATGGGTTCATCGTCTGGCATGCTGACTATATGATACAACTGTGTAATACAGACTGTTTGTCATCTTGTCTGACCTTGAAAAGAGAAGAAAAGTGAATTTGTTTCACTGATTCTTAGATACACTAGACAGTAAATTCCTGCTTTAGCTATTTTATTTCCCCCTGTAGGTGAGCTGTTGGGCTTTCAGCTAAAAATGACAAGATAGGACAAAATAAGCTTGTTTGTAGAGCTGATTTTTTTCCTTTTCTGTATATTTTAGAAGATTAACAGCCGTTGCTCCACAGAAGCATGGTGATGAATACTAAATAGTCCACCATAAGGCATTTTGGAAGGAATTCAGTAAATTCCAAGACACCCCAACATTGTATTCTATAACTTTTTCCACTGACTGTAGCTTGTACTATGAAAGCAACAGACTATATCCCAAAAGAGGACCATGCTGTTTACAATACCTTGTCAGGTTAAAACGTTTTCTGGCAGTTATTCTTTTTTTGTTGACTGATTAAGTGAGATATTTGAGCACATGCATCTAACCTTAAGCATAGGCTTCTCCCATTTTCCTCAATGAGTTTCTATATTTTCACAGTTCATAACTGGACTTCTGTTATCTCCTAAATGCCTTTCCCTCCCCTGCTAAGTACTGAGTTCTCTCCCTTTGAATCATGCATGCCAATATCTAGCTAGACTTACAGCTTTTAAATGAGACAACCTGTGGAATGTGGTGCTACTTGCCACAAGTGCTTGGCTTCTTACTGAAAATAAATAGCTCAGATGTCACTTTAAATGCCTATTGTAACAGGGAAAAGTCAGAGACAACTGTTGAAGGTGCACTTTCAGGGTACCTATAAGGTATTTTATCAAGTGTTTTCCCTACCTAAGAGCTGTAATAACTCATGAGCTTCCGATGAAGTTTATTGTGGAAATGCACTTTCTTTGCCACAAAAAAGTTACCCTACATAGCAAAACTGTGAATAAAATTGCATTTCTTTTTCATTTATTTTGGACCTTTGATAATCATGTGCCTAAATCTATCATGTGGAGCATATAGGGTTAGAAATTTTTCTAATTAAAGAGACTTGTATATTGTTTCATTTTTAATACCAAACTTATCTTCAATGTCATGTTCCAGAAAATATTCTTATATTGAGCCTGACCTTTGTATTCAGTTTTTGATGTGGTTTTGCATAAAAAAGGTGGAAATTTCCATGTTTAGAGTGCTTCTTTTAGAAAGAAAGGTGACCCATCAGTGAACAGTTAGAATTCTTTGAATTGTCAGATTATTTATTACCAGTGCTGTGTGCACTGGTACATGTAGGTTGTTTAAATGCATATTTCAGTGAGATTAATGACTTTAGTACATACTCGACCAATGTAGAGCAAAGACTCCTGATATAGCCTCAGTTTAATCTAAAAGGTGCTGATATGAAAAGCTGCAGTTGTAAGAGGACTAGGTATTGGTGGCAACATTTTGCTATCTTTAGTCTCATAGTACATAATTTCCAAGTGGAACTCTTGATAACTAGCAGTTTCCAGGTTATTATCTAGATTTCCTGTTTACTTTATGTGGTATTGTAAGGATCATCTTGTGCCCTTTTCCAAAATAATGAAGACTCTCTTTAACAGAGCATTATCTAAACCCTACTCTGTTAAAGTCACAAGGTTCAAAGTAACTGCAGGTACCCTGATTATAGCTCACCTTTTAATACAATAAATTTTTTGTCCTCTAGGATTTTTAATTACTTCTAGCATACTTTCCTTTGTGTGTATGCTAATGATTCGTTCATCCCTTCTCCATATTTTCCACTTTAAAGGTAAAGATTTATTTCTGATTCAACAGAAGGCTCCTTATAAGAAACCTAACCAGAAATAGCATAGGAAAATAAATTTTCATTCAACTTCAAATGTAAAAGGTTTTAATTACATACCATACCATTATTTAAATATGTTAAGAATATATTTTTATGGTGCTTCACATTTACTGTAGGAAGTCTTTGAAAATCCTTTTAATTCTTACAAGTTGGGAAGCTCTGCTTACTTTTTTTTGAGCAACAGATTTACTTTGGCATACAATTTAAAGAAGATATTCATCCTCCTTTTAAATTAAATAATGATAGCATGGGTGAAAATACTGTAAATTACTGTGAAGGTGTTAAAGTAGAAGTGAGCAGATAGATTAAGACTTAAAGAATTTGCCCCAAAGTTCCTTTCAGCATGGCTGCTATTGGCTGCCTCTCAGAAAGTTTGGCCTTCACTGTGTGCAAAATCTCTCCAGGCTGTAGGGAGCAGAACAGAAGTGAAATAGAAAAACTGTTCTGAACTGCCATCAGGTAATAAAATCCATGGATAGCCAAAAGGATTGTGAGTTCAGGCATTCAATTTTCAGAGGTGTTCACTTTAGAGATGCAATTAAAAAGGAGGTTCAGGCTTTCAGTTTCTCTTTGTAAAACAGGGAACAGAAGATACCTGGGAACATTAGAAAACATCTTTGAAAGGGACAGACACTCACTGCTGCATTTATTTCAGTGATGCTGTATAGTGAGAAGCCTCCTGGCTCTCCCAAATCTTTCTGTTATGCATCCTACAAGGGATTCAGAAGGAGGGGCAGTGCCCTGAGAGTCTTCACTGTGCTCTCACTATTGTGACAGTCAGTATTGGGAGTCAAAAATGGAGAGAAATTCAGTACGTCACCTGCAGATTCTGGAAGTTGAAACTTTTGCTTTACACAGAACAGTAATCAAAAAAAAAATTCCTGTAATGCCCTCTTCAACCATTAGAAACTCAAATGCACCACTGTAATCAGAGGAAGAAATAGTAGAGTTCCATCTTTTTTTGGCAGCAGAGAAGTAAGGGAATACTTGCAGCTATTATTTCTTGATGTCCTAGTTTAAGTTCAGGCTCACTAAATCAATGTGCCTCATGTTCTCACTCCTTTAAACACAGCTACCTGTATTTTTTGAAAAACCAGGAGATAGGAATATGAGAGGATGACACAGGATTTTTATTTGTTTACTTAAATGTTCTCATAAAGGGTTTTGTAGCTACCTTGAACTGCATCTTTCCAGAAGCATTATTTCTCCCAGGTGACCTAAATATAATTTGACCAGTTAAATGTATTTTTGGGTTTTTTTATAGTAAGCATAGGGATGTAGAACAAAAGAGAGTGATGCTTTCCTCTTCCACTGCTTTTCCCCTGAAAGAGGTAATTTCCTATTCTCATAAAGAACAAGTACTGGTCTCTTTTTAAAGTATCCAGTGCTTTTTCTTTTTTAAAGTTCTCATCTTTTTACTAGACTGTATTATTGACATAGGTGTAGTAGAAGCCTTCATTTATGGTACAGGAAGGGAGTCCTGTTAAACAACTTTTACCCTTTTTTTGCCAGGCCCTGTAAAGTACTTCCTCCCTGAAGTGATTGTAGGAATTGGGACAGAGATGGCAAACTTGTTTCATAAGTTTATAATATGCCAAATAATATTTTGGTGAATGCAGTGAGTCTTGGTTTTTTTTAAGTAGCAGGGCATACAATACCTCATTTTACTAATTAAATTAGCACATATGGACATTTACATTTAAATGCTTCTTGCCTTCAAGTTAGGGCAGGTTGTACTTGTCAAAGCTTCTTCTCCATCTTGTTTCACCTTCAGAGTTTCAATCTGCTGCTCAGCTGTCCATGGCTGGGACACTCTGGGGGTGGTTCTGGCTGGCTGAAGCAATTTGCCCTTTGGTTTGTTCCTCCACCACAAGTTGCACTGGTAAAGGCAGCAGAGCAGTGCATGGCCTGGGCAGTGTTGCTGCTGTGCAGATACTACAGCCTGGCCAGTGGTGTTGGTTCATTGAAGAGGTTGCAACAGTACATTTTAATTCTTTTTAATGAGGGGGAAAACTTTTAAATCTCTCTCTATCCAGAAAAAACATTTTGCCTCATGACACTGAGTTCTGACATTGCAGAAAAGTGCTTTGACTCTGCATTTGAATGCTTCTAGACAAAATTTCTCTCTGCAAAGACAAGCAGTTCACTTGGTGAACTGAGATGTCCTTTGTGTTCCTTTTGTTACTTTTTTTGATTGACTGTTAAAACCATTTTCCTTTTAATCACTAAATGATGCAGAATTGCATATTCATTTCTTTAAAAATGAAGCGTTACATGGATCCTTCTGCCTTAAAATGTGTCGAGAATCTTTGGTAAGAATTCATTTAAGGAAAAAATCAACTGCCTAAAGTACCAGGAGAACTTGAAGTATATAAAGCACTGTGCATTACGGTTTTAGTGGTGTTTGGCTTTGTTTTTTGGAGAGGCTTTTGTGGAGGTTGTTGTTTTTAATCTGGAGATCTCTAACCTTGATTAGACTCCATTGAAAAAAGAAGTTTTAGTCATCCTCCACCTTCTAATCCCAAAGCATGCTCCCATGTATTTGGCTTCCACTTGATAAAGGAAGATACATATTTGTTAAATATTTGTGTGTCTCTCTTTTAATCATATAAACCTTTCTAATTGAATGTTATTGTGTCTTTGTAAAGAAATAACTGCATCTGTTGTTGGATAGTATTTTTTTTATGATACTGCAGTAAACAAATCAGCATTCTAACCTGGGAGGCAACTTCCTGGTGTTAGAAACCAACAAAAGCAAGTCCAGCACATGAATCACAGTGAGAAATATCTCTAAAGGGATTTGCCCTAAATTTGATGGTAGTTCAAAATACTTAAAGGTTTTGAACTTGAATTTTTTATTAATTCCACAACTCAAACAGACAAATCGTTGTAGACTCTCTGAAACAACCCCACCTCCTTTTAAAATATTTTTTTAAGTGTATACCTTGCCCTCTTCATAGCTTTAAAATGGAAGATGAAGACTGTGGTAAAAGGCTCTTCTGCTGAATTCCTGTGAAACATGGAGTTTTCTCCAAGAGAAGTCCTCTGCAATCAGTACCAAATACCACACTTGTATGGCTTAGAAAATGGAAGCCTGCAGCCTTATCAAAGGATAAAGGCTGAAGATGTTTCTCAGAAAGAAAAGCATCTCTTTAACATTCTCATCTAGAATACCATGATGAAGGTTTTGAAGGCCCAGCAAAAGGGTCTCAGGTACCTTTGTCAGCTGCACATTTGCTTAGCTGTGGTCATAAGCAGAGGCTGAAAAGGTCTTTATCTTTGGCTTGTTATAGATATCTCCTATTTTGTGATGGTGGAATCTTCTGGCAGCAGAATTATTTTTAAAACAGAGCTGAATCTCATTTATTTTTCCTCTTCCCCCTGAAACTGCACGAATCAAAGTCCAAAAACCATCCTTCCCCTCCCCTGAATAAATTTGCATAACACAGAGCAATTGCAATTCTCTATTAAAACACCTGAAAAGTAGTTTTGGATCAGGGATTGTGATGAATATACTTTATCTGGGGGACTGATCTTAGGGCATTGTTATGTTTTATTAGATGGTTTTACTTGATATTTAATTGGAAAAGTTAGGATAAGTAGATGCACTTGTCCAAAATGGAATAAAACCTTTTTATTAGAAATTATTTAAGTTGGTACTGTTGCACATAAGATTGCTTGCAAATTTCCTCACAAATTTCGTATTTGGTTCTGAGCTGTTAATTATGCCAAACAACTTTGAGGTACTTCTGGCCCGCTACATTAAGCACTAAATAACTTAGTGGGAGGCCACATTGTTGTGCTTGTATGAGGGTGAGATAAAGTAGCATTACTCAGTATGTTGAATACATGTGACCACTGAATGCTAGATTGCTAATTTATACGAAGTCCTTCGCATAAAGAAATGAATCACTGTATAGCATTCATTGCTGGTTTTTTTAAACTGGGAAACTGATAAATATTTCATGACCACAGGTAAGCAGAAAACTCACTTTTTCCAGCCCACAAAACTTTGAGTTCAAAACTAGTCCTGTTCTACTTTGAATTTCAGTGAAATTCAGGAAGAATGAAGAGATCTGTCTCAAATAGTGGATTTACTGCTAAATGCGAAACAGCTATTTTGGAGTCAGTGTGTCTGTTTTTTGACTATAAATTCCCTTCTAATCCCTGGAAATGTTTTCTGAAGGAGTTCTCTTTTTAAATGGTACCACTCCACATGAAGTTTAACTTTATGAATCACCATCCTCCAGCTTGACAGAAAAGCAGATATTCAAAGACTGCAGTACTTGTGAATAAGGAGTCAAACATGAAGTGAAATCTTCTTACGTTTTTGGTGAGAAGTGGCACTTGATCCTTGAGGCAAAGAAATTCACTTCAACCTACATGACACATCACATTGCGAGTAAGTGCACTGGCAGGACTATAAGATGAAATGCCATTTTCTGTTAAGTTAAAAGTAGGACACATTTTTTCCATTTCTGAGAGTTCTATCACTTCATATAGTTGCTTTTGGAAATGAAAAATGGCAACAGCCCTGTACAGAAGTGGCCTATGAATTACAGAAAAGCAGCTTATGCTGAGTAGTGTGGCACAAGAAGATGCCAGGCATTTCATGAGGAGAAAATGCAGCACAGTCACGTGGAGATGACAGAACCCACACAATTTAGTTATGCTAAATCTCTTTTTCTTAAATAAAGAGGAGAATGAATAAAATATAATTAGTTATTCTTTTTAGCAGGCTTATAAATGTTCAATATACTTGCAGAACTTGTACAGTAAGTACAGAGAGGAAAGAGATACCATGGGGGGTTTTAGGTTTGGTGACTTCAGTATCCTGATCTAAATTACTGCTGCCTGGGTTTGAGGGTGGTATATAGCTCTGTGTACCATATACCATACAGAACTACCTGGATTGCTCTGTTACTCTTTAGCAGTGTCCAAAAGATGGTCTGCTTTGGTTTATAGTAGGATGAATAAATGGGAGTAATCCTAACAGAGCTTCTCACAGCTTGGGAATCATGGAATAAACAAAGAGGAGTTACTTATATTACATTATTCTGAATCTGGAACAGGAGCCCAGATGAACCTGGGTGTCCTGCTGGCTTCACCAGTAGTTTGGTTTTCCTTTAAGGAAGCGTATAAAAATGTTTCAATCTACACTAATAGGTTTTGTTTAATTGTCATTCTTGCATTTATGTTGGAATTGTGTTCTACATATGGATAAAAGCAACTATAAGGCCATAGAGGTGATGGAATGAATGAAGAGAATTTTATTCTTTGCACCATAGTTTGATAAATTGCCTTGTTTAAAGATTTTTGTTGTTGTTTTAATAGCTTTGAGACAATTTTATTTTCAAGAGTTTTGGTCAGTGGAAAAAGAATAACAAAGACTTAAAAACAAGAAATAAACTGCAGTGAGGACTGTAACCCTATCTCACAAAAGCTTTTGCTTATAATAATAAAGACTGGAGTTGTAATTAGCTTTTTTGGAGTGTTTTTCACTCCAGCTGCACTAGACAATACTCTGACTTGTAGTTAATACATACAGACATATCTACTTATTTTCCTTTGCATTGCAGCATGTGTACTTCCCTAATTGGCAGCTTGCCATTTATATGTGGAAAACAAGATTGAGTTAGCAAGAGGGAGAGAGAGTGAGATATCAGATGTCTGCAGTGCACAAATTTCTGAGTTAGATCACTGAAAGGAGAGGAGATTCAACTTGGAATTTAGTTATTTGGATCACAGTGCACTTAGATCTTCTGTAAGGCTAAACATGAGTTACAAATAACCAAAGTCCAAGTTAGAACTCAGCCTGCCACTGTGAGATTTCACTTTAGGCGCACCCGTTAATTTCATTTTTCATTTTTAATGTGGAATCTAAGTGAGATCCAAAAAGAATGGATAGATTCAATAAACCCACTCAAGTTTTCTCTTAGTACTGAAACTTAGTCAAACTGCTAAGATACTGTTCTCCCCTAACGAAGGATGGGATTGTGAAGGCATTCTGCTTTAGTTTCTGAAGTTAAACATCATAGGTAGGAACAAGATGATGGAATACAATGTTCTAGAAAATAAATGCTCCTGACACCATACAAGAACTAAACATTTGCATTAATATCCCACACATTTTTGTAAATTAGAGAATTGCTGTAATAACAAGAGCTCTATCAGGTACAGTATCACTGCCCTTTTAAATGGATGTATTGCTAATCTAATTGAGGATCACTTGGCACCAATTTCATATGGTCTAGCTAGGCCAGCACAGTCTATCTTGAAGTAAAGCATTAAAATCAATTTTATCTCCCTGGGAAAGTCTTGCTATGTCTTCAAATTTCTCTTGCTATGTCTTAAGTGAAATTGATCTTGAGTAGAACCAACTGTAATGCTGGATCCTCTCTGAGAAGTCAAACTTTCCACGAGTACAAAGTACTTCCATAGAACCAAAAAGTTTTAACTAACTTCCTAAATTCTAGAAGACAGAATTTTAGTTCTTTATAAGCACAGATCTTGCATGTTTTAAGACATTCATGGCTTAAGGGCACAGAAAGTTTTAAAATGCTTTCAGAAAGACTCAGTGTAGGACTTTGGTTTCCTTAAATTCCTTTTGTCAGTGTCCCTTTTTCTTT
Organism: Serinus canaria; assembly: GCF_022539315.1. NCBI lineage: Eukaryota > Metazoa > Chordata > Aves > Passeriformes > Fringillidae > Serinus > Serinus canaria. The sequence goes on along the minus strand of NC_066322.1, from coordinate 21,418,788 downwards.
TCAGCGTATGACAAGTGCTTGTAATAATTCAGGTGTTGCAGATGGATTACAAACTAAAAAGTATTGTGTGTTTTGTGCCTGCCAACCTAAGGAACTGAATGAATGGGTTTTGAGTACTCTAAAGCAATGCTTTTCTAGACAGAGTACTTGAATTAGACAGTCTCTGAAGACTTTCTGACACAGGCTGTCTGCTATAGCTTGCATAAATCTGTGCTGAATGAACACGCAACCAGAATTACTTGAAAAGAGTCAATAGAAATACTGCCAAATGAAGCAAACAATTCTCTTAGTTCTGTAAAACTGAGGTCGTCATCAGTGACCATAGTCACTGCTGTATTAAGGATTTAGTTTTTAGAGGTGATAGAACACTGGAACACAGTTAAATCACCAAAGTTTGCCATCTCTATTCCAATCTAGCCTTTAATAGTTCTCATCCTGAATTTAGGGAGTGCAGTAGCTTCCCCGGTGTAATCAGCTAGAAGTGACTCTGTTCAATGCATATAATCCACTGTTTTAACAATCTGTATGATCTCCACAGATTTTAAAAGAATTTCCAGCTGATGGAACTAGTCTTCAACCCAGCTTTGATGGGATCTTATCCAGTTTGTCACACAGGAATTCATTCACTTCCATAAATTTGAGCACATCTTTTCTTTCTTTGCCCTTTCTGTTTATTAAATATAGTAGCCGCTATCCTCTAGACAGGTTTTGTCAGCTGAAACACAGCAGGTAAAACAGGTAAAGAAATTTTCCAGGCAACACAAAGTGATTGTTTAAGCACCAGCAGTACCCTCTTAAATACTTTTGATTTAGGTGTTTCTGTGAAAATCCTGATGTCGTGTGACCCACACATCTAACTAACTTCAACTTTTAGATTAGATCCACACATCTAATCTAACTAACTTTTGTGCTGGCTGGTAAAATGATGATGCTAAATAAGACGTACATATCAACAGAGTTTGGAAAAAGTTGGGTGGTGTAATTGCCTTTATCAATCTTCACAGAATTGTCTTCTCTCATCAGCACATTTATAATGTCTTGTTACACAACTCTGACTCTGGCCTCACAGTTTTGAGGATAAACTAGTCACTTTTTATGATCCAGTTCCAGAGATATAAAGCATGTTTGCCCTGCTTCACTCCACAAAAAAGGTGTTTTCCTCCAAAACATCTATAGTTTCCTCATTTTCTCACCCTTGCAGGTAAAACCAGTCACTTTCCCAAGTGCTCTAATGAAGCAATATCATTTTGTTAGGTGGCTTAAAGGACAGCTAGAAACTATTTAAAAACCTGCTTACACTTGCTTATATAATTCTTTCAGTCTGAAAGAAGTTTTTATTAAGTTTTCATAATAAGCCACTTATTGAACATTTGTTCCTACTAGGCATCCTTTAAGAAATACAAAAAATATATTAGGATCAGTGTTACAGGACCCTGAGTCAATTATCCTTATGAAGGAATAACATGAAAGAACTGTTTGATAAGAAACATTATTAACTGAAAATTGGAATTAATTCAAGAGTATGTAGAGAAATGAGATGTTCTTTCAGCATCACTACTGAGATAAAGTAGTGCAGGTCAGTTGAGGAAAGCACTTACACTTAAAGCACTTTGTTTCGGAGAGACTTTTTTGGATTTTGCTAATGTCAATGAAAGGTAGAGTTACCAGCTCTGGAAGGCAAAAGTGCCCAACTCCCATTTGCCTCAGCAAACTTCTGCTGTTGTTTTTAATCAATCTGAAAGTAATTTGAGTATGAAAATAATGAGTATTCTCATGAAAAATCTATTTTAATGCTGCTTTTAACTGTCATGTTTAGGAAAAAAATAGGTATTCTGGTAGGTAACAATAGGAATGGAACTATGTGAGGGAGACATTGTCTCCTTCTCTTTCTTAGAGCAGAATAAAATGTGAGGCTTCTGAGGCTGTGAGAAATGAGTTTTGCATACATGAAATGTTTTGACTTTTAACTAAAAGATTGAGTTCTACAGTGCCACCATCTTTTAAAGATTAAATCCACATGGCACTATATGGAATACAATATCCATTGTTCATACTTCTTGAATGACTTGGAATCATGTGTTAGCATGATGAAACCAGATGGGATGTTCAAACATTAAACTCCATTCAGTGGTAGCCAGATGTCTTTCCAGGAGAATGGGGGAGGGATCCTCCCAATAGAAATTTCAGGAAAGATAGCAACTGTCAAATTTTGAGCAATTTAATCAAGTAATAAATGTGTTATATTTGTGATTCAGTAATTGGTTATCTTTTCTTAGGCAAGTTTGATCTCTCATCTTTGCTCCTGTCTTCAGATATGGATGCATCACCTGATCCATAATGTTTATTTGCCCCTAGCCCTGATTTCCCCCTTAAATGAGGAAATAAGAGTAAAATAACTTGGCAAGTAACTGGGAGATACCGGGTTTGCTTTTGTGGCTCAGCTAACATCTTAAAAACAAAAAATAGTGGAAAAAGAGGGCAGCAGAAAACAAAGTAGGTATGTCAAAAGCAAACTGCAGAACATAGTACTAAATTTTAAAAAAGTTTATCAAATATTTAGCAGCCACTCAAGAGAGTTTGTGTCTCTAGATTTGATTAACAAATGTTTCTATTATGAGCCAATTATATCTGCAGCTAGATTTGCAGAAAATTCATGGCTATCTCCTTGTGTCTTAAAAACAAACCAAAACACAAAACCTTTTCATTTATGCTACCTTTGAACCTTAGAAAAATTCCAGTACAGTGAGCTTGCAGCCATGTGGAGAGACTGTAAATATGTTTAGACAGGTGGTACAGTCTGAGGCCTTCTTTAAGGAAATGGCAAACAATACAGAAGTCTTCATTTGGAAATATTCTTGTGTAATGATGTATGCCCAGTGTCTTTCAGTGCAGAATGCCTTTTCCAGTGAATCTCACTGCTTGTCATGAAATAAAGCACAAGTTTTCAAACAGAACAATTGAGAAGCAGTCTCCCCCACGTTTCTCTTTAATGCTATCTTAACATCACTGATTTTACATTTGTGCAGTAAAAGAAATGACAGCGAGTTTCTAAATTTAAAGCTACTGGATGACAAATCTTTGGCAAGGAGGGGTGCACAATTCTAGTCTTCATTATGCTTGCTGCCTCCTGTTGTAGAGAGCTAAGGAAAAAAAGGAGCAGGAAGCTCATTAAGATCTTGTAGCCAAAGGCCACAAACCCCTCTCCCATAAAAGTCTCAAATTTTCTTGACTGTCTCCTCTTCCTTTGCAACATCCAAAACACACACACAGCAAATCCTGAGGGCATCCAGCAGGAAATCATTGCTGTCTGTTCTGTGTAAATCCCAAAGGAAAGAAAAGGACAGGATATAGACACTACATAGTGAGTTACTCATCAGAGAAGCGTTGCAGGAGGACAGAGGAGAGACCTTTTTTTAATACGATAAAAAGTTGGGAATTCAGCCAAGTCCCACTGGTCCTTTCAGTGGCCTTGATGTTCTCACAACCTGTGCAGGCAAGGCATCATTCTCCTTCCTCCATGAGTATGTTGGGAACATGATGGAGACCTACCCCGCTGCAGCCTGCTGGGATGAGGCTAGAGGTGATTCCTCTGCTGGCTGCTACAAAGGTACAAGTGTGTTGCCATCTCCTCAGAGAAAAAACGCAGTTGTGCATCTAATAAGTAGATTCATGAACCTGATACATGTTCAGTGTTAGTCCCTGTTCCCTTTGAACTATTTCTTAAAGTTCAGGATTTTTTCCTGTGATATAAATTTAAACCAGTATCTCAGCAAAAACCATCTTGATTCCTCCTCAAAAAGGACAGGAACTTCATCAGCTTTTTAAGTAACTTAGGTTTCACTTCCTTCATTAGCAGGACAATAGATTTAAATTTTTTTTTCATGGACAAGACCTTAAGTTACCCCAAATTTAATACTGAGCCTGAAAAGCTCAGCTAGAATAGTGATACGGAAAGAATAGTCTTGATTACCAATTCGCTAAATGAAGTTGTGTAAAATTAATTCCCTGAATATAAGTACAAAACTGGCATAGGATAGTGGTTAGAGGGATATTTTCTCCTCTTAAAAAAAAAAAAAAAAAAAAAACCAAAAAAACACCGAAAACAAACAACCAAAAAAATCCATGTGTTTTGTGGATTTGACTATAAAATAAAGCAGTAAAACTTGATAATTACAGTACAATTAAAAAATAGGTTTGCCAGTGAGGTGAGGAAAGAGAAAGCTTGGACTTAGAAACAAAATGTCAGATGAATCCCACAGATTGAAATACCAGTGTCCTATAAGTTGACTTAGCAAAATTTCATGAGACTGCTGCTTGCTTTACTGTGCTATTTTGTGTGTTGAGAAATAACAAAAACTAATTAGATTGCAACCCAGTTTTTTTGAGGTTTCCACAATAATGAAAATGTAGATTTGTAGTCCTGATCTTTCCTGTGTCAATTTAATGAAAGTATTTCTGTATCTTCAAGCTGCTCTATTAGAAGGCACTATTTTACTTGTATCTATGCTTTTTAAGTAAAATTTTTAGAACTCTCATCATATGTAGAGTAACATTGTGTATTTATGTAACTAGTTCCAATTTTACATCTTTACATTTTGCTGTTTGCAGAGGACTACAGTGATTCAGGGCAGAGTTGTTTAGAGAAGCAGATTGGATGGGGGTAGAAGAGATGGGTAAGAAGCTGCTAATCAGCAAATGGATTTCACAAGAGGAATCTGTCTCTAGTTTTAGAATTTTGTGAACAGGTGCTTTGAAGCAAATCTGAGCTCTGGTCCTGACATGAAGAGAATCCGGAAAGAAGGATGATTCTCTTCCTTGTCTCTGATATATTAGGAAATCATTTACTTGAAGAAAACTGGTGGATTTTTTAAGTATTATGCAAGACTGAACTATTACATAAGAATTACAGAAGAAGACACCTGGTTGTTTGGCAGTTTTTTGTTTTGGCTTTTTTCAACTGACATGAAAAAAATTTATAATGAAGCACAATTCACAAATGTTTAGCTTTAATTTCCTTTCTTCAGGTAAAATGTGTAGTGAAGGCACTAGGAATGATTGTAAGCTAGAGGATGAGGGAAACTTATTCCCAGGAAAAAGAAGATTCAGTGGACAATGTTTTGTATTTTAGGTGCACTTATTGCACGTAGGAGAGACTGATAATTCATAAGAGTAAATGAATTGAAGCACAAGAATAGTATCCTATTTCTGCCATGCTATTTTTTTCAGCAGATTTCATTTTCTATCTGACAATTGTAACAAATCAGTTTAGAGTTTACAGACAATAAGATTGATTCTCCTCTGAAAGTCATGATTTTGATTTTCCAAAATAATAGAAAATGAATTTAAATTTTTAGTAATGTAGTTTTTATTTACTTAAATTAGAATCTTGATTAATTATAGTTTCATTCATTTTTATACTTGTAAACCATTGTAATGTCAGTTGTTTGCAAGTATTGCAAAACCTTCATCTTAGGTTGTAGTCCTGAAAAAAAAATTGAAAATAGCCCCCTAAAGCAAGATAAGTGAAACCACTTTTCCAGACAAAGGATTCTGATGTTCTGGGAGTGAAGGACCCAAATGGCTGCTTGCACTGATACCTACACTTTTGAGAAGACTCAAAAGTGATAATTATGACAAGATAGTAGGTGAAAACTGTGAGAATTTACTTCTTTCTGTTTATTTCAAGTCTAAATCTTCAGTACTGTTTTCTTTACAGAAACAATGTCTGTTTTCAGTCTGCAGAAATAGTTGAATACTCAGCTGTGCAAAAAATACAATTATGACAAGTACACTTGACCTTCAGTGAAATTAAGGAGAGTACCACCTGCACTAAATATGTCTTGTAAACAGTGTTAGGAGCAAAGGGATACAGTCTGGCTAGAAATCAAATCCAGTTGCATGGCTTGCTGTAGTAGTAACTTTTCAGATCTTTTAAGTTTTGACTTCTAAGTGTACCCTACTCTTAAACAAGGAGTGCTGATGAGTTGTTAGCAGCTGCACTGCGAACAGGAGCACTCTTTGTGCTGAGATAAAGCTGCCCAGCCCTAGAAATAGTCTGTCATTCAATAAACAATTTTTTTTCCCCCCATTATTCTCTAGTAGTTGCAGTGTTACAAATTAAATTGACAAACATAAGAACACGGTTTCAGGACACACTTCCAGAATATTTTGATCCCTTGACCTGTGCCTACTCCTGAAATAAACTTCTATATTAAGATCCATATTTTGTTTTAATGAAAAATCTCCCCCAAAATCAGACCCTGTAAAACTGTCTAGGTAATAAAGATGGCCTAAGCTAATTTTTATTTAGCGATGTCATAGGAAAACACCAAAAAAAAATTTTAGAGAGGTACAGTGTGCTGTAAGCAGTATAGCTGCTTAGTGTATCTGGAAGGTAATACAGTAAAGTAAGTGTTTTAGTCCAGATGCAAATACATCTCTGTCATAGCAATTCCCTAAATATAAACCCTCATCTGAACTCTTTTTTATCTAAGTCTCACCTTGAAGTAATGCTGTGCATAGAAGATGTGTTATGCTGGGTTATTCTGGCAAGACTAGGAGGATTTTCCATAAAGCCTACCTGCTGCTATTCAATTTTTAAACCAGTGCCTTTCCTCCTTTCTTTTCCCTCAATGTAATGGACATTTGTCAGCACAGCTCAGTGAGGAAGGAATGCGTGGAAGTCATTCAGCTACTTAAAAGTTTTAAATTCCCAAATCATAATTTTTAATTTTTGGGGGACATAGTTAGCAAGTGTGGATCACAAAGTGCAGGAACCATGACTGGACAGTCTTGGATTTGCAGTAAGCTTTATGCCACTGGAGAAGGGTGAATTTTAGTACCTGGTATTACACAGTGAAAATCACCTTCAATGCTAGGTGAGACCCAAAGGAGCCAGAAATCCGGCAGCATTGGGTACGTGGGGAAAATTGGTTCCTTGCCCACAGTGGCAAGAAATGGCCACAGTACCCTTTCCAGAAACAACACAACATCTCTAGTGGTCTTGAAGATGATGGTATCCAGGTTATACTTTCTCCTCAAAAAAGTTAAATTGTAGACCTCAAAAAATCTTAGCAGCCATCTACTAAACATAAAGCATAGAGAAATAATTATGTGTGTAGTTTTATATTATCTTCATTACTGAAAACTGTTGAATTTATAGATTTAAAGCACTCTTTATTTTTGTAAATCAAAACTGAAATTCTGCATACCTTATGTAGTTTAGCTATTTTTATTATTAGTTTCTACAACTGTTGTTTTTCTTTAAAATTTATATCACTCCAAACCTAATTAATAACTCTACAAGAAATCAATTTTTTTTCATGAGGAAAATGAGCTGTATTGCCTTGACTATTTTGTAGCAATGGGTTTTGTTTTTGTCTTCCATTTCCATAGCAAAGAGAATTAATTTAAGAGAGATCAATAGCATTGCCAGCATATGTTGCACACTCCTGGTATAATTCACAGTGCTGGCGAGCATGAGATGAGTTTATATTTAATTTTTTATCTTGTTGTATGGAATTATGTAAATCAAATACCCTTACAAAGAAGCTTTTGTTTTTATTAATTTATTAATATTAATAAGAGGAAATGTGTAAAACAAATCATTGTGTGTACTTAGTATAAAAAAATGTGCTAACTCTTGATATTGGGGGGGGGGGGTAATGGATGTGTAAAGTGCTCTGTGCACTTTGCAGTGTGTGAAACCTGCAAAAACTTCCAGTAATGTTAAAGCACTTGCAAAAATGTTGCACCTGGAGCAGGGAGGAGTGAAGAGGGCAAAGGTCAGCATCAGGCATTAAGACACTGACTAAACAGACTTTACACTCGGTGAAAAGTCCAGACAACCCCTGCAGTGTCATCTTACAACTCTGGTTTTCTTCTTTTCAGGACATAGTAATCCATAAATACACTCAAGTCACCAGCAGCTTAGCTCTTCCCCCGCTTCTCCCCCTTTTTAACTCTCCTTTCATTTATAATTCTTACATAAAGATCTGAATTTTTAACCCTTTCCAAGCCTTTTAATCAACCTTGGGAACTATGTTTCTTCACTGTTTCATTTGCTAGAATTATCTTTTAAAATCCTTTTCTTTGCAAATTTTTCTCTTAGAAAAATGGTTTCAAATAAGCTGAAAAAAATAATGCTTGAAAATAGTGGTACAAATTCAGTGCATGGATAAGACATTCTGGGAAATTATCAGATTTTTACTTCTAAAAAAAGGCTGTTATTAAACTCTAAACTACTTAAAAGCAGTCTTTGTTTTTGAAGCTTATTAACCAGACACTCTATGTAAAATATCTCATGGGATGTGGTGTAAATTTTTTTTCTGCAACTACTTCTGAGCTTATTTGTTTGGATAGATGAAACTAGTTTCAGCTGGCATGCTGCAACAGAAGAATCATCTTGTTTGCCATTGTTGTTTTCTTCAATCAAACAAACAGAGAAAAACCTCATCAATTTCTCTCAACTGGAAAAATGCAGAGGTAAAACAAAGAGGTGTTTGTACTTTTATTGTACAATTAAATCTTTCAGTTTTGCATCTATTACACTTAGCAGATGAAAGCATGAGACCAAACTGATTTTAATCATTTTATCTGATCCCATTATCCACATCCCATGGCTTAAGAGATTGGATAGACTCCTAATATAGTCTGGAGCCTCAATAGTAAAATTGGGCTGGTGAAATACAGCCCATCAGTTTCATGTAACCGTGCACATTTTGCTCACTTCCTCTCCTTGTTCTGAGCACTGCACGAGGCTGTACTTCCATGCAGGATATTTTCCTCTCACCCGCTTTTCACTTCCCTACCCTTTCTGTAAACCTGCTGACATGTTGAGCAGCTCTGTCACATTGCCTTTGTCATTAATTTTTGCATCTTGAGTGAGCAGCACTGATGCAAGATAGCTGAAAGTCTGAGTGTTCTTTTTGTGAATATTGATTAGTAACAACATTAATAAGAAAATGTTTCAGGTTTTTTTGTTTTGCACAGAGATCCCTCATATTTCCCTGGGGGGAGAAAGCAAAGTTTCCAGTTCCATGTGTGTGACATAGTCATTACCCAGTCACAAAATGGTGGCCTCCAAAGGTCTCCTGTCAAGTCTCTTGGCCAGTGCAGGTTCACTGATTTCTGTTCCTGCGCAGTGATTTTTAGCATCGCTGCTGAAGGGTTTCTAACTTGGTCTGTTTGGTGGTGGGAATCAAAGCACCATCAATAGAAACAGAAAGGTGAACATGGGAGCACAGTTTAATGGGGGCAGAACCCAGCAGAGGTATTTACTTTTCAGGGCAGTGTGCTCTGTAGAAATTCAAGACCTGTTTCAGCACGATGCTTTGAACACAGGCTGATCTTGGTTTCCCTGGGTGGCCTTCAGGCTTTAGAAGTAAGAACATGCTCGATGCCATTCCAGGATCAGCTCCTTGGTGCAGAACACCAAGGCAGGACATGTCTAGGCCCCAGGATTGAACTCTGGTCACGCAGTGCAGCATTTAACCTGCTCTGTCTCACTGGTACCTTGGGACAGACTGTTAAATAAGCCATTACTGGAGCTTATTAGTGGTAGGCCTTGCAGCTAGAGCATCTTTACAGATGGAGCAGTATCTTCCATTTATCCTATATTCTGATATTTTGTTGCAAGTTAGTAAAAAATAAGAAATTAATGTTCAAGCACATGAGGAACTTTTAGAAAATTAAGCTAGAACTGAATGACATTGATGTCTTGAGAAAGAGGCTTTGTATCTTGTCTTTTTGTATCTTTCTTGTTGTAGAAATACCACACCAAAACCGATCTCATTTAATAACGAAAACAAAAGATCATTGTTCAGTCTAGTATATTTTGTTGTTTTCAAGCATCTGAGGTCTCTCCTGAATCCTTTTCTGTGGTATCTCATTGCTGACCTCGTAATTATAATCACACATTCAAAACTTAAATTCTGATAATGTGACATAGATGAGAAGCCAGGCAGTTAAATGACCTGCCCAAGGCTATGAAACATCTTGCTGGAGAGCTGAAATCAGACCTTTTACCATGTCTGCCTGGCCAGACCCAAGGTCTGTGCTTTGTTTTATGTTCTCAGGCATGTTTCTTCATGCAAATGTCATTTGGACTGCATGCTTGACAAATAGCAAAGGCCATGCTGCCCACTGAATTTTCTCCTGGATTGTTTTTCACCTTATGCTTAAAAATGATATAGGTTTTAATGAATCTGTTCTTTTCTTCAGATTATCTTAGTGAAGCCATTTTCATAACTCTTTTTCAGAACTTATATTCTACAGGTGTTGGGTGTTGTTTATTGATTTAAGCTTATAGTGACAATATGAAACTACCAACCATTCAAGCATGATGTTAAACTAAACTGTGAGTAGAGTGAATTTGTACAAAATAGTACGGCCATAAGTCTCTTGCTACTTTGTTTAACTGACCCAAGTTGCTCTGTATTGCTCTCAATTAGTCTTTTTCCCCACCCCCTTTTCTTCCAAAAGAATCCTTTTGCCCACTTACCTTATCCATGGGCTACGTAAACACACAGGTAGGACTTTGTGCATCCTTCGCATACTGTACTTGTTAAATCTCAAATATTGTTATATTGCTTCCCACACATCTCACTAAATGCAAATAACATTGTAGGTAAGGCAGCAATGATGTCCTCTGTGTGTATTTCTGTAGGTGATGCTTGTGTGTGATACACACAGTTTTTACAGTCTGTAGCTCACAAGTACAGACACAATTGAGGCTGATCACAACCAACGCAATGTGGGTGGGATGCGTGTGCGTAAAGTCTCTGTAGGTAAATTTGAAGCATTTGAAGATTGCAGATGTTTTAGGGGTCAGTATTTTGGAGGTGGAAAAATACATTTTTCAGACTCTTCTAAAATGTACTTTTCAAAAATTTATTTAAGTACCATATCCTTCAAATCTTTTTCCTTGATTAGAAGAGGTAAAGCAGTTCATGCTTTAATTCAGCCACACCTTTCAGTCTTTCTGGTCATTCTTTCCTTGAGTTTGTTTTGGGAGGTTTGTTTCCAGTTTTTTGGGGTTTTGTTTTGTTTTGTTTTAATATTTGGCCATTAAACGATGTCATGTACTTGCTTGTCTGGTGTCAGAGATCCATCTTCCTAGTTACATGCATTTCTAAAAGAGGAACTCACTATGATTTTTTGCCTGAATACTAATAGCTTTGCCGCTGTACAAATAATACAAGTGAAATATACTTAATTATTGTAGCTCATACTAGAAAAGACAGGACAAAGGAGAGATTGATGCAGTGTGCCTTACAATGGTCCTACTGATTTCTCCACTGGCCTTTCCTCTGCACATGGTCAATTAGAATTGAAAATCCTGTGCTGATTTCATTCGCTGGAATTTTTAAGCAGGTCAGGAAGAAAGATGTTATTGAAAGGAAAAGTCTCATCTAAATAAGAAAAGAACACGTGGCCATCTGGTCTAACTGTACTATGCTGAAAGTAGTTTTGACTTTGCTCTAGTTTGAGCTTTGCAACAGTTTGCTAAAATATCAAACGGAAATATGTATGCATTAAAACAGTCTGTGCTTTTTATCTACAGAAATGCAATGTGCAGTTCTCTTCCTATCTGTAATGCATGAGTTCCTTTGACCCTGTTACCTTGAAACTGTCTATGTTTCTGGTAGGTTCTCAAGTTACTTCAGCTCTGTAGACGAATAAGTGCAACACCAATCGTTTGAAAGTTTTAGACCTAATTCTCAGCATTTTATTCCTAGGACTAGAAGTCACACCTCTGCTTGAACTAGGAAAGGCTCAAACAGGCCACTGCAGCAGGAAGCATGGGGGGAAGAGGGGAGAGGAGAGTTTAGAAAAGGAAATCAGAATTTGAAGTTTGTGTGAGTAGCACCGTGGAATCTGCACAACCAAATGTAGGCCACAGGCTAAGAGACCAGCTGTAATACAGATCAAATTTTTAAGGAATGGAGTCGTAAATATGCATGAGCTTCCATGATTGCATTATTTCAGCATGAACTCTTAAAAAGTTTAAAGAAGTCAGTAAAAAAAACAGAGTTCAGCAATTTTCACACAAGGTAAATAAATTCTTCTTGTAAAAAACTAAAACACACAGCTCCAAATTTCAGGTATGTGGATAACAACAGCAGAAGAGGATACTGCCATTTTTAAAGCAACACTGGTCAGGTATCTCCTCCCTACTCTAGGCAGAGCTTTTGTACCCAGCACTCACAAAACCCAAGAGACCTTCCTGGGAGAAGGGTAGAGTGTTGAACTAAACATGGAGGCAAGGAGCCTGTATTCATATTCTCCAGCTTAATGCTTATCTCTTATGTGACTAGACATTACTTCTACACTGACAAACATTGCATAAATTGCCAGTTGAAATACCCTTCTAAGACAAGATAGTGTGTAAATCACTTCTGAAGTTTAGAGAAATTGATTGGCATAGGATTTCAGCCTTTAGGAAAGGATAAAAATATGATTGCCCTGTCATTATCTTAAGAAAATGAAAGTGAGCACTTCATAATTTAGCTGCAGGCATTATTTCAAAACTCATTTTTTTAAACAAGTGACAAATTTTGTTTTAAAACATAATATGCCAGGAAAAGTAGAAAGGAAATTATCACCTTATTATTACTGAACATGTGTACATACAAAGAATTCACACATTAATACTCCTCATGTATGACCATTGTGTAGAGTTTGGTTGTATATTTCATATAAGCAGTGTAAATTGTTCCTTTAAAAAAGCATTAAATACCTTATTTACAAAAAAAATGAAATGCAGCAATACAAATCTGACCACAGCTCTTGATTCATTCACTTAATTTTTCTGACATCTCTATTCAGGAATGTGTACTTTGCAGTGGATATTGCTCCCACTACATGCAATCTTTTGTTTGCATGTCTCCGCTGCTATTTGGAAAGGAAGTTTTTTTAAGATTAAATTTATGGGATACTAATGCTGTGTTCCTTTTCTCATAGTGTTTCTAGGCAATTAGAGAAAAAAAAGCTAAAAAATTTCTTATATTTCCGTTAGGATACCTGTTAGAGTGATTAAAATATAGTTTAAGCATTTTCAGGGAGTAAATTAACAACACTGTACATGTGTGCATGTGATTGTGTGTTTTCAAATGTATTTTCTTGTAGGTCTTCATACAAAGTTCACATTGAAAAGCAAATATTCATCATGTTTATCACACCATAATTTGTGCTGCAAGACAATGAAATTCCAAAGAATTCAGAAAATAGGCCAATCTGCACAGCATACATTTAAAAATTAAATAGAATACAGGCTTTGAATCTGCCTTTCCCCTGTATGTCTCTGCTAACCCCACCCATAGCCACACCAAATGGAGAGAAACTATTTTGGGGAGTACTGCATTCTCAAGCCCAACTTTGTGGCACGGTGGCACTGGGCCACTCGGCATTTCTCTGGGCTGTGGCAATAGGAAGGCCAGGGCTTGCAGGGCCAGCTCAGTCCCCTGCCATGCTCCCCTTCTTCGGTTTGAAGACAACCTATTCACAAAGCATTTTGCTACTGCCTCCTTTAAAACTATCATAAAACTGTCTCGGAGCTCTTGCTAATCTCTCTAAACACAAATATTTTGTAAGATTTCAGCTTGATGGGCATTCAGGAGCGGGTATCTGTACAGTAGCTAGTTGTCTTTATGTAATATATCATATGCACGTACAGAATCTTTACGTATATTTGAGAGCTACACAGCAATTATGTAAGTGATGCATGAACTTAACATAAAATACTGCATTGCCTGTAAATCCAGAGTAGAAATCACAGTAAAATGGGAAACACTGGATGTCCCTAGTTACACTGTGCTGGAAAGTGTGCGTGCGTGTGCATATGTTTTGTACAATAATGTGTATATATGTTTACAAAGTTTCTTATTTTGTATTTTTTTTCTGCAAATCACAACAAAGTTGAAACTGAGCCTGGCTGACATAAGGAGGAAAGGCTTGTGTTTGTCTTTAATCTTTTCTGCAGCACGGTTCAGACTTCTGTCTGATCTGCACATAGCAGAGCAAGGGGCTTGCCGTGCATTGCGTGCAGGCTCCTTGATTGTGGAAGGGGAAAAAAAAAAATCTGGCTGGAATCCAGACAGGCGAGCGCAGTGCTCTGTTGATCATTGTGTCTAGCCTTCAGGTGTCTCAGCTCACAGTGGGCGGCGGGTGGGGGAGGGGGAGATAACAGGAGGGCAGACAAAGAATATAACAGTGGATTTACCCAAAAAAAAAAAAAAAAAAAATTCATACGTGGGAGATTCATGTCAAATCCTTTTTTAAAAAATGCTTCTTTTAACGTTCCTTTCTCTGCAGTGGGAGCAAGCAAACATCTGTCCAGGAAGATTTATTTAAGCCATAATTAGTAGCGTCTGGAGTCTTTCAACAATTTCTCCTTATTGCACTTAATTTTATTTTTTTTTTTAAAAAAAGAAGTCTGCTCATCTTTCACTTAGAAACTGTTTTCACTTCATGCATTATTAGAGATCCAGCCCAGCCAGGACCGAGTCAGATTTCTATTGTCTTTGCTTTTTCCCTTCTGATCGTAGTTTTCAGAATCTAACTTTTGGTAGGGAAGGGGGGTGGGAAGGATCGTGCAGGCAGGGGGAAAAGACCTTTTTAAAGGTCTTAAAAGCATGTGGGGGGAAAAAAAAGAACAAAAATACAAATCAGTGCTGTTTATTATACGGTTATTCGTTTGGGTTGAATTTCTTTTCCGAGAAAGAAGAAGAAAAAAAGCGCTGCTTTGTCTGTTGCTTCTGTTTGAGAACTCTCATAAATCTTGCCCAGAAAGCAACTTGGGCTTAAGAAGATCTGGCCAGTAAAGCTCTGGGAAACAATTTCAATGTCTCCTGCTATGGATATTCTCTTCTTTCTGCCCCCTTCGTCCCCGATCCCCCTCCACCCCGACCTCCTGACGTTATACCGTAAAGAGACCCACACCCTTTCCCAACCCATCAGGAATCTGAGTGAATGCAAACTGCAATCTAGAGGTAAAGTTGCTTATCAAAAAGCCTCTCCTCATGCTGAGCGAGTCCAGATATAACACACTAGTTGTTTTCAGTCCAGCCATAACCCTTTGCTAACACTCCTCCCGTTGCCTTGCCTCTCCCCCTCCCCCCGTGGAAGGGGTGGGATGGGAACCTTGCTCGACTTCATTGTTCCAAATGTAAGAGCTATTTGCCCCAAAGTGTCTTCGCTGTCTTTCATAGCTAATTATAATAACTGTCAGATGTCTGCAAAGTCTGGGCTGCCCTTGCTGGCAGAGTTAAAGTTTGCCTTTATGTTTTCCCCTTGGGGACAGATCAGGCCTGATTAGACACAGAGTACAAATAAAAGTGAACAACATACGTGTGTAGGGCTTTTTGTCTTTGTTTTTCTTTATGAACAAAGCAGCACGCTGGCTATGTCAGGAAGCAGTGTGTCATGCAGCGTGCATGCAGGCACTGCCCTGGAGGATAACTCGCTTTTGCTTTTTTTTTTCCCCTCTTTCTTTTATTGAAGCATGCAAGAAATATTTCTGAATTTGAGTAACACTTTACATACTTCTTCATCTTATAAGAAAAGTAATTACTGATTTAGAGCACGTAGCATTTTGACATTTTTAAGAGATTTGCTTTTCTGGGTGAAAATAAAAATAAATAGAGCCTGTACTCACATTTTGTTGTGCTGTGCAGGTCGCTGTCTCCTCCTGCAGCGACAAGGAGGGTTGGAGAATGTCAAAGGTGCAGAATCCCAGATAATTCAGGAGAAATGTACAAATGAGCTTCCTGAAGTCGCCTGGAAGTCAGCTACTTGTGCTCAGACATCCCATTGCTGCTCTGCACGCTATACTATCTGCAGTTCTGAATTGAACTAAATACTGCCCATGTGAAAGACAGGGGAAACACAGTCATGTGGGACACACGAATCCACTCTATTGGCTCTGAAGGCACAACTTCAGCATTCTTGCATTTCCACCATTGGTTAACAGTTCAAGCTGAAAGAGTCTAGGTCCTCCTAGTGAGTCCGTTTTCCCTTTATGTTGGAGAATGACTGTAGGATTTTACAGTGACAGGATTAGTTAAGAAAGGGACTGAAGTCATCCCTTTGACTGAAGCTGGTGGGTGGGGATTGGAAGCTGTGCTTTTCTCAAGTCGACGTTTTTCCTTTTTCTGCCTGCATTCTCAGCGTCAGGAAATGCTTGCAGTTAACTTGGGCAGCAGAGAGAAACTGAAGTGACTTTTTTGGGTTTGGGGTTAGGGACCTGGCTTTTAGAGTAACACAGAGTTACAGACAGCACAATGATTTTCATGGGAATAACTAATCTGGTTTACTAACTGGTTATTTTCCTCTTTTCAGATTTTTTTTAAGCTCAGAAAGGGCTATACCAATATTATTTATCCTGAACTTTTGCATTACATAAGCCAGATAAATGAATCCAGCAGTTTGAAAGCCTAGACTTACAATTTGACAACAGAAGAAAGATTTTACAGAACTATTGGATCTCTGGGGAATATTATGATATGGTCATAATAATATTTTGAAAGAAGCAACAAATTCCAGAAAAACTGTAATTGCTGTTATTTGAGACTAATGAAGATATAAAGATTAAGTAGGAGGGAAGACGATTGACTATTCCCTATTTTGGTATTCTGTCATTTGTCTAATTTAGTTATGCCAGCATGAGCAGTAATTTGAAACGGTACTCAGTCATGTGTGACATACTTCTCCAATTAACCCTTATTAAAAAGACCTTTCCCAAATCCCACATGCATGTTTTCCTAGAACTACAGAAAACAGAGGTATGACAGATTTACAGGGTTTGTGTCCCTCTTCCTCTCTGGGCAGATTTATTTCCTCCCTCATGTTTCCCGTGCTATGCTGAGTTTAGTTCTAAATACACCAAGCATGTGACTCCTGTTGGTGGACTGTTGAACTTGGGGCCCAATTTAGCAGTTGAAGTGCTTAAATATGCTTGGAAATTTCCCAGAATAATTAATCTGGAATAGTAAATTCATTATATGTCTGTGGTGTATGCAAGGCCAAGCCCAGACTGCTCTGCTGGCAATCGTAGTGTGTATGAGATCCTATTTAGCAGCTTATGCTTGGCCCTGGCTGTCAGGGCATCTTTTTGTTTCTTCCAGTCAGGCTTGTTCAGTCCACCTTAAACCAATGCTTCTCCCTCCTCAGAGTTCACCCTCTTAAGCTATTTATAGACTTTTATCATCACCTCACTGACCACCCTTGTCATCACTTAGCTGAACACCATATTCCAGGTGTAGCTGTGTAAGATATGGGAACATTCCTCCATATCCTGTGACCTGGTATGGCTGCAGCAAATCAATATGTGTTTGCTTGATACATGAGCAGGAAAAGTACATCTCTTAAAAATAAACTGACAAACCTGACAAACAGGATTTTAAAGAAGATGAAGACAGTAAATATTCTACTCTGAGTTAAGAAAGCCTTGTAAAGGCCTTCTTTGCTTCCAAGTGCTAAGAAGATGTAGAGTGGGGTTTTTTTCTGCAGACTCATTTATAAATACTGTTTAGTAACAATATATAAAAGGTGTAGTTTGGTGGGGTTTGTTGTTTGGCTTTTTAATCTTTATGAAGAAAGATAGTTGTCTGGTTTGGATAAAATAAGGCTACAGCAGTAGCATCAAAACTTTCTTTCCACCCTTCAAAAATGTTTTCAGCTCTACTAGGCTTTCCACATCTGGACTCCAGAACACTGAGGGAAGAGAACTGAAAACCCTGGGAGACATTTTCTTTTTTTTACTGTGCTGGTGGTCTTCATAATTTGGTTGCTTTTTTTTTATTGTTGTTTAATTCAATTAAAGAGGGAAGAAATACTAATAAAAGAAAAATTACTCTAGAGAGCAGTAAACTCTTTGGTTTTAAGACCAATACATGGTCTTGTCTTAAATACATCTTTTTCATGAATGTCAGTTTCTGATTTTAAAATGCTGAAAAGCTCTTTACAGAGAGGGAATAAACATCTGGGTTCATTTATTATTGTTAAGCTTTTTCCTCAAATAACTCAAGAGTGGATTTCAGGAAAATCTAGGGACTCTGGAGCAGTGATTATTTACCTGCATTTCTTGAGCCATGAATGAAAGACCTAGATGCTACAAACAGACATTTTTGTGACTCACAGTGTTTTGGAGACCAGATAAATACTTTGCATCATTGTTGCCTCTAGAGAGAAAAGTGTATCTTTATATGTAGTTGTGCATCTAAGTGGACATTTTATTTTCCCTGTTATGTCCATTGAAAAGAAAACAAAAAAAAGATTTAGGCTACATCATATTCACTGTCCTTGAATAACAAACTGCTTCTTTCACCACTATTGTAGGTAAAGATGAATTCATATTGTAACAGTCAAAGAATAAGAGCATCTTTAAATTATCACTGTGTGGAAAATAACGTTGCTTTGCTGATTCTGTCATTGTGATGAAGTTTTAACACATGATATAAGATGCTGCATGAACTGGGCTGTCAGAGCCTGGAGATCCTACTGCTCTGTGGTCCTTTGTTACTCCATCCTTGAACACCACAGGTCTCCTTTTCTGGGTTTGGGTTAGGGTTTTGTGGTTTTGCAGCTTTTCCCCCTTGTCTAGCAAAGATTGGTAGGAACACTTAACTCCTGTCTAATAGACATCCTGTTCCTAAGAATTTTTTTGCTTCCCTGGCCAGGAACACTAGGAAAGAAAAAACATGACTGAAGTTAGAAATTATAGTTACTAAAGGAGCATTTTCAATATTTGGAAGCATTAGAGAGCAGATGGTTGGTGTGAGGGTGAGGAAAAGTAGGATGGCCTTGAACATCTTGTACAGGGTGCATTCACAAATAACTTTTAAAAACAGCTATTGATTTTTTTCATGTGGAAATATAAGCTCAATGTCTGCTTGGGAGGAGAAGCAGATTTGCCCCTTGGCTTCTTCTTAGTAAGATATACAACATTTAGAAAGACAAAAATCAAAAATTGAGATAAATTTCTTTCAGAAACAATAAAGGTACTAGTGCAGTTTGCATGTTGATGTGTTGCATGGATACTTCTGAAAATATGTGTTTTAACTGTTCCTTTACACAATCAAATGCAGTCCTATTATCTGTATTATGCAGGTTTCATGTTGCCCAGCATTTTTAAGCCTTTCCAATTTTTTTCCAGTGGAAAGTAATTGAACTTCATAGACTGTGTATTTGCTTACAACTTTGCCAGAGAATTTTTGCTGTTCAATACACCTTTGCTTTTTATAATTCAGCAGTAGGTGGTATTTGCTAAAGTTTCAAGCTTATATTAGTCACTGCTAGTAAAATCCCTTGGGCTTGGTAGTGCATAAGCAAAGAAGAAATCAGACAAAAAAAAAATCTCAGGAGATACTGGAGAAGCCAGAAACAGGCAGAGAAGATAAAAAAGTCATTGAAATTCTTTGAGAGAGCAAGTGGATGAAGCACAACCAAAAGCCATTTCATGGAGAGAAATTACCAGAGCCCAGAAAAATGCACATGCAGTGTGTGCACATATTCTGGAAAGGGTTCTATACCCTAGTTAAGAACAGCCCAAAGCTAACACGAGGAGTTTTTCAAATGTGTCTGGTACAAGAGGCTTGTGAGTAAAGGCTTGTTCTCATCTCCTGCACCAGGAGGGGTTAAAACAGCTGAAATGTTGTCTGAGCAAATAATCTTTGCTGCAAATGACCTAGTTGGGCAGTCTGCAATGTCTGCCATTGCCACATAGAAAAATGAGTTTAACTGTTAATATCATAATGGATTTTGTGAGGCTTTGAGGGGGGTGGGGTGGGGGTGTATCTTTTACTTTTGTTTTTTTTTCTAACTGAGTCTTATTCCTTGGTCTCTATTTCTGTTGAAGAAGTGAATGAAACCACATGAGGTTCTGGGAAGATTTTTCAACAGTCAGAGAGGAAGTTGGTATCCCCTCACTAGTGAAAGTCAGAACGACTTACTCCTTTCCTCTGCAGGTCTTCTGTCTGCTTAGGGACAGCTTTTGGTGGGTAGCTTAGGTAATATGTCTGTAATTTAACCACTGTAAAAAAGTGATCTTGATATCTTGATCTATGCACTGGATTTCATGCATATGTTGAGCTTGTAGTTGTTGAGTATTTATAAACCTGATTTTGGTTACAGGACTCTTAGTGAGGAATTCAGATCTCATTCAGGTGAACTTAATACAATAGGAAAAAATCCAGAATTATGAACTAATTGATCCTAAAATTTTTACTAATTTATTCAAGTGAAAATTAAAATAATGTGTTTAGAATTGTATTTGTAAAAGTAAAATTCTAGATAAAATGAAATGTTATTTAAACAGCAGGTTGGTAACTGCAGTATACCTCAGATCAAATTGAGTGATATGAGTCTTTTAAAGCTTGGCCACAAACAGGCTCACCATAGAATTAAGTTAGCCAGAAAGGCTTGATCAATAAATCTAGAACCATCCATGCTTTTAAACCTAAAATGAAAGTTAGGTAAACTGTTTCTATATCACATCTGTGTATTCCAGAAAGTCTGGTCATTTCTTTTGAATAATGCTTTTTACCTTCCCTGGGTAATTTTGTAATTTAAAAAAATTCTTCCATTTCTTCCCTTTTCTTTAATCATTTGTTCTCTTAAGTCCTTTCAGAATAAAAAATTCATTTTCCTTAAAAGACACTTGTCTGATACTCAGCTGGCTCAGTTTTCATTCTAAAAGAGGAAGGCTTTATAGACACAAACTTGGTGACCATAACAGGAATTTTTCCCTCAAACTACTCTTACAAGGTTATGTAGCTTTTTCTGGCTCCAGATGCAAGTGGTTTCATCCCTAATTAACCCATAGTAATATATCTACATATCTATTTTATAAATTATTTATCAAACTGTCATTTTCTTATAGATGTCTGCAACTGGCACTTCATATTTTAATTTTCTTGTAAAGATTGGTTTCAAAATCTATAATTTATCAAATTATGTGCAATCCAGTATTTGGTGAAGAATGACAGTATTTAGCAGTTCATGTTTCAAATGTAGATGTCTTTTCATTGAAAAAATCCTACATAGTCTAATTTTGAATATTTTTTATTGGAATCTATGATTCCCTGGGATAAATCATCTTTCTCTTCGCAGAGAAAATAAATGAATGTTTAAGCATTTCAAACTATATGAATTCACTAAATTAAATAATGTATTCCCTGTACTGTCCCACCCCTACAGCACTGGCTGCACAGTACTGCAGTAGTCCAGGTGATATTAGAGCATCACCAGGACACAAGCCTATAGCAGTTGCAACATCTTTTCCAGTAAAAATATATTAAAGTAAAATATATATTCCCATTTTTTCAAAGTAATAGAGTGTTTGTGGACCGGTACAATAAACCTTGTAGATTATTTTTATTCTTTGTCAATAATTTTGATGTAATGAGATTTCCCATTTTTAATTCGTAGTTCTTGTCTGGTATCTCAGTCTACAGATTAAGATAGTAGATAATTTTCCCCATTTCTGTTCCAGTTTTGGGTGGTCTTAAACAAGGACAGTCTCAAAAGGATTTGTTTCTTTAAACCATCTGCTTTGCACATTTACTCCTTAATGAAATAATTTATTTTGTTGTTTGTTTAAAGGATGATGGTACTGCATAAAAGCAATAACGTTACCATAGTTCTCCTTACAAGAAGCCAGACCTGTTACTTTAAGGAAGTGCATTTTTCCTCTGGTAGCTTATGAAAATTTAAATTAAAAGGATTTAATAATTTAAGCAGCATAGTTTAGTGACTGAGTGCTGAAGAACAGAGGAGTTGGAGATTGCTAGCAAAACACAAGGCATTTCAGAGAATATAGTTCAGTACTGCCTTCAGGCACTGATCCTTACTAGGTGCATACAGGGTACAGATGCTTTCAGAAATAGATTATTGTATAGTTGAACAGAAGTGCTACTCCAGAAATGACGTTTTATCTTTAATTCTCTATTTGGTATTGATTAATGAATTTCTTATACTCTACAGAGCAAAGAATTCATTTACCAGGAGGGTTTTGATCTCAGTTAATGAACAAGGTGTAGAAAGAGGGGATGAAAGTGGTGGGGCAGAGCAAACTGCACTTGTTCAAATATTTCCAGTTGCAAAAGTATGTTTGCATATGTGTCTGATTCTTGTAGGAGAATAAAATCTACCCTGAGCCCTCCTGCATATCACCATGATGATGGCTCTATTTAAAAAAAGGGACTAGTCTGTCCCTTGCTCTGTATCGTTTATTCCTTCCCATTGTTTAATTAGGGACCTCATTTATGGTATTATCACAGTCTAAAGTGGAAGTTTCTTGCTTGAGGGACCTTGACTGAGATTCTGACTTTAGTGAAATCAAGGAGAAGAGTGGGTTTCAGTGTCTTAAGTGCACCAGGACTTCACCCGGACTTTATTCAGGACACCTCTGGACAATGGGAACAAATAAGAATGAAGTGCTTGAGTATTAAGCCAATTATCTCTTCTAATTGGAACATGTATAGGAAACTCTTAAACTGAATAAAGGGTGAAATCTGCTGAATAAATTATTCCCAGTAAATAGTGCACCCAGCTCTAGTCCTGACAGAGATAAAGCTGCAGTGGCATCAAAGTGTCTGCTCTTAGAGGGTGTTGCTCTGACACAGATGTCAAATGACAAATCAACATGAGGTGAACACATGAGTCTTATTCCCTGCCTTGCTCAGCTGGTGAGATTACAAAGGGGGTGGTCAAATAAGCTCCAACAATGCTCTTATAACCTCCTTTAACTGTAAAAGATAAATAAAACTGGCCAGGAGGTAACTTCTGTAATTCCCTAGATCTGCTTTGCAGATATTACAAAGTGCAGATTGCAAAGAGCTTGGGACCTTTTTCCATGCCATGGAGGGAGGCAAGGAAATCAGTGAGAGCTTGTGGCCAGCCCCTCCAAGACTGAAAAGAGACCTGAAAATTAAAACCACTTCTTTTTGTCTGGGGAAGTAGGTGTTGCTAACAAGAAGTTAATCTCTGGTTCATTTCCCCAGTATTGAATTTACCTCCATATCTTTTGCTGGGCTGCGGTGAGATATCTTAGAGACTAAGTAACAGTGATGGAAATACTGAAGATATTAATAAAAAGTGATTGAAACCCTGTGCTGGGGATAGTATTCTGCCTGTCCATAGTCTTGAAAAATGCCATGAAAATCACAATATTGTTTGGGCTTCTCTTATGCTGCTGAGTGGCATAGGTACTCAGCCCGTTTCCCTTAAAATTTTGTTCTTAATGAGGAAAAATCAAAGGTATTGTAGAAAGAGTGGCTTGAGTGTTTCCTGAGGACAGGCATGTAGGGAAGGGCCTCATTCATAATATTCATAATTCTTGTAGGACCCTGGTAGAACTGTTTGAGCGTGTGCTGCAGGAACAGGGCAGTCTACGTGCAGAACCTGCCGTGGCAGCTGGGGCACATGGAGTCAGGCTTCAGCTCTGCAGCCTCAGAGAGGAAATCAGAGAATTCAGATCCAATGCCTCTCTATCCATCAAGATGTCATTCATGCATATTAAATGGCATAACACTGATAAAGTCTAATTTTAGCTGAAATAGTCTTTGCAACACCAGATTTTACTTCGGGTAATAAACCAGAATGCTATTAAAAAAAAAAAATAGATTCTTTCACTCATTTCTTCAAAAGAACAGGGAAAAAAAAAGCCAAAATCAAAGCCCCATTACTTTTGCTTGTCTTTTCTCCCTCCTTCTCAGAGAAAGCACTACCTCTCTAGTCTCTCTAGATGTAACATCTCAAGCCATAACTTAAAATCAGTGTAATTTTGTATCAGATTTTTGGTATTTTTAATACTTTTTTAGAAACTCTCCAATGAATCTGAAATGCAGCTTGCAGTCCTTTAAAACAGTAAAAATCTTTTTTTTTTTTTTTGCAGTGATGAATTTTCCCAGAGTAAAGATGATAGTTAATATATCTTGGTTAAATTTCTGTAACTTTAATTCCAGTAAATTTCTAAAATTTCTACCAACTAGTATCTTTCATGAAAGTAGAATTATTCTAAAGATTAATTTTACCAGTGTTAAAAACTGTACATCATAGGCAAACAATCCATGTAGAAATATGTGCTTGTTCCTTTGAGAGAGGTGAATAGATAAACTGTCCAAGGTACAGGGAAATAGAGCATGGATAATGCGGGTTTGAGATATTCTGTTGCTTAAGTGATGCATTAAATCAATATTCTGCAAAGCTTTTTCTTGTTAAGTTATTTACTTGGCTGCTGTCACAATTCACCATTTAGGTCATCATCTTTTTAAAAAATATATTTTCCTGTGGCCTAATTTAACTTCATCTAAATACTCCAATTCCTCAGTAATGAAACTGTTTCAAATGCTGAAACTAGAACTGTTTAAATGCCAATATTTACACTCACATTCCTTACTTGGTTAATATGTTAAGGAAAGAATAGAATTTCAAGTGAATTACTGGTTTATCTGCGTGGAAGTCTATTACTACAAATTAATATCCGAACGAATAAAAAGTGGTCTTAATAATTTAATAAAAAGGGAAAATGCTTTAATCAAGTTCTGAAAAGAGACTCATGAAAAGAAAGACAAGTGTTCTTTCTTCAGCTATTCTTCCTTTAACATAATATATGCATAAATGAAGTGTCAGAAGTTGCTTCATTTCAACTGTCAAAACCATTCAAAAATGATTCTGGAGATAAGCAGTGCCTTGTTGTAACAGGAGCTGAAGGTATGCACTCAGCTAGGGCACCTCAGGGAAACCCTCAGCCCTCACAGGGCTGAGGAAGAGGGCACAACTTCAGAACCCTGCAGGGATCTTGTTTGTCAAAAAAAAAAAAAATAGGCACATCCTGGGTTGTGAATCACCTCTCTTGTGCTGAGGTTCTGCTGAGCTCCAGATAACAAATTCATTTTAGACCAAGCAACCCATCCAGTAATTTTCCCCCCTTTATCCAGATTCAAAAGGATAAGATCACTCACTTCCCTTTGTAAACTGTGCTAATGGTTTACTGTACACATCTGTACAGTGCTGTCTGTGAGATACTGTTTATATAAAGGGAACAAGTGACAGGGTCTACACAGGCATGGTTAAGTCTGCACTTCAGTTTAGATGTTTTGTACTTTTTAAAGGAATTTTTGATGAAATTATAATTAAAATTATACTGTGGTTGTGTTTTTTTTTTTCTTTCTAAGCAGTTTAATTTAATTTTAAATTAGTCTAAGAAACAGTGTTACCAAAGAGAATTTACTCATCCTTGTTACGGTATTTTAAAAATATTGGTTGTTCAAATGGTGATGAAAACTGTCAAGTAAATGCAGGGCATTTATTTGTGTTCAGGAAAGTCCAAAGATCGTGATAGGTTTTTAAGGAAATTATAAGTCCTGAAGCTTGTAGAAGAGAGTTTGGGAATGTCTGCATTCCTTACCTCTCACAAGAGATGATTCAGCTTCATCTGGAGAGATTAGAAAAAAAAGAGCAGATTCATTAGTTATGAGAGGAAATGCCTTTTCATACAGTGTGTCATAAAATGGTGGAACCCACTGTCAGGATTACTAAGGTTAGACCTGTCTTAATTACTGCATGCATATCAAATGGTTTGATGCCCTTGCATTTTTTTCTTCATAGTCTCTGCCAACCCCACTAAGTTTTGTTTGTTTCTGTTTCTACAATGCCTTTTCTCATGCACCTTTTCCAGTTTGTGGGAACTAAATGCAGAAAAACCATCTACTGACTTGCTGCTGCTCTTCAAATTGCAGAATCTTTTTAGGAGCATACACAGATCAGGCAGCATAGTTGTATTTCAGTGAGAGAAGTTAAAATTTCCTGGAGTTAATGCAGCTACTTTTCAAATAGATAAGGCAATGAAGAACTACTTATAAAAATATGTGTATATGTATATATATATAAACAGTGAATAAATAAAAGTGGCAAGATCATCTTCAATTGTTTTCCCCATCAATAAGGATTATTTTAATACCTTTTATAATCTTTTAGCTTATTAGCATGAAGTATGACTATCAGAAGCAGTGGAACTCCATGTCCTGCCTAGATAAATGCCCTGAACTGCATGAAGCAAGAGTGTGTGTAATAAAGGACTTGTAGACTAGAAAAATGCATGTAAACTGAATCTCATGTCAAACCTCCTTTTAGTGTGTTCTTTATTGGCCTAAGAGAGCCAAAGCATGCTATCACTGGCATGGAACAAAATTACAGAATACCTGAACTGATGAGAACAAGAAATTCCAATGAACAAAAAATTCACCAAATCCAAAAATGTAAAGTACTGACCTCCTTTGACCTCAACGAGTTGTTAATTAGCAGAGGATTAACACCCTTTTCATGTGGTGGCAATCACTAGAAAATAATGTGCATGCATCAAAGAACTTCGGGGTCTTCTAACAAAAGATTAAACTCAAAAATTCTGTGGATTATGAAAGTGGAATCTGAAAGAGTCGCTACACTGTCCAGTTTGCAATTTTGAACATATTGATACCTGAGAAAGTAAAATATTTTGGGAAGAAGAAGACTTAAAATAGATTTTTATACAGAAAAATTATTTCTATTGCATTCATTTCTCAATGTTTTTGTCCTTAAAGATTTAAAGCAAGACTTGTTAGGGAAAAATCTTGACATATTTTAAAATATTGTCAGTTTATTAGGAGGCAGACAAAAAGGAATTTTATTTTTTTTAATAATTTTTCAAAAGGGCTTTAGAAGGTTTAATTCCTATTAAAAATTACTATGGACATCAAGTAATTCAGTATCTACATAAGGCCACGACCTAGGATGAGTACTGTAGAACAAGTGAACAAAACCAGAACTTTTTCTAAAAGAGAAAGCTTCTCTAAAAGTTGGTTACTTCTTAATCCTGAAAATACGGCTAATATTGTGAAAATATGGCTAATTTGCTACACCTGCAGCAAAATAGAGCTGACTTTCTTTCATGATGCACCATACTTTATAATTTACTTCTGTAACAGAATTTCACTTTTGTTCTGAGTGGAGCCCCTGAGGCCTCAAGGGTATTGGGGTGTTGCACTGTGCCAGTTTGCAGGTCACCAACAGGGTGCAGAGGGAGGGCTGTGACCCTGCTGGGGTGCTCTGCACCACAGCCTGTGCAGCAGTGAAGTGCACACCTCAATCAAGTGGAGAGTGTGAAGAAGCTGAAACCCTGCAAATTTAGCCAAGAATTGTTTGGCTCTCACTCCTCTTAGAATTGCCAGCATCGGAAACTTTTGCAAGTCAGCTGTCCATTGGGGAAATTTAGGCACAGCCCTGCCCCCATGCAAGCTTGTGATTTACAGCAGGAAGCAGTGGGCTGGATAAGCACCTTCCTCTTGTCATAAAGACCCTCTCTAATTTCAATATCCAGACAAATATCTGGGGCACTAAACAAATGAAACTCTTGGTTTATCTAATCACTTTCAGGTAGAGAGTTCTGCAGATTAGTTTTGTTGTGAAAGTGTATCTCTTGCTTTGTCACCTGAAGAGAGGACTTTTGTAACTTCTTTTAGCAAAATGAGTATTTTGGCTTTTATAGGATGATAAATGCGTGTTAGACAACTTTTGTTGGTTGTGTTTACTTCACCCAGATCTGGTTTCATCTTATTCAAGTCCCTTTTCTTTTGTTCTTTCCACATTAAGAACTTGGCATATTTAAGGCTTCACAATGGACAGGTTATGGAGTGAATTAGATCACGAGAAGCAGCAATGATGATTCCACCTGCTATTTTTAGTGGTGTGTTCACAGTTGCACTCATTACAAGTGATGCCTGGAGAGACTTCCTAGAAGGGAGGCAAGACAGAGTTAAAGAACAAAGGCAGGTTTTTATTGAAAGGCCTTCATAGAGTACACCTTGGGCAGTGCAGGATCTCAGAGACTACACCCAAGATGGATGACAGTCACAGGTTTTTTAGAAAGACACAAGTTTGGTCTACTTGCATATCAGAGGTTAATTGTCCAATTACAGCTTCAGGTAATGCAAACACATTCCCCCAGTTTGCTCCCCCCAATTCACTTTCTTTTTTTGAGTTCACATTTTTTGGGGCCTGAGAAGTAAGGTGTCCTTGAGTTTCAGGCCTAAAGAGAAAAATTGTTTTATCTGAATAAAATGGGAGAACAAGAGCTGACAGGCCATGGAGTTTTAGAGTTATACCCTAAAGTAGCAGTGATCTGAAAAATATAAAAGCTAAAACTTAAGGCATCACAAGGAACTCATGCTTTGACTTGTACTTAAGGTCAGTCTCACACGGCTGACAACTGAGAAAAACACCTTTCAGATAGATTGAGTGAATTGGACCTGGAAGTTTCTGAAAGGTCATAAACAGGAAGCTGTGCAACTTTTAAACTCATTTCTTAACAGAGACACAATTGAAACACAAGGGCCTTCTCTCTATTGTGAATTTGATCTCCTAATATTTGTGGTAGATTCTGTATCTCCAAGAGGATTTTTCATTCCTAATTATACTCTGATGCTGACCAGGACATGTTCCCTTTGTATGTTTGGTTTGTGTCACTCACCTGTTGAATTAGTGAATGAACTGGAGCCTCCTGTGAGTGCATAGGTCTGACAAAATGGACTATATTGACCAGTAAATTCCCTGATTTTTGAAACTGATACAGCTTCAAAGTTTCTATGTTAATAGTTAAAAATAAAATTAAAAGATCCAAACTTCTTTAGAGGAAATTAGCATAATGGTCTCTAATCATATATAACTGTATATGATGCAAGCTATTGGAAGCCTAGATAATGAATGTATAAATAGGCACTAATTTAACTCTTCTTATTTCAAGTAAGTAGGAAGTTAATTCAGAAAGGGATCATATATCTCAACCAAAAGTGTGCGATTCTCTATTTTGCTTACTTCAGGATTCTGATTAAATACTGCCTGTCAGTTATGTCTCTAATTAGATAAATGTTTCAACTGTAATTCTTGGAGGGCCAGACTTAAATTGTGCTTCCAGAAAAGTTCACATAAGCAACTTTGACATTTGCTTTCTGCAAGTGTTCATGCCAGCAGAGTTGATTATTTGAATACAGTTCGAAAGCAAGCAAATTCAAATATCTATTCATGAAAGGTGTTCCTCTCTCACATTTAGGAGCCAAGAGTACAGAGCTATATTGTCTTGGACTTTAAGCTGCACAGCTGGAGCTGTTTCCAGCAAAAACTCTATTGGTTTATACAGCATTAAAATTCCCTCTTTTTTAATCTAAGACAATGGTTCTGTAAATACCTGGAATCATTCAATCCCTGCCTCACTGAAAGGCAGCACTGCCCTTTCCAGTAGAAATATGTAACTACAGAAGGGAGAGGTGGGACTTTTCCTTTCCTTTTGCTGGTATCATTTTAGAGTGGTGTAAATCAACCATGAACTTCACCTTTGAGTGTGACAGAAAAGGAAAAAACATAACCAGGTATATTCTATTTAATATGATTTCCTACCACTTGAAATCTTAGATTGAAGATTGAAATTAGATGCAATATTTCTTCAGAGTTCTCATACTTTCAAGACTTCTCACTCTTCAAACATCACATGCAGCATGACAAAACCTAAACTTTTGCTGACAATAGCTAAAACTCAACTAAAACTCTCTAAAAATACTCTAAACTGATGGATGAATTTTTAAGATCCACATTCTTGGAACTAAGCCTGTATTTCAGTACTTACTGTTTGTGTACAATCCCTTCTGTTAGCATACACAAACGCAGTTTGCTGCAGTAACTAAAATCCACGGGCAGCAAGGCATGCACCAGTTAGAATTACTTACAATAAAGATGGTGGCCACAAATATACCCACAGGTCCCGCTGGCTTCCCTTTTTCCTTGAGCGCTGGATCAGATATGTCGGATACACTGTGTGCTGAGGGGAGGTGAAATGCTTTCCATGTCCAATAAGAATACAGAATAAAAGTGTTTATATGTGCATGGTTAATGAGTCTGTGAAATCCTGAGCCTCTCTTCTGAAACAGCCCTGCAGAATTCAGTATTGAAGTGAATGTGAAATGCGGGCTCAGTTCAGTTATGAGACTGTGAATCATTCCAAGGTTTCTTTCTTGAAGGCACAGGCTTTCAAAATTTTGCACTCTCTTTCCCTGTAGAGGAGTGGGAGGGGAGTGAAGGAGCCCATTTCCTTGTTTTTCAGAAGTTGAGTCATGGAAAGCTCAATGGATCAACAGAAATAAAAGTGTGGGGAAGATGTTGATGCATAATAATTCCACTCTTCTACTGCTCCTGCTAATTCCAGACTTACCTGCTGCTTATCACATATTGGGAACTATTCTCGTTATTATTTTCCTTAATGCTGTTCATGTTCAAAGTTAGATTAGCACTGTGCATCCCATTTATCACAAACTCTGTATGGAAAAGCCATATGGTGATCAGGGCTGGGAATTATGCCCCAAGTTTCACACTAAATGCACTTATATGGTCTTATGGCTACTTACACTTGGTGCCCATCTGTTAGGATGGCAGGGGGCCCACTGCTAAGTTGGCCAGACAATTGCCCTTGAGGATAGTTGCCAGATAATGTTTGAGCTTCTGTGGGCAACACAGCAATGGAAAAACCACCAGCTCTGCTAAACTGCCTCCTTATACCAACAATGGCATCTCACACAGTTATAGTTTCTACTTCACGCAGAAAATCTATGAAGTAAAAATGTGGAAATGATGATTTCTGTCCCTTGCAGATATACAGCTTAAGATGCAATGAGCAAATGTAAAAATCATCCAGGAGAACTATTTCAAGTCAGACTGCAGTAAACTACAATTACATATGTACAGTATGCAGGAGATTTCCCATCAAATAAGAAACTACACAACAGACTGATGCAACACATCTGTGGCAAAACTAAAGATGGGAGTTCTAAAAATACTTCAGGGATTTAGCACTCAACATCAGAGAGAAGATCCTATGACTCAAGTTGGTATTCGCCATGTAGGAGGTGAATTGCTATTTCAAACAACCAAACATATTTTGCTTCATACTAAAGCTAAGGAATGAAAGTATTATTTTGGGGGGAAAAAATCCTTAATTCTTTGCAATTTAAAACAAATTTAGATTCTGAAGACAGTTCATGAAAGTAAAGGTAGGACGAGTAAGGAATAACAATATGAATTGTAGCAAATGCATTTTGCAGAGTATAAAAGTAGAGGTTAAGGTAAGAAAAGAGAAAGTAGGAATTAGCATCAAGAAGGTATCAGAAGCAGGGAGAAGTGAAAAAAGTAGGTAGGTTTGTTTATACCAATTTTAAAAAGTACACAGTGCACAAAGTCTTTAGTTTGGACTTGGAATTGACTACACTGAAGATAAAAGCAGTCATGACTTCAGGAAGGAGAGGGAAAACATAAGCAGGAAAAAGCATTCAGTCTAAGAAAGAAAAATAAGCTTTCATCTGTGGGGGAGCTGGGAAAAAAAACCCCAAGAAATTAAAAGCAGGTGGTAGAAATTGAAGTTCAGCTCTTCCATTGACTGAGGGGGATTAGGCCTTAGAAGCTCTGAAGCCTTGGTTCCTGCACAGTGTTACTGAGAAAAAAAAAAATCTGCTTCTCTCAAGTTCATTCTGGTTCTGGACAGTTCTCTTGTCTCTAGAAGGTCTACTCTGTCAGAATGTTCTCTTTGCCTATACAGATAGTGAGGTCTTCAGTAACAGTGCCTTCTGTACCTGTAACTTTTCTGGGGTCTTTAAATTCTCATTGGAAAAATCAAATTAAGCAGATTTTGTGTTATTGGAAAATAGTAAGAGCTTGACATTAGGACTTTTCACATGAGTTTAAGAGTTTTAATAGAGATTTTATTGGAAAAGATTTGTGTATAAATGGACAAAACTTATTGAGATCACAATTTGGTGGTCAGAATAATTGCTTATGATGAAGAAAGTTGCATGCCAGTTCTTGAACCTGCTTCATTTCAGGAAATATTGATTTCCTTCATGCCAGACAAGTGCCCTGGTCTCTGAATTTTCTGGAGGAAATGGTCACCTTTTCCTTATCTTGTTTTCACCTTGTTTGGGACAGCTGGAACACAACGGTTTTTTTTAAAAAACCATAACTTCCAATGTCGCAGGTTAAAGAGGGCACGCTCTGTGAAGAGGAAATGGCTGTCACAGACTCTAGGCCCCACAAGGGTCCAGCAGTTGAAACTGGTTGTCCAGTTGTCCATTGTCAAATCTCTCTTTGGAGTTTTGAGAGGAAGCTTTAATTTCTGCTAAGAAGGTGTTACTACCCAGGTCACCTGTTCAGTCTGAAAGGGACACCATCCTCTGCTGAAACGAGCTGGCCAAGGAAGTGCTTGAAAGAGAATTCCTCTTAGTGAATCATCTCACTTTTCTTCCATTTCTAATGTTTATGTAATAAATGTGTATTTTCTAAAGTAATCATGGCAGATACAGTCGTGTGTTCCAGGAGATTAAGTTAAACATGCTATATGAAAATGGAACCGCTGAAGTAAAACAATAGTTTTTCTTAGAATCCCATTTTTGTAAGACACCTTCACTCTGTAAATAAGTTTGGTTTCTTTGTGTTGGCTTTATGGCATTTTGTAGCAATCATAAGATTAAGAGGTTAAATCTGTAATCTTTAATGTGTATTTTGGCTGTGTAACATTCATAGATTCACATTGGAGGTTTTCAGATATGAACAGAAATGTGAATTTAATTTTGAGCTTGGCCCCAACATCTAAGATTAACCCATGATAACCCAGTTACATAGTTCATTCTGGACCTGAACTCTAGCAAAAACTTCTGTCTTTTAAGTTTCCCTGAAATAAGTGAAACACAGCACCTATTAGTAACCAGATGTAATTGAAGCAAAATACTTTCAGTTTTAACAGATGGGCCTTTCAAAACCAACCATATGAAACTAGTTTATTTTGAGTGTTTTGTTCCTGGAGGGACAGCATTTTATTTAGTCATCATAGCTCTTATTTGCATATTGTGTTTCATTTGTTTCACGACCACATTAATTAGAAGAAAAGACTATCTTGCTGTAGATGACATTTCAGTTCCTGAATGAACAGGGACATGAGCTTCAGGCAAGTTGCATTAATTTCTTCTGTATAGAAATTAATACCAAGTGTACTTCAAACTTTCCCTTCAAAAATAATTTGAATGTTTATGCATAAGAAAAGGCCCTTCCTGACCCTTGGCCAAGAGATTACTTTGGTTTATCCCCAACAAAATATTTTATGTTGACAAGCCATTACATGAGTGATTTTTTTGAACAGAAACAGAGCACAGAGTTTTTACAAAGCCTTAATCACAAATTTGTTTCATAGAGGTTTGATTATGATCTGAGAGGCTACTCTTGATCTTGGAAATGAAATGTCCAATGTTGCTTTCTACAAAAATTCTAGGCAGAAACAGCCTAGTCCTAATAAAAATCCCAAGTGTTGGGTTGTGGGTTATGTAATGGTCAAAGGGAAACAAGAAAGGGAGGAATGTTGATGTACTTAATAGGTATTAGAAACAAGAAGAGTTTGAAAGTTACCAAAGTTAGTCCAGGATATTCCTTTTGAAACTGCTTCCAAAACTACTTGGATAAATGTCTCAAAGTGAGGATTCCCCAATGAACTCCCTCTTAGAGTGACTACACTGAAAAAGTGCATTATAGGGACATGTGCACTTCAATGCCATCCTTGAAGAGGAAATTCTGACGGGTAGTGCAAAAATAGAAAAAATCTGTTCAGAACAAGAAATTTCATCATGTGTACCTCATTTTTGGAATGTGAACTTCAAAATCTCAGAAGTTTTATTAGGTATTATTGATAAGCAAAGCACATTCAGAGGGCATAGCTTCAACAAGAAACCTCAAGTAGTCTGTAAAGCTGTGTTGACAGAAATATTTTTTAAGATATTGCAATCTCATGCTTTCCATTGGAGGAAAAAACTCTTTTTCTCCCTCCACCTTTCATGAAGTGCTTTATATTTGCAGACTGCATACCTTTTAAGGTCAAGGAAAACTAAGGTTGTCCTTTTATCGTTGGCTTTCCAGTTATTTGTCTGGACTTAGAGCTAAACATCCTACTCTAAACTTTACAAGTTTGTTCATTCTATGCACTTTAAATTTTAAAAAATCTTATCTTTAAATTTAATTTGTTTAGGGCATATAAATATGTTGTCTTTAGAAATTTTTTTTTATAATAGTTCTGATTTTGGCAGGAGGAGATTTTATAGCATCTCCATGTTTTGATTTTATTCATAATATCTTATTTCTGTCCTTCACTTCCACAGGTATTTAAGGAATTTAACTATATTCCTACAATGTTGTCTTTCTCAGAACCATCTCAGAAAAGACATTTAATTTTGACTTTGAATTTTCATTAATATTCTTTTTTTTTCGTATCTTTTCCTTCAATCTTATTTTCCTAGCAGTTCAGTAATTCTAGTCCCATTTCCAGCTCAACCTGAATGCTTTGAATTTCAGATGGATTGCAAAAAAACCTCCTAGACCCTGAGACGGAATGACTTGAGTTACAGAGAATTGGGCAATAGCTTTTTACACTCCCTGGTGTACCTTCTCTTTATCTTAATCTGAAGACAAAATGTCTAAAATTTGATTATGATAATAATAATTTAAAAAGCGATAGCCCCTTTCATGTTCATTGCAGCAATAACTTCTCTAAATGAACAACATAAAGAATCACCCAAAGTAGTACTGATGGGTTTATTTGGCAAAATTGGTCCATCTTTTGCACTTGATTTTACCTGTACAGTCAGAAATAAGGGCGCCAGGTTATGGCAGCTCAAACGCGGGCAAAGCCTGATTTGTGACTTGAAATATTTCCTGGGCAGCCCAAAGGAAGGCCTCAGACATTGGCAGCCATCTACTTCAGCACTGAAGTCACTGGCACTTCCTCTGCTTCTGCAACAGTTGCACAAATTCCATTCGTTTACCTATATGTATTTATTTTGTCTCATTCCAGGTTTCCCAATACATTTCTTGCAAATAATTGAACAGCCTACAAATCCAGACTATTAAAACAATTGTATCAGGTTTTGTACCCAGTGTCTGGGTCCCTATTTAATCTTAGAAAATGAACTGTATTGCAGAAGCCACTATGTTGTTAATGCAAGCAAAGATGTTTAAGGGAGCTGGGGTACCCCAGCAAATCTCCTTTTATTCTACAGCTCTTTTCTTGCTTGAGATTTGTTAATTTTTGAGAGCTGTTCATGAAGCCAGGAAAGCAGTAAAGTCTTTGAAAAGCATGAAATAAATTCCGTTCAGTGAGTGGGTAATTGTTCAAGGTCATCTGTTCGTTGTCTTTGTCTTGATTGTTTGAATTAGTAGCTAATAATGGGGCAGAACCGTGAATGAATTATTATCCATAGGGCATATTTTGGGGAGTGTCAGGAAATATTACAGGGTAATTAAGGTTATCCAATAGCAAGGCTGTGTTACCAGCAGATGTCTAGTAATTACTATGTTTAAAAAGTGTGGGGATTAAACCAAGATTATAGCTTTTATATTGACTGCCTTTACAAGTCAGACTTGGAATTTATTCAGTTTATTCTGCTGCCCTTTTTCTTTTGTTCTGATTCTGTCACTTAAATTCCAACTTAAACACAGGCCTTTCCTGGTGAATTAAAATAAACATCAGCAGATGGTATGCAGTACATGTGTATACAAAATAGCAGTGTGGTTATTGAGGACTACAAAGATAACTGCATTGATAAATACTGCTACTATTTATTTGTTAACAAGTTCTGGTTCCACTCTAGGGTTTGAACATTAGGACTTTCAGGTCCTAAAATAGTGCAAAGATTACTTTCTCTAAATATTTTTCAATACTGTAACAGTATTTAATATGACAGGAGTGCTCAATTGTTGGTTTAAATTTCATTTGTTGAGTTGGATATCTTCATGCAAAACCAAAAGTCCTGAGTTCAAAGTTTTGTTGTTATTCCTGACCCTAAGCTGGCTTAGTGCTACCAGAAGCCAGGCAAGGGGAAGCATTTGTTTAGTCCCCGATCCAGCAAATTTGATTTTAGCAGATGGGCTGAAGGGAGATAATGCAATGGACAAGTATCTGTGGCATCTGGAATGTCTGGATTTAGCACAGTTGACTGGCACTGGGGTGGGGAGGGCAGCGTGGAAGCTGTCTGTGCACACTGAGCCTCAGAGGTAATGAGAAACCTCTCAGGAGAAAAGGGTGATGACTAGGAAGAAAATGTCAGGACATTGAGTGTTTATAGCCAAAACAAAGGAAAAGTGGGAGGTTTGAAAAACGGAGGAGAGCTACAAAATGAACATGACAGAAAAGGGAAATGTGAACAACAGTGAGTAAAGTGTTTATGTTGTATATGGGACCTTTTCAAAGAGGAACACACTGGCAGATTGTTTTTTTCCTTAGCCATAATTTAAAAACACAATTGAAAAAAGTTCCCTTTGCAAATTGTACATAACATCCCAATGTCTAAACCCCTTTGATTCTGGCTTACCAAGCCTTAGCATAATTTTTTCATCTGACTAGCATTAAGCAGGGTAAGCTTTTTATTTATTTATTTTGCATGCTGCTGGCAGTGCAAGAGGGGATTACACAGGAGTGCTATGGATTTGGAAGTCTGGCTCCCATTTAGTGATTTTTGTTGGTATGGGGCTAGCAGGAGGTGAATCAGCCCATGGCAAACACAGTTGGTTGTTGCAGACCAAGCCCCTGCTCACTCTGCCCATAGCTATCTTATGCCAGAGATACCCACTGATGCACAGGCTGTAATGTCAGAAATTATTATAGCCATACTAGAAGGAATCCACTAATTTTGTGTTGTCAGCTTCTTTGACTTTTAAGTAAGTATGGCAAATGTTACATGTTAATGACAAAGGATTGAGCTGATTCAAAATGCTGATTATGTGTGTGCATGTGTGAGCAAAGAAAAATAAGCAACAGTAACCTGACATGCCAGTGTGGGAATGTGGCTTACTTTGGACACAGCACTAGGATGAAACTTTGTCATGAACTGTCTAGGATGTCCAATGCACATTAATTGTCCTAATTGCATGTGGGATCTCGTTAAAGTCAAAGGCATTTTTCATATCTAAAATTAAGGGACATATGAAGTTTTTTACTTGGCTAAAAAACATTCTTACAAAGTTCTTGCTTGAAGAAATTAAAAATTAAAGCTAATACAGTTCAGAATCAAATCTAAAATCTTCTGATATTTAAGAAGTTATTATAATCCAAATGGATTTTCTTTGATATTAATTTTCAAAAAAATTAATCCCTCAAGTTAGTCCCTCAAGTTAGGACTTTTCACTTATTAACCCCTACTGGAATTAATGTTTGACAGGTGTAGAGGAAAAGCTAAGAACATGGAAGGGGAAGGACAGAGAAAGGCAGAAACAACTAGCAAAACATTTGAGATTTCTCATTGAGGTAAATGATACATTTGAGGTAAAGATAGAGGTGAAATATGAAGTGTCTCTGAATGTTTCTGCTTGTGATTATTCTGAGTTAAAGTCCATACTCATCCATGCACATTATAATGGGATTTTCATCTGTTTAGGTTTCCTGACTTTTTAAAGTGCAGGCCCCTCATCAAATCAATTGAGAACTTCAATATCTATTAGTCCCTCCAGTGAAATACTGTAATGCCTCTTGTTTGTATTCCAAGTCATTGATATCCATATGTTACATGATAAATGGCAAAATCTGATGCAAAATGCTCCAAGCCTTGTGGAAGACATCCATATTTCTTGGTTGTCTGGTTACTACCATACAAATGTCTGAGCCAGAACCTGTTTAAACTTAATGAGAGTATTTTTACTGACCTCATTGTACTTTGGGTGCAGATAGAAAACTGTATAACTATTTTCTTTCTTCTTTTATTTTATTAGCAAGTTATTAGTTTTATTTTTTAAAAAGTAAGATTGTCCTTTTTTTGGTGGAATTAGTTAAAATACAGCAGTAGGGAAAGAGAAAGTTCAAACACCTAATCATACCTTTTGATCTGATTGTAAATTAACAAATAAGTAAAAGCACTGCTGCTTTTATAGCATTTTGTATAGCTGAGAAAGGAGCTTAATGGAAAAGCTGCGTTTTACCCTAAAGCTTTTCTTTTACTTTGTAAGGAAAAGAAACACCAATGATTAAGTTTCCCTATACTCAGTTCACTGCTGCAGCAGTAATGCTTTTCCTGAAATCTCAACACTACCAAACATAAGCAAAGGCAGTAAGCACACAGGGCACTGCATTTACTGCCTACAGTGGGCTAATAATGACCTTGGGTATTTCAGAGAAGAAAGAAAAGCAGACTCTGCAACTTTTTGAGGCTCTTTATACAAGTAAGGGGATGAAATCAGAGTGTTCATTAATAATGAAGGAATAGCCAATGTAATGAAGATATGTCATGTGTGAGACCTAGACAAACCCAGTAAAGGTGGGAAATACAGTGCTAGTCATGGTCTGACTTTAGGACATTTGTAGGTTTCTTTACCCTTAATCAACATGTGGCAAAGCCAGGCTTTTGAGAGGTTTTTAACCTTTGTTGTCCATCTTTTCCAAAATGAAAATAAAGAGTACAGAAGAAGATAAGCAGAGTCAATACTTCACCATATGATTTAAAGTAGAAGAATGATCATTGGGGTAGTCGCACCATGTTTGAGTCTCAAGTGCAGTGAAAGGTTGCTATAAAACAGATGTAAAATAATGAAGTTAAGAAATTAAGGAATTCTAGTAGACAAAAAAAAGGATGTTTTAGTTTTCTTTTTTCAGCATTGGTTAGATTTAAGAAATGGGAGAACTTTGAACACCCTGTGTTTTTATTTTAACCTCAGAACAAACATTTAAAAGCTGTAATTATGGGTGGATGATTACTAATGACTTTCTTTGATTTAAACCTTAGATATTTCTAAAATTACCTCATCAGACATAAAATTAACAGTGTATGGAAATGAGTGAAACAAAATTGCTCACATATAAGCAGCTGAACATGTGCTGGCATGAGTGGAGTTACAGAGATAGGGAAGTTGCACCGGAGCCCTTGATTTGCTGTGACGAGGTTTTTAGGATTGTATAAAATGTCTTTTCTGTCTGCAGTCTGGGCTAGTGGAAGGTGTCCCTGCCCATGGCAGGGAGGGTGAAATAAGGTGGTATTTAAGGTCCCTTCCATCCCACAGCCTTCTATGACCCTGTGTGTCCTAAATGATTGTTTCCACACTGACCCCGTGCATGGGCCAGCCCCTGTCCCAGGCTTACACCCAGACATTTACAGCTTGAAACTATTCATAAGCAAAATGATGTTTTAATAAAGGTGAGTTTGCAAATCAAATAAAATATTCTATTACCATTTGATCAAAGCCTATTATTTATTAAAAGGTTTTGGTTAGGCCACTCAAGTAAGACTCCCATTTTTCAGAATTTCATTCTCAATATCATTGCATGGAATTTGTGGCTGTAACTCTTGCTCTGAGAACTGTGCTAATAGTACAGCATGTGTGGTAATTCCTCATCTAAAACATGAACTCCAAGGTAAAACGTGGTGTGAAAGCCTGTAACTTTGACTGGTTTTAATTTCAACACCTTTCAGACTATTACAGTTTAAATCAGAGGTATAAGCATTTTTGTGGACATTTGTTTTCTGTCAATCAAGAATGCATGCTCCAACATCAAATCTCAAAAGTAGGGGAAAGAATTTGCTGTAATTTCTTCAGATCCCTTTTCTACTTTTATAAATATCTTTAAAAGTATCCCACCTAAAGATTGCTCTCTTTTTTTGACTTCAAGTATAACTAGTTTTAGATGTGAGAAGAAATAGTTTGATGTATATTTTAGATCTAAAATTCTCTCATCTGGCTCTGGACTTCATGAGCAGTATGGCTGGTGTTTATTTTTAACATGTTAAATCAGAAAGGAAATAAAAATGGTCATTTCTTGAAACATGATTTGCTGAACTCTTAAAAAGAAAAGGGTAATTTAGAAGGGTATCCTGTGACAGGAAATGACAAGCTGCCTTCACCCTGGTATATTGATTTAGGAGGGAGATGCTTGCACAGAAAAAGCAATACTTGTTCAAGTCACTGGACAGTCTGAGGATTTGAGGAGGAGGCGGGGAGGGGCTGAGGCTTTACACTAAAAAGGCTGGAGTCATCAGACTTTAAAATAGCATGTGTGGCCTTTTTCAGTGAAAATAGAGAGTAATGTGGCTATAAAAAGCAAAGTAAACTACTAGTTGACTGCCTCTTTTATGCCATACACATCTCTGAAGGTTAAATTTGTTATTTTAGAAAAACATAGGGTAGGTTTGAAAAGAAAACCCAGGTTGTTTGGCTACAGTTTTTTATTATGTGAAATCAAAAAGTCATCTCACACTGAAGAAGCAAAAATACTTGCCTTCAATGTTGTGTTAATGTGCAGAACTATGCTATCTTTTAAAAATCCTTCGATAATGATATCTAGTGTTTAATACTTAAACATAGTTTGTAGACATAAATTGTAGACTGTCATATTGCAACTATAAAAAGGAAATTCACAGGTTCACTAGAGTGTGAAGAACTAAATGTCCATACTGCAAACATTTCCAGTTTTAAAAATTTCCCTTATGCATCCACTTTTCTAAAAAATGCTGGGTTTTTTAACTCTTAATGTTTTTCAGATATGAGAAATGTGCAAATAACTAGTGAGCTTTTGATTTTATAGGGTTATTGAAAGAAAATTAAAGGCAAAAATGTACAGATTTGAAGAGAAAAATGAAAGTAGGCATCTTATTCTCAATATGAAATATCTGTAATGTAGGCAAGTGTCATAAAAGTTAGAGACATCTCTGGATTGCCTGAAATAGTAATGCTTAAAATATGGTTGTCTCATTTTGTTAACCTTTTTTTGAATTTTCTGTTCCTAATGCTTTATCCATGTAATACCTAACATGATGAGGATCTCTTTCTTTCTTTCTGTCTTAGCAGCAGTGGAGTTCAGATATGTAAAGACAGAAATATGAAAATATTAGCGTACAATAAAAGTCTGATTTGGAAATGGGCAAAAATGCAGGAAACCTTTAAAGATCTAATATTTATTCATCCAGTGTTGAAAACAAACTGCTTGCTCTATTTTATCCCAGCCCAAATCTACTAAGTTGTTCAAAGTCCCAGGACTTCAGCTCTTTAAATACCTCTCTTCTCTCACTGACTGGTCTGGAAACTGTCTATCTTTGCAAGGACTATTCTTTGGCTTCTTTAGACATTTCAGCTCTTTGGGTCTCAAATCACCTTTGACAATTAGAATTAGTAACTCATGTCCTTTAAGCTACACAATACAATCACCTTTGATTTCATTTAGAACATTCATTTTGTTTAAAACTTCAACTGTTTGAGACATCATTTTGTACATGTGATTTTTTTTTTACAGTAAAAATCATTAATGATTATAGCCGTTCCAGGAAATTTGATAGTGTTGTATCAAATCTTTCCCTTTCCATGCCTCTACAAACCTTCTTAAGTACATTGACAATGACATTTTAGGGGTTCATGTTCCTTC
Organism: Serinus canaria; assembly: GCF_022539315.1. Lineage (NCBI taxonomy): Eukaryota > Metazoa > Chordata > Aves > Passeriformes > Fringillidae > Serinus > Serinus canaria. Next base: position 21,377,342 of record NC_066322.1, on the reverse strand, counting down.
TCTTTTTTTCTACAACAGCTTAACTGCCACTCTCCTTTCTTCTATATGTTATTCTCCATACTGAAAATGTTTTCTAATGCTCTGAAAATCACTTACCAAAATAAAAGGTTTATTTGGGGAACAGTAGAGATGTTGGACAGCAATATCTTTTCTGTCTGAATTCTTTTCATCTACATAATTTTCTGTCTACTCTTAATGTTGCTTTTCCTTCATTCCTAAAGAAGCTTGGTTTTATATCTCAGGCCCTTTTTAAAATATCTATATTACATACAAATGAATTTATAGAAGAACTGACAGCTTTTAATGATTTAATTAACACATTAAAGGCAGTTGCCTGTTTAAAGGCAACTGAGTAATAGCCATGGTATAAAACATTTGGGTGATCTTGCACTTTTATCTTTGGGGAGTTGAGTAACTAATCAGTTCATTCACAAATTAAAGTGGGTATTTTTCCAAAGTATGGTCATAGTTTGTTCTATTATTCAGTTTCCTATTTCAAAGAAGCAATAACATTTTCAGAAAAGCTTGTTGAAGTGAATGTAAAATAGCTTGCAAAAACACGTTCACCTGAAGAAAGTAGCTGGAAAAGGAGCACAATGATACAAATCGCAGGGAGGAGAATTGTTACTTCTTTTGGAGGCTGTTGCCCTGAGAAATTCCTCCCTGCTAAGATTACATTGTGAGCTGGTGTTTGGATATTGGTTCAATGCAATGTGATAACCTGAATAGTTCATGTCTGAAGGAAGTTCATACATCTGTTAATTAGTTCAAAATATCTGCCTCTGGGCATGAAATCAATTAGGTTGAACATCTCACACAGCAAACTGGTAAATAAACATACAGGTGTTCCAGCCAGCATGCAGATTAATAAGAAATATTTTTATTATTGAAAGCCCCTTTCGAGTGCCTCTGTCATTGATATAAGGTAGAGGGCAAGCAGGGCTGAGGGGTTTTCCCACCAGTGACAAGAGGGGAGTGTTGCTCAATCTGTGCTCCCAGAGTGGGAAGTGCTGAGCCTAAAGTGAAAATATCCCTGAATATTTTCAGGGACTGGTGGTGGGAGTGAAGAGGCAGCAGTCCTTGAGCTGGGCAGACAAAACAGGAGAAAGAGGGACGAGCTGGCCCAAGAAATAGAACAGTGTCAATTATTTCATATGGGCTATGTCTAATGACATAGAATGACTGTGCCTTGCTGAGTAGGCCAGGCCAATATGAGAGCATAATCCAGCATTCAAAAGATGATGATGATCATCATCATCATCTCCATCTGTGCCTGTCTATTTTCACAAAAATGAAACAGAATATCTTATTTTCTCATGTAAATGATATGGGATAGCCTTTTTCTGTCTTTTCCCTCTATTATTAAAAAATCAGTGGCGAGAAGTTTTTAGAGATCTGTGAGCTAATAAACCTCAGGTTGTTGCAAGCTAGAAGAGTATAACAGAAAAGTGGGACTACTTGATACTAATGCACTTCACTAGCATTTGTTGATAAGCAGTGCTGGAGGCAAGCCTGAGACCACAACACACTGACACCACCCTCCAGCAGGGTCACTTTACCTGCTCATAAACAGATGTGTCCCACTAAGACTAAAAGGAGATGGCTGGTATGGTAGGGAAATTGTTTTCTCCAGCTTAATACTGGAAGGAATCTTCCATGTCAGAACATTTAGCCAGGCGCTGTTCCATGTCTAGAGGGCTGGGAAGAGTGAAATTATGCAGTAGCTGAAAAAGAGGACAAGAAGCTGGGTCTCCTTTGGAATTTCCTACAGTGGAACAGAAAACTAAAGAAGAAAGAGAAAGATGAAGCAATGGAGGAAAAAAAAGCCAAAACCACTACAACCACCCCCAAAACCTAGTACACCTTCCATATTTCAGTAAAAAATGTGGAAAGATTTCTACCTTTCCAGAGGTCCTTTCTCTTGGAGCACTCTGTAACAGGGCACTGTGTATTGCACCACCTTTTTTTTTTTTCCTGTCCCTTTTGTTTTGGAACCTTTTGGGCGGCCTGTCTCTGCTTTTATGGTTTCATGTACTTAAAGAGGTCTCACTAAACTAAACAGCCCATAGTACTAGAGCACTAGAAGTTTTTCTTTGAACCTGCCAAGTGTTGAAGTGCCACACTGTGGGCAGGGTGACAGACTGTTCTGAAAGCAGAAAGTCTGCCAGGAAGGCGAAGAAGGAGGCAGCTGCCTGGCTATAGCAAAGGAAGGTCAGGGGGATGTGGGATGCAGTCGGGAGGATATGGAGTGACAGAAAGGTACCCAAGCATGGCTGGTTTGTTTAGGAGGACTTCACTCTTGGAGGCTGGATAACAAGAGAGCACAACTTGGGTTTTGCCAGACAAGGTGAGATCTGTGGTTCACCAAATGTCACACAAAAAAATGATGACTCATAGATGTTGTGTGTATTTTGACATTTTCCCACCTATAAATACTATTTTTACCTTGCAAAACACAAACTTTGTTGTATTCTGAAACTAGAGGGTCCTTTTTTCTTCATGATCTGTCTTACAGATTTGATAAACTCTCCCTCAAGACCCTGTAAGATGATATTAGCCAATAGTGCTAACATCAAAGGTTCTTTATTGAATATGATCAAGGAACCTCTAATGTCAATACAAGGGGCGTTTGTTTTGCAGCTGGTTGGCAGCCAGCCAGTTGCTGTGCAGTTATGAAGCTCCTTAATGCTGAAGTGGCGTTAAAAGTGTGGTGAAAAAGACTGATGGAAGGCCTACAACTCCAGACTGTGCAGGAAAGAGATTGCTTGTGTATTACAAAGGTAATATTTTTTAGTTTATGTTTAAAAGGGGTGGAAAGGAAAGAAGAAAATGAAGGTAAGAAAGCAACTCTGTATTTTTTCAGCTGTGTATGCCAACCTGGCAACCAGTACAAATTAGTGAAATGTTACCAGTGACCCCTTTTCTCATCAAAGATGAATAAATTAAGTGAGGTAGAAAATTTAACATTAAATATACAGTAGAATAGCAGAAACTCTTGTGACCCCACTTGCTAGGAACTTTTTGCCTCTGGATTTCAGTTCTTGTGGTGGCAGGCAGAAACACGAGACCCTGCAGCCCTGACTTGATTCACAGAGTGAGGGCTGAAAGTGGCAGCTGCCCATGTGAGCAACCAAGGGTTGAATTCATCCACTGTAAATTATGCATTCCAAGGAAGCTTAACAGCAAGTTATTTTGGAATTTGTCACATTTATATGCTAGGCTTGTGAGATCCAGTAGCACACCTTGTTTATGGATGTTTCTTTCAGTAGCATTCAGATAAATCACCCTAAAACTGCAGTGATGTTGTCAGGCATCTTCTAATGGTGTTGGAGGTGTGGAGCTGGCTGAAGGCTGTTTCGATGAGTTTGCTGAAAGATAAACAAAAGTTTTGTCTCTGCTGTGAGATTTTGGAGCAGTGCTGCAGGAGTCAATGTATCATCCATCTATATAAAGATCAGATACAGATGGTGGCACAGAGTAGCTGCAATATGGACAGATTATTTTTACTCAGTTATCTGTGAATGGATTCTATTCAAGTTACTGTGTTGTCTCCTTGGATTATGTATGTTAATTTTTTACATTCAAAAAACGTGTGTATCTCTGTCTCTGCTAATGCTCTGTCACCTATACAAAAGAAAGTGTGTGAATAGTAAAACTCACTCTTCACCCTGCTTTCCCAGCCCAAGACCAAAAATCCCACAAGTTAAGACTTTAAGCTACCCTGAAGTGAATGAAATAAGACTCCATTGGTCTGGCACATTATCAGCTGATGCTATTGTTACCCATGAAAGCAGTGATGAATTTTGAATGCTGCAGTGCATGGGAGCAGCGAGTGGGGCCAGAAAGGAGCACCAGTCAGTGAAAGCTCCTCCTGCTGCACTCACTGACACAGAAATGAGAAAAGTTTGATTTATAATCCTGATGCTTTTACACTAATATTGGCTACAGAATCTAAACTCTGGCTTAACATTGCAGAATTGGTTTGCACAAAGTCTGAAGTGCAGGGTGAAAGCTGTGACCCACAGCACGTTGTGGAGTGCCACTGGTGAGCTGGGGACAGGACAGGGACGTTCATTTCAGTGCACATTTTCTCATGAAGGGAGAGAAGACAAGTGTGATAGCTGACAAGCTGGAGTTTGGTGTTCCCACTGACAAATACATGCATATCTATGGATGTGAAATTTCCAAACAAGCTCTTAAGGATGCATAAAAATAAACAATCAAATGCTTACAGTCTGATAAGAGCACATATTTAATTCTGATTTAGAGCAAGCACCTTGGAATCTGAGTCTTGTTTTGTTACCAACAATGAGCTATTTCTAATTTTAGTGGTTTGCATGGCCCTTTTTTAAAAGATGAAACTAAAATGTATAAGATGGCTGTTCCCTTAGAAGGCTATTTGCATGCAGTTTAATTAAGATGTGGTCATTTTGAGATTTTTTACAAGAAAAAGAGTCTTTGAAGTCTTTTATCATTGGTGAATATACTCATTAAATGAGATTATGAAATAAAATTTCTAATTAAACCAAAATGTTTAAATAGGTTCTTAGTGTCTAAATTAAAATTTTGAATTTAATTTAGGTCCTATCCATTGCTTTAGTTGATGTAAAAGTATACACCTGGCAAAAATTAAGTAACTGCTTTTTTGAGAATAGGAAATGCAGAAAAATCAGCTTTTTGCAATAGAAAAGTTTTGTACATGTTCTACATTTGAATGTTTGATTCAAATATCATTTGAATTTCTTGCATTAAAAAAGAGACATTTTCTGAATTAGAAAAGTGAAAAGAAAACAAACAATAGGATGAACTTTTCTGATATTTAAACTCAAACATTAAGTAGCTGAACAGCATTGTCATCAAACTAAAAAAACCTATAGTTATGCATTGGCAGTGGAAGTAAAGCTATTTTCACCAAGTTCTATAAAAAATTGCTGATAATCCTCTTCTGATTTTTACTTGATAAAAAATCAGTGGAAAAATAGAAATCTGGGATTTCAGAATTTTCATTTGAGGTACTCTCCTAAATAAGCAGAGGAAATAAAAATAGCCACCTACTTATGTATTGTCTTTGTTGCATCTTTTTGTGAGTGGTTCTGGATACTGCTCCTTTTTTCCCTCCTACGCTAAGTTCAGTCTTTTGTCTCTTTCTAACTCTCCCAAATCAGCATCCAAAACACCTTTGGGAACTGCTGTAGCAGTCAAGTAATCCCAAATTATTTATTACACCATGAAAAGCTTTCTAATATTAGAATTACCTGTGAATTTCCCCTTAGATTTTAACTGTTCACCTAACTTTTGATATTGTCCTATTTCTTTACAAAATTCCATTTTTTATTTTTCCTATACTCCTGTAATAGGGAACCTCTACCAAGAATGGAATTAATGCATTTGAATCCATGCTCTAGCCACACAAACTGAATTTGCAGTGTCTCATTCTCAGGTTAAGATAAATTGCTTCAAAAGTTTGGATATATTTACATAAACACCCAAATGTGAATTAGCACACTTATTAATATTAGCAACGTAAAAACAGTGTTATCAATCTTACTATTAATGCATTTGTAATGTTTTTTGTTGAAGGGAGAGGAGATGCTGGCTGTGGTGTTTGTGCAGTGGCACAGCCATTCCATAATCAGGGATTGCTAATAACCACAAACTGATCAGAGTGCCCCTTTTCCCCTCTGAGTCTGTCAGAGCCACAGAGACCAACCTTGAGATTTCCCCTGGCTGCCACACAAACCATAGCTGAGGCCCTGGCTGGGCATGGCTTTAGTGCCAGAGCACTGGGCTCTTTGGATGGAGCTTCCTGGATGATCCTCTGTAAACTCTCAACATTCATTTTGCTATTTTGTTCATGAATACCTCAGAGTTAACCTTTCTGGTAAAAATTATTTTCTTTTTAATCTAAATTTAATCCACTCCACTCTATGATTAATTTGACTGAGTGGAATCCTGTGGTTGTGAACAGCCTTCTATTTTCAGCTGGGTGGGGGAAAAAAAAGAAAGGTTTTAAAATAGGTCTTTTAATGTTTGTTTTCCCTTTGATTGCAGACAGTGTCCTTACACTCAGTAAATACTTCTGTAGCACTTTTCAACTTTAGTCCTTGCAGGCTATCTACTTAACATTCTCTCAGTGATGTGAACCTGTGCTTTATGAGGTCAGAGGATATCAGCAATGACTTTATATGATATCCTTTTTCAGCTTTAGCTATTGAGTAACTGATTTTATAAATGCATTTCTGTGACATTTTGTCATCACTGTCTTCATGATTTGATTTAAATAAAAGCACTTCTCCTTTTTCAGGGGCGGGGGTGGCAGCCTTTAGCATTCTGTGTGGAAACTGATTTGTATTTTCGTTAGCGACAGGTCTAAAGCCAGGTGGCAGTTTAGAATTTTTGAGTCCTGTAATCATCTTTTACCCCAAATGAAGTTTGGGAGTATTCCATGAAATAATGGTCTATATGACCAGTTACCAGACTGCATCGTGTACAGGTTTTTCTGGTGCAGCTGTCCTTGTTCTTTTCTTTCTAACAAATAACTAAACCAGATGAGAAACTGTACAATATTTATAATAGGTTAGAGTATATGTCACTATTAATACACAACGATTTTCTGGGTGGTTCTCATACTCTCAGTTACTATCTAAAGAAACACCAGTTAGTTAAATATTTTACTGCAATTTGAATAATTGTGTTGGTCAATAATTGCCCTAATAAGGTTAAAATATATTGTTGTTAATGCAGTGTGAGTTTAAGTTGTCGATTCAGTTGATTTCCAGAGTCTTCTGGAAAATGAAACAAACATTAAATTTCCCAGAAAAGTCAGCAGATAGTGGCTCTTGGAAAAAATAGAGCTTTCATGTGTTTTGTAGGTGGTGAGAAGTACTTTTTAAACTTTCTTGTAATTCAAAAGACATGGAATTATTCAGTAAAAAATGGACTGTATATAGCTGTATTAACTCTTCATCTTATACTGCATGGAAAAAGAACGCTTATTTTTTTCCTAGCTGTGAAGTTTTCCATAAAGATCACTGTAATCTTAGCATGGGAGAGGGTATATACGGAACTTTTTGGTCACATCTGCTGCCTCCACACACTCAGGACCGTTTTGGGTTTTTTTATCTCTAGACAAGAATTGTACGCCTAATTTTAAGTTCTTTGAGATACTATCTCCTTCAGCAGCCTGGTGTGCAGGTATTTGTAAACCTTCTCCCAGATGAGTATTTTTTCCTCTTTTTTCTTTTTCTTTTTCTTTTTCTTTTTCTTTTTCTTTTTCTTTTTCTTTTTCTTTTTCTTTTTCTTTTTCTTTTTCTTTTTCTTTTTCTTTTTCTTTTTCTTTTTCTTTTTCTTTTTCTTTTTCTTTCCGGAAAGGTGGAAGTGGTGAGGGACCGTTAGAGCAGTGGTTAAGGAGGTAGGTGTCTGTGGGTATTGATGGGAAACAGTCGTTAGAGGAAAGCTGCATCCCCACACAGGAAGAAGCACAAAACTCTTGAAAGCATTTTCTCCAGCTGTTGCGGAAGAACAATTTAGACAGCAGAACTTGAAAGCCACAGATCTTATACCTCATTTCTAGCTGAGAGAGTCCTTCCAGAAAAAGGACTGATTAGCTGCAGTGTTTTAACAGCTCCCTCTCAAAGGCTCAGCAGTTTCACGGAAAAGATGGGTTTAACAGTAGGGAAACAATAAATTGCAAATGTGTAATCAAATATATACAGGATGGCCTTCAAATTTTGCAATGAAAAACACAAACTATGAAATAAAATAGTGAATCTTTTTATTTTTGAAACAGAGTGTGGCTCCATAATTTATTACAAACCTGCTTGCCAATAAATAGTAGCTAGAGAAACTTCTGAAAAATTGCATTTAAAACCATTTCTGAGAGTAATTAACTTTCTGCCCCCCCTTACCCTTCCCCAGTCACACAATTTCTTTATTCTTTCAGGTATTTTGCATTAAGGGCTGAGCAAAATTTCCTAGTGAGTTGGAGTCATTCAGTTAACTGCAGGAGCTGTGAACTGAGATCTTGGTGTTCCTCCTTCTTGCCCCACTTTCCTTAGGCTGTCTCAAAAACTAGACAGAGACAGACAATTTTCCCATATAAACGTCCAGTGTTCTGCCATCAAGTAACTTCATCACTTGTTTCTCATGACATATTGTTGGTAGCTATTCCACTTCTAAAAGATTGCCACTAGCACCCTTGGAATAAATATTTATCAACTTTTCTTTGAAGTATGTATTTGGAGACAAAGCAGACCAGCATGAGCTTTAAGCCAGTATTTTTCTTTCAAGTGAGATTTAAGGGAAGCAATTTTATAGTTTATAAGAGTAGTACATGATTCACTTAACTGATGGCACATTTTATAGTCCCACTTCTGTTACTGACCTGTTACATCACCACAGGCAAGATATTTCATCTCTGCTTTTGTCCTTTCCAAGGCAAGGGTGGTCACTATTTTTTTTTTAATCTGTACATTTTGAAGCAACATTCAGTAAATTCTGTCTTTTGTAGTGATGTGTGTTCATGTGTGATGTCACGTCTTGCAGTTGTACTTTGTGTCATAATTTTTTTTGAATTTAGAGGGTTTGTTTGCAACACCTTAGTGACATTTGTCTAGGGAAAGAAGCCTGCCCCCACCCAAACCCCAAGAAGAAGCCATGTCCCATTGTTCTCAGAGACACCCAAACCCAGGTCTCTCAAGCACACAGGAGCTTCTCCTCCTCAGTGACAGAAAAATTGAGCTGCACTTGGGGTGGCATGTTTTTAGACACATTCTGAAGCCAAAAAAAGTCCCAAGAATATTTTCCAAAAATTAACTACCCTCTAAGCCTGTAGCAGTCTCAAATATTCAAGCATTTTTTTCATGTTCCCTCTGTGGTGCAAACCTCATGTTTCTCTATGTGCTATGTATTTCCATAACTTAATTTATAATAGTTGGGTTTGAGCTGCTTGCTTTATCCTGCATTGATAAAACATTTGTCATTTAAGAGGCATTCATTTTATCCAGGAGCAATCTGCATCATTTCATATGCTAAAGGATGAAGAAGGTAGAGATGTGATAGTTTGCACACACTGAGAGGCACAAACTGGCAAACCGTGCTGCAGGGAGAAGTTGGGGGGCCTAACTGAGAAAGGGAAATTAAATGATGTCAGACAGGATTATTTTGATCATCTTTGGTATTCAGGATTTCAAGGCAGGAATAGACAAGAAAGTTCCTGTCTATAAGTATAGGTAACTTCATTTGCAAAATAATCTGTACTTCTCCTGTAGATTACTTAGGTCATTCCTACCTACAGAGGAAATGAGGCACATGTGGGTTTTAGTTGATATTGTTTTGGAATCTTTCTTTGGAAGGTGGGGACCATGGTACAGTTGTTTAGAAAAAGGCTCCTGAATGGCAAGAGTGATCCAAAAAGCTTTGTCATGATTAGACAGATCTAAGCACATGTATGTCAGCTGAAGAAAAGGACCTAGGATAAGGTAGAATACTGAATAGTCTGCTGTTCTTTATTATATTTAGCCTCTGCAAGAATAATCTTAGAAAAAGCAACTTTTCTACAGTGCAGACAACCCAGAACTATAAAAATACATAGATGATGATGCATTTGGTATGCATTAGCTTGACTTTAATGCTGTGACCCAGAAACACTCTTTCTCATACTGACAATCTGTTTTTTATGTGAAGGAGAAAAGTAATGGGACTAGTTTATACCTACCATAGTGCAGATGTTGCTATTTGATACCAAGGACCAAACTGACTATGCTGTCTTTACTGGAAATCCTAGTTAATGTTTTGCTTGTGTTAATATTTCCATGTGCTGATCCTCTTGGGCAACACCTCAAAGTACTTGTGTTTCATTGCTAAAAAATTTTAGTCTCGTTGAAAATCATTGGGATTTGAATTTTTGAGGTTGGTTGTTATGTTTTGTTTCAAGTTTCACCAATTGCTACATCAGAGCAATACATAAAACAAGGGATTTAACTTCTTTGGGCAGATATCCAAAAGGTATGTGGTCTGAAATGTGGGATGTGAGGCTTGACTCTCTTCTCTGCCAGAGATACCAGTGTAATTTTGAACAAGCCTTTTAATATTTCTGTTCCTCACATCTCCAGTAAGGAAAGGAAAAATGTGGTAGTTCTCTGCTTGGAAATACCACCTTTCAGAGGCCACTATATTTATGCTTGTATGTCAAATACCTTTGGTTGCCTTTTTTTCCAAACAATCTGCTCCTGCATTCTGAACCAGTATAGTAACTTTGCAGAAGGGAGTTCTGCTGAGGTCGGCACCTTGGTGGGTGCTAATTCTGTTCTGAAAGGGTCATCTGAGAACTATTTTAAAGGCAATGAAATTCTGTGTCATTATCATTTTCACTCTTCTAATTCAACCCCCAAACAAAAATGAGTACCAAGACTTTTGTCCCTTCCACAGTGGGGGTGGGATGGGAGGTGATGCTCTTCTGTGTCTGTGTACTTCATACATGAGTACAATGACACACTAGAGATGTATATTCTTATATGAGCAGATGGTATCTGTCCATAGCTCAGGCAAAAAAAAGCCTGAAAAGCCAAAAAAACTTCTGAAAATCTTCCAAAAATAATGACTTGTTCCCCAAGACAAACTTACTCAGGATGCAGTTACCAGACAGAACTCAACATCCTGTATTAAGAGAAGCTGTTTGAGCAAAGGCAGTTATTACATGCTATGACATTTTGAAAATGAAATTGATGGATTCTTCTCACGGCTGGAGCAGACACTAATGGAAAGTCCTGTGAAAGTGCTGAGACCATTTGAAGGAGCTGCTCAAGAGCTGACTGCTGAAACAGCACAGCTCCACAGCACAGCTCTTACTCTCAGCTGTTGATGCATGACTCCTCTCCTCCCCACCACCCATAAAGTCATCCAATGAGGAATCTTATTTGTTGCCAAAACGTTTAGGGGAAAAAAAGATGATGGATACTATTTAAGCCCCTTTTTTTTCTGGTTTAGAGAAAAGTCTCTGTCTTTATGGAAGTTTGCTTTCAAATCCCTATCTTTGAAAAACTGGTGGAAATTTAGTGTCAAGGGAGTAACAAGATTAAGTGACCACATATATCTGAAGGGTTGGGGAACACTCATATTCCTTTGGCTGCCACTTTTTCTATAAATTCCCTTTGAAACATTGCTCACGGGTGTAAGCAGACAAAATTTTAGTTGTTAAAGCAAGCAAAAGAGAGTTGCATACTATTGCTGTCCTTTGCTAACTCACTGAGCCCAACTAAAAGTAAAATTCAGATACTTGTCTGCTGGGATTTCAAATAAACCATCTGGCTAAGCAATGTGATAATTAAGTGTCTTGAATTCCATCCCACTAAATTGTCATTTAAAACAACAATGACAACACTTTAGTAGTTGAGGCTTTTTTAATTTATTTATTTTAATTCTATGCAGATCATATTTAAATCTCAAAGCCCGGGTAGCTGGCTATCAGACAGATTCTTCATTTTGAACTGCTGACACACATTAGTTAAAATATCACAGATACTATAAAGGGCTGGTTAATTACACGTTAAACAAAACCAAAACAAAACAGAACCCCCCCCCAATACTAAACACAGAAACTTCAATGGGCCTTCTTTGGAAAGTACTCTTGGTTTTGCACAAGTATTTATTATTCCTTAATTTCACTGAATGGATAGAAAAAAGAATTTTCTTGTATTGTTTGCAAACTGCTCATAAACTCTGTGCAGTTAAATTTGTTTTGTGGTTGTTCCCTGTTGACACTTAGATCTATTTGAAAATGCATAGCTAAAATTCTGAATTTACCAGTACAAATGGTGAAATTTGAAAGAATTTAATATATTTTAATGCTATATAAATATTTTGGAGTAATAAAGTTGTAGAGCACTGGCCAAGCACTGGGCAGCTCTGAGCTAGAAGATAAGAACACAGGGCTGAAGTCAATTTCACCAAAGTTTCCTCTTTACACAGACCCCTCTGAACACAGTACAAGCTGTTCCTCACAGTACCCCCCAATGGAGCAGTTGGAGAGTTGTTGAGTGACTGAAAAGTGCTGGCTTACACTAATAATTCTAATAAACTTGGTGAGGAAACTTGTGAAAAAGTATTACTGGAAAAATAATATCTTTACCATTTCTATTGATTTTTTTTTTTGATTGGCACAATGAAAAGTACAAATATTTTAATTTTCTGTGGGTAGACAGACAAAAGGTAAGAATAGGTATGAAAATCTCATATATTTCATTCTTCAGCTGTAGTAAAGTAGAGAAGGAGCAGACAAATAGTGCAAAGTAAATTTATAATAAATCTTTTTCTAGGGAAGAGTCAAATGTTTAAATCTTCCACATCATAATTGAATGCCCAAATCAAAGGTGTCTATAGAAACAACTTCTTCTGTGGCCCAATAAATTTTTGAGGTCAAGAGACTAAGTAGCTCACTGCTTGGCTCTCAACAAATGGGAGCCATGATCTCACTTGGCATTGAATAAACTGAGGGAGCAGCAGGCTGCCAGAAAAATAGCTGCAATTCTTACTGGTGCTGTGACTGTAGCTCTGAACAAACATTGATGGGACAGTGTCAGGAGTGAGATGGAACCAAATGAGGACACATCATTAGGAAAAACACATTACAATTTACAGTCTAGTCCTGAACTGAATAGTTATCATATGGTGCTAATACCCATTTCACTCTTCTGTGGAGCAGGTCTGGGATTTAACATCTTGAGATTGGCTTAATCTAAAACATATGTGTTTTCTTTTATTTCACATATGTGTTCTGCATTTCCCTTTTTCCAAGAGCTAGGATCAGCATGATAATATGCTGTGATGAGAGAAATACAGAGAGAGTTGTTGTGATATAGCTACAGAAACAATATGGGACCTACAAGAAAATGAGTATGTTCTCTTTTACGGGTTTATTTTGTGGTGCAGATGGTGTTTCTATTAAGATTAGAAAGAAAAGTTTCCCCTGTTGGTCATGCTATGTGTGTGTATGTATGTCCCATCCCCAAAAAAAGCTTTAGTAACTTAACTGAACATTTACTAAAATTTGCAGCAAAGGCTGAAGCATCCTGAAATGATAAACCCTAAACATGTGTCTGTCTTCTACCATGGGAACGCTGTAAAGGAGGATTCTGTCACAAAGCTTGGGATCACTTAGATTTTTGTGGGTCTTTGTGTCTGGATCTATTTAAGTCTAGCATTATAAGACAAAAGACTGAAATATTTTTTTAAAAAAAGAAAAGGATGATTTATAGCATTAGTTTATCAAAGTGGAATAAAAAATATATATATAACATGAAAAGCATTTCATGTAAAGATGTCATTTCCTTTCAGTACTAAAATATAAGTCTATCCCATAATATATTCTTTTGTTATGTGGGGCTGCACTAGAGTATACTACAAAATAAATTAATTCCCTGTCATAACAATGTGGTATATGCAGTTCTAGCAGAATTGTTTGTCCAACACAATTTTCTTTCTAGTCAGAAACCCCCTAACTGTCACACTGAAACTGTCTTTTCTGGCAAAAGAAGCTCCCTTGATCAGTGCTACATACCCACAAGGGATTTTCTTTTGTCTTCTTTGGTCATAAGGTTGCCTTACTGTGTGGAACTAGTTCAGTATGGTAAATGAAGTCTCAGCTGAAAACTCATTATGTAGCACGGTGTCTCTCCCCAATGTTTTGCTTCCTTTTGCTAGAACTTCTGCTTTTAAATAAGTGAATATGGAAAGTACATTTGAACTATAAATAGTCTGTAAAGGAAAATCCAGAAAAGAGACTTGCTATCTTTTCTAAAAGGAATCAAACATCTTTCATGTGTTTGAACCATTGCATTTGCATGGAAACTCCTCTTTACCCTCATGAGAATTCTAGGGAATTTATTGGATGTATTTGAGCATGCTCACTGGTGTTAGGAAGTAATGACAGAGGTTATCTAAACAAAACCTCCTATTTAATCTAACCTACAGCTTTCTTTAGTCTTCAAAAGACTGCAAACATAAAATTCTCTTTTATTATAACATGCATGTAACAAGTCTGGGAAGACCATTAAATTCTGCTGTATAATTAATATTGAACACGGAGTCTCTGTGCTGATACTCTAAATGGAAAGAGTTGGAAAAGAAAATGAATCATCCTGGCATCATCCTGCACAAATTGAGTGGAGGAAAAGTTCTACCTGGTTATAGGCAGACACTTAGGTGGTCACCTGCTGTGCTGCCTGAGGGGATGTGCCTTGTTTGCTGAGCAGGGACCAATCACAGTGAGGCAGAGAGGCCACAAAATGAACCATGCAGCAACACCTTCACCAGAATGTGACATGTGTAATGGGAAGGATGTGCAGCAGTGCCAGCTCTTCTCTTTCTTTATTCTCTGGGTTTTACAGGCCGTCATTTCATGGGGTTGAGTCTTACTTGTGTAGCTCAAGCTAGAAAAGTCTAGCCTAGATTGGCCTCAAGAACATTATTTTCTGAAGCTTTTCTGTATCTAAAGTGGCAATCCTTATGCAGCCTGCACTGCAGTGCAGCATGGCCTCTGCTGAAAGAATAGTACATAAGGTGTACATTGTTTACCAGTAGTATACAGTGCTTAATTTGTTTGGTCGGAGGTGATGCCCCTGAGTGGAATTTGCCACATAAAAGTGATTTGCATTTTGGTCTTTGTTACTGCTTAAACAGAGGAATGGGTTCTTTGCAGCACAGTCTCTAAATCTACATTCAGAGACCTTATAGAAACATTCTCCAGATACAGAAATTCACAATTAATCTTCTGTTGTAGTGCTACCCAAATTGAATTTCTTTGGGCACTGTGTTGCATAAAGCATGAACATATAGTTTTATTATTCACTGGACAAATGTTTGAATGTTATTGAGCGAGTGGGTTTTCCAGTAGAGAAATGCATGTTCTAAAGGTGGACCAAAATGTATGGATTTGTGTACAAGGGAAGTGGGTAGCAAGGAAAGATAAGTGTCATTTCTTCTGGCTGACTATTAAAATGCACAAACTTAATTTTTTTGCCATTGTATTGTCATTTGACTTGAAAACATTTAATGATAGATGGCTAAGCTTGTGTTATTGTATATGCAAACATGTTTGTCAATCTCTTTGTTCTCTGAAATGAACCAAACAGGAAACTGCCTGTCAGGTCCTTTGATGATGTGTCTTCTTATCACAAGTAGGAAAGTCTGCATTCAAGTCAGTATTTTTTCCATCACCTGTATTCAGGTTCTATGTCCAAACCACCCCTACATTTTAGAAGTCAACTTAAATCTATCCCATACAAATATTCCATTTATGTTGTTATGAGAAAAGCAACAAAAATTAGTCTTAGTTATTCTGAGTTAAAACAGTGTTTTAGCAAAAGGAAACAGTTCCAGACAAAAACATAAACATTCTTTAATATCCATATGGTTTATCTTTCTGAGAAGCTAGGGAAAGCTTGATTCCTTACATCCATTTACAAGTATTTAAAGCCTTCTAACTTCTAAACTTTTCAAACTTTAATACCTTTTTAACTTTTTAACTATTCCAAACTTAAATTGCAAGCAACTGCCTTGGCAACAAATGAATAATTTATGTGATGGGATTCCATGTTCAAATTTTGTGCTTCTGCAAATTATATGTGTGATGTTAGGCAATAAAGCTCTTCCTTTTAAAGAGGTTGTTTCACATTGGATAAGAAGGCATTTTAACAATTGTTTTTAAGCCATCTGTTAAATAGAATGAGTTGTTTCAGGGTTGGTGTTTTTTAAGCCTGATTTTGCTTCTGCCTTACGTCTGAAGAGAACTGCTGGGCAGAATAAAATGTAGATCTATAGAAGGTACTGCCAAGAGAAAACAAAATCCAAGAACAAGAAAGAAATCATTTAAAATTGAGAACATATATTTTTCTTGTTAGGTGGGTGGGTTCACAATTTCCAAGTTTGAAACTCAAGCAAGAGAAGGACCAACTGGGCTGTCAGACTGACGATTGTGTAACAAGCAGTTAATCCAGGCTGGCCCCGGGGGACATCATCTGCTCCTCCTCTCAGAGACTGCACAGCACTTCTAATACCCTGTAACAAGCTTAAACCCATGATAAAAGATCTGTGGTCACAATTACAGTGTGCCACAGGAAGAAGGCAGGAGACTCAGCAGCTTTATTGCTGTCACAGGACATGGCAGTGGCAGGGACTCGCTGAGTGAAATTTCCAGGTGAGCCTCAGATGCAAGGCTGGGTCTGCATGAGCAGGGGAGTCCCACAGCCCCACTTGTGCCAGGCAGTGGACCCTGGGGGGAAATGCCTTCCTGGCTGCAGTCTGGCAATCTGTAAGTGCTTGAGCCAAGCATCACACAAACTTCAGGGATTTTTATATCAGCCAAAGGGTTCTGTTCCTATTTCTGGCTACAGCTACTTTTCTTCAGAAAAATACCCCAGGAGTTAGCTAATATGTCACCATGGGGAGAGTGCTGGGGGAGAATAGGTGATGGAAAGAAAAGCTGCTAGGTCCTGCAGCAATCAGTGAGTGCTGAAGCAAGGGGGAATACAAGCTTAATACAAAGGTCCCATTGAACCGTTTTGTCACCACCCTCACAGGATATACTAACAAACTGTGGTTTTAGAAAAATGTGTTCTGTCTGCAGAGAGGTGCCTCTTGCTCCATACCCCTCCCCACCAAGCAGTTAGGTCAGACATATAAGGCTCTCTGGATTTTGGTTGCTGTGGCCATAAAGTATGGGACTAGAAAGAGAAGTAGGAAAGGGATTTTCTATGTTTTGCTGAACATCAAAGCCAATCCACATCTGACATCGGCAGCTGGCTTCTGTTATGGTTGAATGAAACAAAAAACAGAATTCAAGAACACTTGTATCATTAGGACAGTCTCCCCATTAAACACTTCCCAAAATAGACATGTAATAAAAAGCTAAAAATAAATGTTAACTGCAAATTTGAGATATTTAAATTATAAGTATTCTGCTTTGTGCATATTTTTGAGAGAGGCCTGTTTTGGAATAAATAATGCTTGACCAAATCAGTTTTTAAGATGATTGTTAATCACACATATGTTAGTATTGGCTTGTGTTAATTGATACTTTACTTCATGAACCTAGTACATATTAGCCTGGCTTTGGTCTTCTAAGCTACTCTGAACTTTAGGAAAACAAATTATAAGGTTGTGTACTAGGCCTTTATTAACAACACCTTTGTAGCATTAACACCGAAGTCGAGCACCTTTGTATTCCTGCCACTTTGCATTCCTGTTTCTCTGTTATTACCTTAACACATGGTAACGAGACTGTGACAGAGCCACACAGCCAGGCTCTCTGCACAGGCCTGAGAAAACAGCAGCCCCCTAGGGTTTATGCCTTTCTCACCAAAACACTGGTAATTTGAATTTACCCTTAAAAAGTTTGATGCCTCTTTGATTGTTAAATCAAAACCTGCTTATTAAGCACTGTGTGTTTGATAGGTGTCTGTCTCTAGATGCCTGGTTCTCATTACTTCAAATATTTAACTTGAATGATCAGTCAATTCCCATGAATGATTTAAAGAATTTGATATAGGCTGAAATAAGTTAAATGCCTAATTTTAAGCATAGATAATTGAGTGACCCACTTCCTTTCTGCTTAAGATGTTTAAAGAGGCTTAGTTTCAGTTTCTGATGGATGTGTTGCTGTTTTATCCAACTCTCTTAATCCCAACCTTATATAAACCCCACGCTGGTGTATTTCTAAGCAGAGACAGAGGCAGGAGTTTCTGTGTGTACACTCAGAGAGTGAATGTCATTTGGCAGCCTGAAAACTTTGATTCAGACTTAGTAATATTGTTCCATGGGCCTGACAGGGTACAGCATCCTGTGGAGGGGTGCAGAGGAAACATTCCTTGTGCACTGTGTGCCAGAGGTGATGGAGCTGCTGGATAAAGCAACTGCTCTGTTACTGCAAATTGTTACTGCAGTCCATTCAGGCCTGGCTTTCAGGGTGGCGGCTCCCAGGCCTTAATCTGCTCACTCCCCATATGAATTGCTGTAGAACTCAGTGGGTTTACATTCAGACAGGAATGTTTTTATCACTATCTTAAAGAATTACCCTTTCAGTGGTGCTGAAACAGAACAGTGGTACTGTGATCCTTGACTTCAGTAATGTTATGTCCTCTCCACACTAACTCACAAATTATGTAAGCCCAGGACCCCAGAAGGTCAGCTCTGAATCCAGACTTTTCCCAGTATGAGAAGCTTTCTCCTTGGATTTCAGCTCCACCCACTCTAGAAATAAAGGCCAAATGTTAAGGTTTGAGAGGGACTGGGCTTGCACAACTGGAGTTGGGTGATGTATAATAGTCTGTGACTGCTTTCCAGTTCTAAAGATAGTGATTCTTGAGCTTTGATGGAAATAACTCTGGAGCACAGCTATAACTAGGATCAATCCAGTGTGGCTCAGTGCATTTTAAAGGATTGCCTTATTGGAAGCAGTGCCATCCAGTATGTGGCTTACTCAAACAAGCTTTTCTACAAACACCAGAGTGCAACTTCATGGACCCTGTCAGTCCAATGGATTTACATCCCACGTCATTAAACGTCTTCTGCCCTTATTTTTTGTTTTCTTTCACTTTCCCTGCTTCTCACTCCCTGGTAGTTTGCTATGCTGCCAGGTGTCCCCACATCTCTTCACCTTGCTGGACTGAAAATAATTCTGCAGAATTATAAGTATATTTGGTAACTGTGAGTCTAATGTAAATGATAGCATAGGTTTTCATCTCTAAAAATTTAATGAAAATACCAAAAAAACTGAAATATACTCAATTTTTCTGGTCTGGTTTTCAATTGCCTTTTCCCCACAATCTTTGATGTGGTTGCAGTGCATCCAGATCTTAAATTACAGCTGCTCTGAGTAAATGAATCAGAGTTATGAAAGCTGAGAATATTGGAAAACTAAGCAGCAAATAGTTTGTTGCAGCACCGAAGAGCAATGGCTGATTTAGAGAAAATGTCTGTCTGCTTGCTAGGGGTGGTATTAAAGCACTTAACTTCTCCTCCTTTATTGGAAGGTATGAGGAAGCTTTGATATAAAAGTGCTGGAACTTTTTCAGCCTCAGTAAACTTTTACAAAACTTTTGTAAGCTTTAATAGAGCCATAAAGCCATGGAAGTTTATACCATATCCTAAGTTTGTATACTGTATCTCAGGTTCAAGTGATATTCTGGAAGCCCTCAAGCTTTTTCAGAAAATTGACTTGGGTTTCTTGTGCATGAACACTTTTCCAATCTGCTTTACAGTAAACTTTTTGATTGCTGAGATTTTTTTGTCCACCATGACTAAAATAATGTAAGGGGGTTTTTTCTTTCTTGTCTAAGCCAATTCATTTCATGTTTGAACCAAGATGCCATTTTTTCCAAAGGCTGTAGATGCTAGCAATGTCAGTTAGGACTGTAGGAGCAGCAAAAACGAGATCAGTTAAATACCAGAAATAAATTTGATCATAGACTTTTACAACATCACCAAAAAAAGACATTATCTTTATATGGAAAGGTTCTTCACTACTAATAAACTAAAAATAAGTTGTTTACTTTCTTTCCCCCTTAAGGCCTTATGACTATAATTGTATTCTCTAACACCTAAATTTAGTTCTGAATCAAGTACAGTAGCTCAATAGAACACCACACATTAAGATCCACATTGAATTTCACATGACAGGCTTTACATTTGCTGAAGGCTTGGGGGCTGTGGTTTTAACAGTCATCTCACATTTTGGTTGAACACAGTTTGATGCACGTCTATGAAATTTGTGTTTTGCTCACACAGGGGATGATTCAAGTCTACAGCTGTCGCAAACAGTATGTAGGACCTAATTCATGAATAAGCTGTCAGTTACTATAACCCCCCAAAATAAAAACAAATTACAATCACAAGAGGAAATTGGTATGAAATGTAAGAGTGGAACAAAAACTTGATCCCAATAAATTTGGACACAGATTTGCCTTAAAAAATTAGTGTACCTACCTCTGCCTCAACTTGTGTTATTGCAATTGGATCTTTGTAAAGCATACCTCACTTATGAATCTAGAATTATGAACACTTGAATAGTATTATTTACCCTTAAAAATATATTAATTCATTTACAGTGCCATTAAAATAGCTCTAATGGTAAAAGCAATGCAGTCATGCTGAAAAACCTCATTGTGCTGTTGTCCTTGTATTTGTCAGCAATCTGCATGTAAGACAAATACTAAAAAATACCATGTAAGGAAGTTACCATTTCATAGCTAAGATCAGGGTTCCTCAAGAACTTAAGAAACCCAGAAATCCTTTCTGGAAGTCTCTGATGTTGTCTCCTGAGGCTGGATAGAAGCATCCAACACAGAATGTACTTAGCAGCAGATTAATTATGTCACTCTTCTGTGGGCAGAACTCTTCCCATTTGGCCATAATACAGTGTTATTCATTTATTTACAGAAATTTACTGATGTAACATTTCAGACAGTCAAGTGACATTTCTAGTCTTTTTCCTAGTGTGAAAATAAGCATGAAGTGCCAATTTTATGGAAGTGCTGATACACTGAAGTATTTTGAAAGCTATTATTTGATCCCATTGTATGTTTTAATACCCAAATAGTAGAAAAATATATGTATTACTCAGATAAATATGAACCAGAGTTAAATATATATGTGTGATGTACAACTAATTAAGCTAGTACTTGGTGAAGAGTAAAAACTTATAATGATTTGACACCAAAAGATGTTGTACAGGAGTAGACAGCCATTATTTTTACTGAAGTAAGGAAACTTCAGAAAATATCACAAGAAGCCTATTTATTTAGTAGTAGTAGTACCTATTTTTGATTTTTTTAGCTCTCTTACTGCAAATATTGTCCCCTAAAAACCATTTCCATTCATCTCATCTTGTATCTTCAATTTCACTTGGGCTTCTCTGGCTTAGTACTTTTGGCTGTGTGAATGTCATTATGCTTTATTTCTAAATCCTATTTTCTAATCTAGATTCAGAGCATCAACATGAATGCAGTTCCCCTGTGTTTCTTCTTTCCATGTCACCTAAATAAACATCTCCACCCTTAGCCCATTCTTTGAGAAGAAACTTTTCCTTAAAGCCTCTTCAGCCAGAGCTTCAGAAGTACAAAGGTGGCTCCTCATCACATGAACTGACCTTCCTCTCTTATGCTCAGAGCTCATTTGACAGCCCAGTGGGACTGAGTGTGTGTGTGTGGTGACACATGTGCCTAGGCTGCTGCAGGCTCAGATCTCAAGGGATGTGTGTGTCCCAGTTTATACCAACTGTTGGGTAAGAACAGTTAAATAATAATCTGATCATTATTAGCACAACATAAGACTTACAGTGCAAGATAGTCTGACTGGTAGAAGCAGGTGCAGCTTATGACCATCTATTTTTTTTAATGGGAAAGCTCTATCTGTAGCCATTCCTGAGTGTCACGTATTGTACAGGATTATTGTGTGACGCAGTTATTTAAAATCATAAATTAATGCATTTAAAATGAAACTAAATCTAAACAAGCCTGGAAATGAATATTTCCATGTGAAGTACCTGTAACCACATGATAGCAGTATAGTTTTTGTTGAAGACCAAAAGTATGCAACCTGTGTGACATTTAACAAGAACTTTGGAAAATGGAATATCATTGCTACAAACAAGACCAAGGAATTGTTTGAGGTAATTAAAGCTGCACCACACAATAGTTAATTCGTGTATGTAACTTCGCTTCCATTTCAACTGTCTCTGTGTACAGATCCCTCAAGTGCTCTTATCTAGTTTTCTCCAAGCTTGTTCTGGCAAGTTGGAATAGTGGTGGTTTGTTCAGAAGCAGTCAGTCCTTCTGACAATGCAAAGAATTAATCTTTTGTCAGTGCATACCATGTGCAACAAAGGCGCCATTCTGTACAGCCTGATTCGGTGGCTGTTTTTCAGCAAGGCTGATGACTGCGTTTCCAAATTGTGAAAATTTAACACTGCTGCCATGGCTGGAGATTTATTTTTTCTCATGTGCTCAGTGACAAATAAGCTCACAGTTGAAATTGTTGCTAATTTAGAGGAGCTCATTTTTTAATTATAGTTGTTGGATTTTAAGACTTCGTGCCTTACTTTACGGATATACATAGTCATGCTTGGTTTTATTTGGCATTTAGGGGAAATGTCATACCATTTTCTGAAATGTCTTGAAATATTTAAAAAACACTTCTGGCCATAGTTTATTCTTAATACTCAAAACCTTTAATTTATATTTTTTTATTCAAAGAGAGAATCTCAGGGAAGTCACAGTTGATTATAATAATAGTTATCAAGATTTATTTTGTTTATTTTATTTTAATCAGCTTTAACATAATACCTATTTACTTTTTTAGTTACACAGACTGTTCTTTTATATCTAAATAGAAATTTTAGCTTTTCATTCTTCAGATTCCTATTTTCATAATGACGTGTTCCTACATCAGAAATTGACCCTACCTTAATTTTATTATGAAGACTTGGGTGATTTTACTTACAGATGTATGAAATATTCTTTATCCCTGGAAGTTTCCAACCCTTGTGAAAGATCTTGCTGTAGCTCATGAAAGACTATTACCTATAAAAATCATATTATGGGCTGTAAAGAAGTATAACTTGAAGATATATGAAATAGACTGTGAAACTTTAATTACATATAATCTGTCAGACATAGGCTGACAAAGACCAAGCTTTATTAATAATTTGTGAATTAAAACCACCAAGGAACCAGAATAGAAATATGGACTCCTAAAGTTGTAATTACTCAGCTACTTACAAGGCTGTTTGCAGTGGTTACAAAGTTTTACATCTCTTTATTTGAATTACAGTTTATATGCAATCTGACAAAGCATAAAAAGTGACAACACAGGCATTTATCTAAATATATTTAATAATACTCTTGTGCAATGTAAACACATCACATGGCCATCCTTTTAGCTGCAGTGACCATTGCAAATTCCTCAATCCTATATTCTATTCCTCACTTAAAAAGGCATCTGTCATTTTCATCTCACTACAAAATCAATCTTTCTCAATCCTTTTTCTATCCTGTAAGCATAGTTCATATGTGTTGACTGGTTAAGGAATGACAAGTGGCAGAATGCATGATGTTTCAGTTAAATAATGTGACCCTGTTAATTATCTATAAGAACAGTCTAAACTCTAGAGTGTTAACATTTCATCTTGGTTTCCTATTTGTTTCTTTTAATTTTTTTAGCACTTAATTGATTCTTGCATTTTCTTTTAGGAAGGAACTTAGTGAAATTTGTTTGCAGCAAGCCAGTTGTTTCTAATATAGAAACTATTTTCTTAATGGAACAGAAATTTTACTATGAAAATGCAGACTCTTTCTTTGTGGTTGGAGCTAAGACATTTGATTTCAATAAGGCAAACTTCACAGTTATTTTTCTAATGCAGGGTTATTCCTGGTCATATTTTTAATTGCAGGGTTTCTAGAAGACAATTTATGTAGGCTGCTATGTTTTGTTCCTCCATTTAGAATGGTAAATGTAAGAACAGATACTTGAAGGAAGTCTCTAGCCAAGGATAAGATAAAGCTATTGTTATTCAGGTCTTTTATTCTGTGATAAAGTTTTAATCCATTCCAGAAAGACTTAGTTGTCTCTTAAAGAAGCAGTTTATGTGAATGGGTTTCTCAGGATATCTAGGGTCTCTGTGAGATACAAGCAACTGGGAAAAATTTCTTGTAATGCCTATATGAAGACCAAGAGCTGTGGCAGAGGGCTGTCCTATTCTTTGGCATTCTCAGTGGCCACTTCACAGGCTCAATCACCAAAGGAGGAAGGCAGGAAGCTGTTTCAGTTTGAACAGGACAAGTGCTAGATGAGGACCAGGTTAATAACTTAAACTAGTTCTACTGAACCAAGAAAGTGAGGAAACATACTCTGAGAGACAGAGATGATAACTATGTGGAGTGTTAGACAGCAAGACAGCCAAAACACTGATTCAAAAAGACAGGGGCTCCTTCTGAGAGTTTACCTGACCATCTACTGAGAGATGCATGGCCAGTGCTTCCTGTCTGTGTTTGGATGTGCTGCAGGGCAGGGAGGAGCTCTAATGTACAGCCAGGGCACATCTTGGCTCCTGTGCAACTGCACTTCAAATTCAACTGCTCATTCACCATAGATAACTCTGGAAAATTTTCAATTTACACTGCATTTAGTATGGGAATTGCCTGAGAAATAACACCAAAGAACCGCTGACTGTGAGAAAGGCACAGGATTTAGCTTTAAGGTCTTAATAGGGCTGTACATCCAAAAATCCTCCTGAAGGCACACAGGGAATTTTCCTTCCTCCAGTGGCTGCAGAAATAACCTACTGTCACCAGCCCATCTAGCAGCAGGGAAGCTTCTGTATGTTCACACTTCAGATCCTCCTCCTGCTCTGCCTGCCTATTTTGACTTCTATGAGGCAGTGGTATCAAGGTGATAAGTGATGTTTCCAGTCAAGCAACCAGCCTGAGGATATCAGCCCTCCCTACAGCACCCCCACTGGCAACTGTCCCCAGCCATTCTGGCACAGCAACAAGGGCTTAATCCAACCTGAGCCCACATGCCTTCTGTCTGCCTGCCACTGGAGATAAACCCTCAGGAATCTCTCTGCACACCACCTCATGTTTTGTCGAATTTCATTCCTACACCTGCTGATATTTTTATCAGATTGATGGAGTCTTTATATAAGCTTTGTGGAAGCTCCAGTCCATATACAATATTGCAGTAGAAACCAGAGATAAAGGAGATATTGCTGTTGGGACTATGCATAAATTTTCTATTCTCTTTCTGATTTTAAAATTTATTTACTCTTAAAAGGCTCTAATTTTAGAGCCTTTTAAGACTTAGAGGGATCAAAATTACCTTCTCCTTCAAATTGAGAGGTGAGAAAGCCTTTTCATTGCTCTGTTTTTGGGGAGTCTTGGCACTGTATTGCAGTCCACAACTGACTACACAAGGACACAGCACAGAAGGAGGGATGGCTTTCTCCAGTTAATCTGTTGGCAGTTTGGGTGCATGTTTGCTTATACTGTAATAAAACATATATTTCCTCAAGGCAGGTCATGTTAAAGGTTGGAAACAATACAGATTTTTGACAGAAAATTCCATTCTTTGAAGTTTCATACAGAAAACTGTATTGTAAATTTTCCATAGATGGATTCTCTGGCTATTATTTATCTGTGTTTGGTTCAAAGATAGTCATGGATGAGAATGTTGGTATTTAGAAAGATGATGTTGATGGTACCACAGGTACTGTGGTACCTGTTGACTTTGTCTGTGCCTGGGGAATGCAAATTCCATGGACAGATTTCTGCTTTGTTGTATCCATTTTTATTACACGCTGTCATCACAAAATACTGTACTGCTGCATCTTGTTCAGACAGCAGAGTCACAGGAACTTTGCAGCTTCACCTCTGGTTTCAGTGTGTTGTTCATCAAATTTGTAGCTTTGTGACCCTGTTGTAAATACATCAGCCCAATTTTGCAAGAAAATTTAAGTACTTTTATCTGATTTTGTTACCCTTTAGTGAATATGGCAAATGACATCCAAAGGCATGCAAATAGAACAATTGAAATGTAAAGGCCCTGAAGAGCTCCCAGCTAGTGCTGATGGTACAAAGCTCACACCATTGGTGCTTAACATAAAGAAGTGTCCTGGGGTGTACTAAGGAACTGCAGGCCATGTTTGGGGGTGGCAGATAGTCACTCATTTGAAATGAAAGGTGTTTACTTACAGAGAAGGAGAAAAAAGGTCAGACTCCTGCTATATTCCTAGTTTCTATGGATTTTATACATACAGAGCACAGAATGACAGAATCAGCTAGTTTGGGAAAGACCTTTGAGGTCTTGGAGCCCAACCTGTGACCCTACACCACCTTCGCAACCAGACAGTGGCACTGAGTGCCACATCCTAAGTCTTTCCTTAAACACCTCCAGGGACAGTGACTCCACCAACTCCCAGGTAGCCTTTTCCAATGCCCAATCACCCTTTCCATGAAAAAACTTCTTCCCAACGTCCAACCTAAATGCTATATTGGATCTATCAGGGTGATATCAAAGATGGCAGAAAAGAAGATGGAGTAAAAAAAAAAAAAAATTAGTCTGCAACTGCAGCGTTTATAAAGGGCTTTAAATACTGTAAGTGCTGAAAAGGTGGCATTTCCAGAAGATGCAAAGATTTAGTACTTTTCTTTATAAAGCCTCTTACTGAGTGTCATCTGCAATCTAGTTTCTCCAACAGAAATATTTTAGTATAAACCATCATTATTTTCTTTGTCAGACAAATTTATTTGTAATTTACTGAAATGCATTTGTTTGGAATGCCATTGTTCAGTTACATGTGGACAATAGGAAATATTTAGACAACACCTTAGGATGAAAAACTTGTTAATTTGAATGTGGTTATTAATAGATACCTCATGTATTACACACTAAAACTTATTTTTCAGACAAATAAGACCAGATTGAAAAAGATCATTCCCTTTCATGCTAAATCTACTTAATAATAGTTTTTTTATTATTATTCCTACAGCCCCTCAAGCAAATCAGGCTTGGATTCTGTCTGATGTGCATTTGTTTGTATTTAAGACATTAACTTGTCTAAGAAGTGAATATGATAAAGGATCGTATTTCAAAACTATGAATGTATTCCAGCTTTGTGAATCAAAGACCTTCTGACAGAGCTTTTACTTGTCAAAATAAAATATGTATTTTAACATTTCTATCCGCGTACTCTGATGTATATCCTCTTCCAACCCATATTTAAAATGTCAATTGCCTAACCCAAATTGAGAACATCCATATATGAAAAGACTTTGTCTACATGTTTGGAATTATGTCGTTTTTACTTCAAAAATGCATCACTTAAAAAGAAGACTTTACAGTTTCACTTTAATGTTGATATTAAAAACCACAAGTATTTTTTAAATGCTTCACTAATTGTTTTATTTTGATTAGATCACATTTTATTGTTCTGTTACAAGTCCATGTTTTTTCCATCAGCATTGCACTCTCCTGTTTAGGGTTCTGTATGAGCACATTGTACATATAAATTTAACAGGGTGATGATCACAGTTCACAGGGAACCACACATCTATGTCATGATGGTTTCCAAAGACGTTATGAAACAGTATTATGACTGCAGATATTCTTAGTTCCAGAAGATTGTTTTAACCAAAGGACTATTATTATCTTGAAATAGTGTAGTTCAGGCTCTCAGGAGTCTCTTCAACTACAGACCTTGGAGGAGATTTTTCCCTTCTGTTCTGGTGTCTCTTTCTTCAGAAGTCCACAGACACAAACACAGCAAACCAAGCAGAGAATCACAGGAGAAAACTCAGAGCATTTTCAGTTAAATACCAATGGCATGTTAGTATTCACTTCAGCCAGTTTGCCAATCTCACTGATTTTCCAGAAAGAAGAGTATAGGCAAAATTTGCAACAACAGCACTCTGCAGGACTCTTTCAGGTAGAGAAAAAAGTCCTTAAAATCCTAAATACCTTGCTAGCACTTGAACAGAGATCACAGCATTTCTTCTCTGTACACAACTCATCTTTCTTACCAACCTGAGAGTGTATTTCTTGTTTGTCAAAATGACAGCAGCCGGGCCGGCTGTCTGTAACATGACAAAGCACAAAGAAGGGAGAGACAGGTCTCCCTGAGGAGGCTGGCAGCGGGCAGCAGCCCGAGCCCTGCCCGGCACGGGGCCCTGGCGCTGAGCGCTGCGGGCTCCGCTGGGCTGCGGCTGCCGCAGCGCGCCTCGGAGGGCGGTGCTGCCGGGAGGCACCGCCACCGCCCCGAGAGTATCATTTGTCAGGATAGCATGTTCTGTTTGTTTGCCAAAGAATATATTTGATCAAAGATCTCAGGGCTTATCTGTCTCAATATTTTTGTCATTGATTATACAATGTCTGCATTTTCTAGGTCACTTACGTATTATGCTTATATGTGAGCATGTCAAAGAAATGTATTCGCTAATGTATGTTTAATGTGAATGCATCTGAACTCTTATTCAAACAATGAATATTTCCTAATCTTTAATATCTTCCACTCAACTCCTTTTGTAAATTAACATCTTTTTATATATATTATCCATAATCCCAAATATTATCAGCAGAAATAATAGGTTTAAAAAACCGTAACATTTACAGTTGAGCTTTATAGTCTGATGCATGTTTTTCACTAATTAACCCATTTTAGTTGTTTTGTATCCCAAGACGCTCTGTATTCATCATTTATATGCTCTATTTAACTCTTTTCAGGCAGAAGACAATACGAATATATACAAGCAAACTCCTGCATATGTTACCCTAGTGAATTGTTCATTCTTTGATGAATGTGCTAGCTGGAAAGTGATTATTGTAGCTAAATAGATGAATAGAAAATTATTGTTCTCTTGTTTGAAAAAAAAAAAAAAGGCCTTTTTCCAGGACATGGTGTTCCTAAAAGAGACAGACTGACTCTATAGGAAATAAAAAATATGTATACCAGAATTCCCAGGTTTTTAATAAAAAGAGGTTTTCAAAATTGTCAATAACACAGGAATACTGTAACTGTATTCTGTAGCACTCCTAAACAACAGACCCCGCACAAACACTGATGTTGCCTCTCTATTTTCTCCACAGAATCTCTGAATGTATTTACGTATTTGGAAACCTGCTTTACCAGAAATATTTGAATCTGAAATATGTGATTCCTATCCCAGCAAACTGACATGGTAAGTAGATGCTATTTCTTTTGCATAATTCAGTAGCTTTAAAGGGAATTTTAAAATTGGAATTATCTGGATGTTTTAAACAAACAGAGTGTTCCTATAGGAATTTTTCTTTTCACACCTGGAAAGCAAAATGCCACTGACCTTAAGAACTGTAAGGCAATACTAACTGTCTCTAGCAACCAATGTTTGCCCCAATTGTTCCTTGAGTGAATAACATTTTTAATGATCAAGAGCCTTGAATGCCTTGTTGTGGTGTACACGTCCTTAAAACAGATTTGGAAATCTCAGCTTCCCTATGTAATAACACAGTTTCACCTTGGATGAAACACATTAATGAGTATAATGTAATGTCCAAACCTTTAGCTTTTCTTTTTATTGCGATGGTTATCTGTGGTTGTTTCTTTGGACATGGTCTCTTGTGACTAGACAGACAAACTGAGATCTCTCAGTAGTTAAAGTCAGATTAATCAGAAACAGGGCAAAGGAAGAATTCATGGTGCTTAGGAAACCACATATTATATACTACAACATTTCAAAAAATATATTTTAAAAGTCTAAAGTCATGCAAGAGTAAACTCCATTCCATAATGTGTCACAAATATCTGAACCATCCCCTCAGAGTACAGAACACGTGCCGGCTGCTTTTTGTTTTGTTCAGTAACATGAGATGTTACAGTTCCACCATGGTTGTTAGCCTGATGGACATTTCCTGAAGTCACTAGTATTAAATTTAGAGGAAATACATGAGCAGGATGATTGTTTTGAGTATTGAGAACTTTTAAATGGAGATAATTAAATCAAATAAATATTCAGATTTGGTTTGGATTTTCTTTCCTTTTTTTTTTTTAACTACAGACTCTTTTTGACTGATGGGAAGCTCTCACTCTTTTCTTAGTCTGTATAAGGTATAAATATCATTGTTATATAGTTTATTGCATTGAAAATGTGAGTTATAATTAGATTGTTGTTTCCACCAAAACCTATCCTAAAGCTCCTGTTAGAAACAACTAGACAGATTTACATCACTAAAAGGGCAGCACAAGAAATCAAGTAAAATAGAATTTAGTGCCTATAAGCAGATGAGTAAAACCTCCCCATCAAGCCACCCTCACTCAAAGAACAGAAATTTTAAAAATTCTCAAATCAAACACAGACAGGATACTTCAAAAGACAAATATGAGACTTGTTAGAAAA
The DNA here is from genome assembly GCF_022539315.1 of Serinus canaria. Lineage (NCBI taxonomy): Eukaryota > Metazoa > Chordata > Aves > Passeriformes > Fringillidae > Serinus > Serinus canaria. Next base: position 21,347,427 of record NC_066322.1, on the reverse strand, counting down.
GGGAGTGAGAAAAATTTCTGTTTGGAGCAAGTAATTATCTTTTATGATTTTACCCCACATTGTATGAATACATTGGTACCCAGTTTAGCTTGGAGCACCAATCTTTCTGTTTCTGTGAATTACATATTCTGAGGCAGCATCATGCAGTTTCAAGTCTTTTTAATATATTGTTTTACAATTGGACATTAATTTTTGACATTTAGTAATCATCAGTGTCTCAATACCTATGTCTGCTTATTTATAGGAAGTTTCTCTATATATCCATTAATATCAGAATAATCTGCAGTTTGAACTTTGATGTACAAAATCTGTAATAATGGTAGTTCTTTGGGAGAATTCAGCTTCAAATGAGAAATAGGTCATTTATTCAAGAAGTCACAGAAGTAGGAGTAATTCTTTCCTCCTTTGGCATGTCTCCTTTTTTCCTTGCATTCATTTCATATGACAAAATTCCATTTTTTTCCAGCACTCAGTTTTTACCAGTAGGTTAAAATGGTTTTGTCTTGCTGAGATTTGTTACGTACTCATGTTTTATCGCAATTGACAGTTTGGGGCAGCACTGTCCCTTGAGTTTTGTGTTTTATTTTCTATTGAAATGTTTGCTACCGTGTTCTGATAATCTCTGCCAGTGAAAACAGGAAAAAAACAAAGAAAAAGGAGGGTTGATGTCCTCATGTTAGAAACACTGCACAGAGACCAAAGATCAGAGAGACAGACACTGGAGGAAGAGTTATTCAGAAGTGATTTGTGAGCAAATGTAGGAGCTGCCTTCCTTCCTGGTTAATATTAGCCATTAAATGTGTGAAAGTCAAGTCTTCCATTTGCCTGGGAGAGCTCAAAGGGATTCATAAAAGGGACCATAATTCCTAAAGGAGATCCATCATACAGATCAATAGCTTGGGTGAGTTTTTGACTGTTTAAAGTTCAGCACAGCATTTCAGGCTGGATGATCCCAAATAGGGATTTACCAGCTTAGCATTTATCAGCATCCAAGTTTAAAACTTTGGGCTTTGTGCAAAGTTAATTATATATTGCATTTTTTTATACAACTGGAATATTTTTTGTTGCATTTTAACTGATCCAAGAGGGGAAATATATTGGACATGGAGAGATCAAATTATTTTGCCTGGGGAAACATCCTCACAGTTTGATTTTTGAGAGTTACAATTAGCTAGGTGCAGTGAATACAACGGTGGTGGCAGACAGATGAAAAGGACGGGCTGTTCCCCAGTGTTCCATAAGATTTCCTTCCTTGGCCTCACTGTGTACAGGAGATTTGAGCCTTATGTAAAACTGGCTCTTATGCAAGGTCTTTGACACTTCTGTGCGCACTGAAAGTCACTGGAGAAGGCTGCAGGTATCCCTCTGCTTTTTAAATTTTTTTAGTCAAAATATTTGGTGCTTAACAACTGAATTCCAAAGAAGCAGCAACTGCTGAGAGCATCTTTATTTCACAGAGAGCATTCAGCATCTTTAAGAACTGATGCTTTCCTAGATGGATTTGGCATTGTCAGCTTGCTTTCACTGTTATTTTCTGAGTGTTTCATCTACATTTTTCCTCTAGTTGTCATTGGTGTCAAAAGAGAAATAAGACAACTGATTCAAAGGTCAGAGACATCATTTCAGATTTGATGAGTCAGTGACAATAGAGCTCAGAGAAGTAGCCCTTGGCAAGTTTAAAAGTAGTGACAGTTTTGACGGTGAAATGGTTCGGGGCAGCTGGGAAGGCGGCTTCTTTCCACATAGGAAGATGAATAATGAACTAATACTTCTATTGGTGAGATATGCAAAAGATTTATTTAGGGACAAGTTTGGTCTTTAGTTTTCACAACCTAAAAAGTGATGAAGGTTTGAATATTCCAGCTGCTCCTATGGTGATCACCAGCTGCTGGTAGGAAACTGATCTGCTAGGATGGAATCTCACCCTCCTACAAAAGGATGGAGCCTTTCCCAACAATATCCCTTCTTTTGCCCAAATATATTTTTAGTTCAAGAGGTCCTGTGCAACTGGAAGACAAGCTGTCTCTTACATGGTACCAGTAATGGATTTTTTTTTTTTTGTCTCTGAAGTGAGGAAGAAACTAGGGTAATAGTGAAATGTGAACCTATGTTAATAAATGCAGGACATTTATGCTGAGACCACTTTTATTTGCCCTTCTTCTTCAAGATACATTTTAAAATGAAAGTAATGAGCTGGGTTAAATCACACAATTTTTCTTATGTTGTGGATCTTCAGCTGGCAAGAGAATGTGCACTGCTCCACATCCTGGAAAAAAATAGAGGAAGAATCAACATAAAAACCCATTTCTCACAGGGGAAACCACTCACTCTGTAACCTCTGTGTTTTGGTGCGAAACAGACTTTCACCAAGAATGTCCAGATCAAGTTTCTTTCCTGTTGACTCAAATGTAGAATCTAAACCCGAGACAGAATCTTTGATAATATTAATAAAACTTTCCTGCTTTATGCTTTGATTGTTGCCTAGAGTAGGAAGCTGGTCACAGAAAAAGTAGGTCACTGAAATAATTACTGTACTGAAAATAATATAGCCTGACAGTTCTGGGGTTGAGCTGCTGTGTGTCCATCGGGCTGCAGCAGGTTTGGAGTGTGTGTATTACCATGAAGATGTAAGTCTCTAGTATTTAACTTTAACGGGGAACTTGTGTCTAATCTTCTATAAGAGGTGCTTTCTTGTCAGCTAGATGACATCTATTTTCCTTTTCAAAGCTACCTGCCAACTATGTTAAAAAAAAGTGGGATCATCTATAATTGATCTTGCAAGTACTGCATTTTTATTTTACCAGAGTGTGCATCTGTATTTTCTTTCTGGTATTTGCTGCTGGTGTCCAGAGTTGCCCAGTCATTTAGCACTTAATGTCCTGTAATTCTTGCACAAACTTTAAAACTGGATTATTTCTTGTAGTAACATTGCAATCCACTTCTATACCACATGTTTACACTGAATGGAGAAAAGAATAAAAGGTGATGGATGTCTGAAAAGGTATCCAAAGGATGGCTGAAGGTCAGGCTGGACAGTCTTTTTGTTGCATTAATTTTCAAACACTGCCTTATCTTACATACAGGGTGTATCACAGGAGAAATATTTGACTTTGAGGGATATGTTTTTCTGCATTTGTGATCATTTTGTGACACACAATTTTTGTGTCAAATATGTGCCATAATAATAAAAAAAAATGTAGCTCAAAGGAATGTTACTAGTAAACATACTCCTTTCTAAAGCCTTCCAGTAAAGATACATAAATCAACAGGAGAAAAAGGGTCTACAAACGATAGGAATGAGCTCCAAACCATAGGTTTTACAGAGGAAAATATTAGGAAAATAAAATATGATTGTAGTCTTAGAGACAATAATACTGCTTTTTATGTTTCACAACTCTATTTTTAGACAGCCAAAAGCTCTGGTGTGTTAAAAAGCTATTCCTCATGAATTATACATTTGTTCTTTTTCATTTGGCTACAGTGACTTTGTCATATGAGTCCTGAAGATACTGAAGATGTATGTATGTATGCTGAAATTTTCTGTTGGCAGTATGCACAGTTGTCTGTTCGAGCTTTTTGACTGCCTTTGTATATTTATATGTTAACTAGATTATACACTTCTTTGTGACAGTGATTTATTTTTTTTTAAAATCTGTATTTTCAGATAGATTTAGTGCATTCCTTCTGCCTGGACTTTTTGGGGTTTTTTAATTAAGAGTTCAGGAAGGTAGGAATCACATTTTTGAATTTTTTGCTTTAATTTTTAAGGACTGGCAGGACAAAAGTGTTCTTCAGTTAGCTTCCTGGGTGCCCTTGAGCCTTACAGAGATGTAAGAGACACAACCGAGTTTGTTGTCAGCATTGGGTAAACCTGTTGATCAGATCGTGTTGTAAAGTATTTTAGGCAACCATCTTAACTCCCAATTTCATGAAAAAGAATACAGCCTGCTCATGCCTGCTGGAAAGAATTCATTTCCTACTTGGTGTTTTATTCTTGAGATTGTGTTACCAATGCTGCACATCCTTGTCCTGGTATGAAGACGTGCACTGTAACCTCAGCTGTTCACCAGGGCGAGTACCTCATCCTGCCAGTCACAACCCCCTCCCCAAACTGCCCTGCCTGCTAAGGAGATGTGTGGTGTACTAAAAAACAAACAGAGAGGCAAGTAACCTCCAAAGCTGCTGCTCTGTTTCTCACTATGGTGTATTTAACTTGTGGCATAATTGGCTTTGAAAGGATGGCTTTGCAGCAGCCAGGAACATAATCTGGGTTGTGGGCTTCAGTTTGTGTTTTACCAGGGATGATTTGTGTCACATCTGTCAGTAATTTAGTTTCTCTGTCTTCTCTATTTGCCCTATTTCACTAAAATATTCTGGAGGTAAAGAGATCATCCTCCAGCATTCAGAGCCCACTTCATGGAATTCAGATAAGGATCTATCAGACATCAATGAATTACATTAAATGATCTTTTCTGCCATTGAGAGGACAAGTGAACATACTTGTTTCTCATCTTCCAGAAGAACATTTATTTTAGTGTTGAAGGAGAGGATCTGTCTCACTCAAATTCTTCCCCAGCCTCAGCTTCCTTTTTTTCCTTAGCTATTTCCATCTTTTCAGATGCCAAAGATTCCTTTTCACAGTCACTTGTCATTTGTAACCCTGAGTATTTTGCCTCTGCCTTTCTCGGCCCTGGCAAAGCTACAGATTAGAAATAAAGTCAATTCTCTTGCTTTCCAAGTTCAGTTCATTCTCACTATTTTTATTTTACCAGGTCAAAAAAGGTGAAGCTCCTCTCAGATGTGGATTGTCTGATTTAGTGGATTGGGTTCGGATTTTGGGTATTTCGGGGTTTTTGGGTTTTTTTCTAATTTGATTGTGAGTTTTGGTGGTCTGGTGGTATGACATAAATTTAAATTGTGAGCTTGTGCAGAAGGAGTAATATTCAACAAAAGGAGTGAACACAAGTTAACAGCCTCATGGATGGGGAAATTTTACCCATGTTACAGTAGCTCTGGTTTCTTCTATCAAAATATCTGTCTCTGATTTATTGCAATTTCAAGCATGCAGGAGCTGTAAATTGCTTAGTACTTTGACATCTTTTTCTTAGCCTCTTTCTTCTTTATTTCAGTGGCCAGTTAAAGTAACTAGCAATTTTTTTTCTGAACCATACTTTTCTTTGGACTCATATTTGCCATATTGCTAAAATCTGGAGTAGAATTTCTTTGGGTCTTGCATGTGCTTTAGAAGGAAAGCAAGCTGAAGTGGAGGGCAGCTGTTTCCCTGCTGCTGAGATGTGAACAGCAAGGCTGGCTGGGGGGCTGCAGGTTTCCCCACCCCAGGACAGAGAACTCGTGGGTAGGGGTTATATAAATATATATCCATAACAAAATTATATATCACAGGACCAGGAGAGGCTCTATTCCTCTTCTTGGCCCCAAGCCGCAGGGGGCTGAGCCTGGGGTGCAAAATCAAGTGTATCATTGCCAATACAGCTTTCACCTGCATGTGAACCCCTACAGGGTGTACCCCAGAGTCTGTGGGAAGGGAAAAGGACTTTGCACCTTCCACTGGCCTCAGGGATCCCTAAGGACCACTAAAATTACTGCTACTCTTAGTAGAAAGAAACTTTATGCATTTTTTATACAGCAGGAGAAGAATGTAAAAGGACAAATGACTCAAGGAGATGGGTAGAAATTCTTGCAGAGTTACTGAACAATTTAAAATTATACTTAGCATTAGGAAACCATGACCTTCATCTATCTTGATTTTCTTTGTACTAAACTGAGGACAATTTTAATATGGGTTCAGTTGCTCATAGCAGTTTTAAAATGACAGAAGTTCTGTAATTAAAAAAGTGATAACAGAGCAAACGATAATGCTATTTTAGAAGGTACTTGTGGCAGCCCCCTGGTAGGCTACAGCTTGTCTAAATATAGGAACTAACAGAAGAGGTTTCCATGTTCTATGTCAGTGACATTATTACACTGCTGATTTCATAAAAATAAATCACAATTGTACCTCTTTCAAATCCTCAGCACAAATGGCTTGTGTTTATACCACATAGTTCAAATGTTGACTTCTTGTTTTGTTTTTTAAAATAATGTTACCTTTTTTTCATTTTTTCAGACATGCTTATGCAATAGAATTTCCCCTAAACTAAAATTTTGAGTGATTTTGAACACGTACCAGAGCTCAGTTTTTACTTGATACACTATGGAGGTCTCCTTTTTTGTATGGCCAAAAAGAAAAGATGTGTGAAAATAAGCTGAATATGTCTTTATCTTACATTGGGAAACTGATCTGCAAAGCCTCCTCACATGTGACAGGGTTATGATGATGTAAAACTAAAGTATTTTCTGTATGTACTTCATTTTGAAATACTTAAAGTGTTCAACTCAAAAAGCTGACTGAAAAATGTTCCCTCCCTGTATTGTATCTTGTCAGTAATTTGGTTGAGTTAGAAATGAAATCTAGGTGGTATGTGGACAGTGCTAAGTTAATTCAATAAATTAACTAGAGAGTATTTCCATAGAGTGGGGAAGACACAACTTTGGAGACCAAAAACTTATGAATGTTACTATATACTTCTGACAATTTATTTTTATCTCAGTGTCTATGATTTTGTTTTCTTCCAAGTCCTAAGCTTGACACCATGAATAACTTTGTACATATTTCTAGGATATTTTTAGCCAAAACAGAAGATGCTGGATCTCTTTTCCACCACAAATTTGCACAAGTGGAGGGTCACATGGCTGTCACAGTAGTGTTCAAGCAGCAGTACCCGAAAACTCTTGCCAAAACTCAAAGCATGCTCCAGGGCCATCCCTGAATTTGTCAAGTGTTGTTTGCAGCATTCGGGCTGCAGATGAGGGGTCAGCAGGACAGCAGGGAGGAACCTGTCCCTGGGAAAGGGACGGGAGGCAAGGGCAGGTGAGGCCAGAGGAGGGAGAAACCTGTCCCTGGGAAAGGGACGGGAGGCAAGGGCAGGTGAGGCCAGAGGAGGGAGGGCGGCGGCACAAGCGCGCTCCGCGATGCTGCAGTGCGGGGCGGTGGCGGTGATGGTGACACTGATCCTTCCTGATGGGCTGGCCGGGCTGCCCTCCCCCACCTCGGGTAGTGTGTGAAGCTGTCTGAGAACAGCCTTGGAGAAGAAAAGAAACGCGGAGGGTTCTGTTGCCCCCGCAGTCGGGTTCCAAGGCCAGCACGGTCCCAGGAAGCGCTGGGAGGCCCAGCCGTGCCAGCCCAGCCCCGGCAGGGTCAGCGCTGTCCTGCGGTCTCTGTCCGTGTGCCGTGAGGGGGCTGCAGCAGCCGGGGGATCCGTGCAGGAGCGCTGCAGGAGCCCCGCCGGCCCGGCCCGCGCTGCAGAGCGGTGCAGGGGGTGCCTGAGGCACCTGGGAAGCGCTGACGGTGCTGCTGCTGCCCCTGCCCAGCGATGGGCCGTGTAGGAGCGGCCGCCGAGGCCAGGCCCGGGCGCCACCCCCGCTCAGCTCTCGGCTGTGGGCAGCGGAACGTGGGAGCGGCACGGGCGGCCCGGGTTGGGTTGCTGCACTGAACCCAACACACGTTAATTTACTGTAGAAGGGCCTTTCTTGTCTTCAGCCAGGAAACAGAACAATCACACAGCAAAATTCTCTCCTCCCCTGCCCCCCTCCTTTTTTTAAAAAAAACTTGGGGAAAGATGTCACAGAAATTTTCAGACCACTGGAGGTAGTTTTTGACTGTCAGTTTACAATACCAGCAGATTGCATTGTAAACTTCTAAATAAAAATGAGGACAGAACACTAGCTATGTTCTAGGCGTAGGATTTTAAAGTTTAAAATTAACTTTAAAAAAATAATTTTTTACTATTATTATTGTAAAGAATGCAGTAAATACTGTGAAAAAGCCAATGCTGTGTGGCTTCCCTAAGAATTTTAGGATGCAGGCTTGACCAAAGTGTTACTGTAGTTTTCTTGCATGTGCAGTACCAGTCTGTTTTGTCAAGTTTGTATTGCTCTTGCCAGAAGGGTGTGGAAGGGAGTAAATCCACCTTACAGAGGTGGAGTTGAAGGAAATGCCATTCAAGCCGCCATGCAATCAACCCAGAATAGTTTGCATGGTGCAAATTGAATTGCTCTTAACCCTGCAATATGCGGGGACTGTGCAAAAAATGCCTGTCTGTTATGAAAATCAAAAATCCAAAACTTGAAAAGCAATTTTGCGGTTGGACTTTCAAAGTAACCCAGAAAGTTTCAGACATTATCTGGAAAACTTCTTGAAAGTGTTCCTAACTAAAGCTGGGTTGGGGTTTTGGGGAAGGGTTTTTTTGGTTGGTTTTTTTTTTTTTTTTTTTTTAGTGCTTCTTTTTTGTTTTGTTTTTCTGTCTTCTTTTAAAGAAAAAAAAAAAAAGTTGATATCATTAAAAACAAAGCCATTAGGAATTGGGTCAGTTATTTAGATAGCATCACTTAAGTGATGTCCCAAGTGCATTGAAGAGGTATTTTTTTTCTCATAGACTTTCTGGAAAAAAAATTCAGCAGTCACTGAAGGAGATAAAGCTTTTTTTATTGCAAAAAAAGAAGAGAAATTAGGAGAGTGATTCACAAAAGAGTCTGAATATAGATTTTTAAGACCATAATAAATATAAAACTGCAGGATTCATTGACCAAGATACAAGGACATGGTTCCCTCTCATTTTATAAACATGTTATCTGTAATGCCAGAATGATTATTAGCTGAAAGTCAATGTTCTTTCCTTGACCACAGATTGGATTAATGGTTGTTCTGGAATGATCAGTGCTTTGCATTCTGGCACATACTGAGAACAGCAGAATTTCCTAACATTTAAATAAAATCGAGCTGCAGAAACACAATACTCGGAACAGACAGGTTAGATGGATGTTTGCTACAGCATTTGTTGTTCTGTCCATCTGCTTGAAAATAATCAGCTATATTAAATTTACAGCAGACATTTCTTACTCTCATTCCGTGCTGGCAATGTGGAAATAATTTATAGAAGCACAGGTAGCATCTTTTGTAATAAAATTATTGCTCATCTACTACTACCTTAGGGAAAATCATGAAAATGGCAGGCTTAGAAATCAACTAAAGTAAGTAAAAGACTAGGCATGAGTTGCATAAGATACATACAAGTTTATTTATGCTGCAGAAAATACTCAGATTTAGTCCTCACTATTTTCAGCAGTAAGTGAAAATACAACACTTGAAATAATGAATTATCTGTACAGGACTATATTATTTTGCCTCATTAACAAAAACCAAACACAAACCCAAAAAAACAAGACACTATGAAATAAGGTTGTGGCATGCAAATGAAGAGAGAGATGGGGACTGGAAATAGGGGGTTATCTTTCTGAAAGATTTTTAAATGTTTCTTAGTTAGTTTTTTCAAAAAAAACCCCGAAATCCCTTACTTCTGAAACCCATGAAGTGAGTGCAGATGCACTGTCTCTTAAGTAGTTTTAAATAACTATATTAATAATATAAATGAGTGAGATGAGAAGAGGACAAAAAGCCAAACATTTATTTCCTCTTTCTTTCATCACTTTCCTGGAAGGCATTACATCAGCTTTTCCTCCTCATGCTCTCACTTCAGTACCTCTGCTGGCAGAAGGCAGCCTGAACTTGCAGTGTCTGGGAGGAGGGTGGCCACAGCAGAGGCACCGGGGCTCCGTGTGTGACCCGGCTACCCCCGCTGCCAGCTGATGTGACACATTCCAGGGTGTGTCCCCGTGTCCCCGGTGCAGGGAGCAGCGCAGCGCTGTGGGATCAGTCCCTCTGCCCGTGTGGGGCTGCTGGGCACAGCAGGAGTGGCAGCTTCTCTGGAGAGCCTCCCTGTTGTGGAGTCCAGTAGAGATAAAGCCTTAGTTCTGTAAAATCAGTCAGAAAGAGTCAGGTGAGAACTGTTGAGAGAGAATGTGGTGCTTTTCTGAGGGAAGGAAGAATCTAAGAAGAGTTAAAAGTGATTGTTAAGGCAAAGTAAAATAGGAAGCATCTTGATAGTAGACGGTGGATTGTTTATTGCAACTTGCTAATTCAAGGTGATATTTAAATAGCTTAGAATTGTTGAAGGGGTTAAAAAATCATCATGGACAGAGCAGCCAAGCCTCTACAATTGCATGAAAACCCAGTTACACCAACAAGAAGCTGCTCTCAAATGCCAAGCCTGCAACAGCCTAATTTGAAATGCTGGTTAGAAGCTGTGGGGCTGTGGTTTGCATGCTGACTGTCTGGGCATCTGTGATTTTTTTCTTATTCTGTGCTGTGATAGCACCTAATAAATGGATTATTTTCTTAGCAATCCTTAAGTTTGGTTATTGGGATGCTGGAGGCGGACAGTTCTTGGAGGAAATCTGTCAGCCCCAGAATTTGTTTCCCTGTTGGTTTGTCAGAGCTATTCTTTTGACCTTCAAGGTGCAGAACAGGGTTCTTCTATTCACTCAAGCTTTTGCCTGAGGAGAGGAGACTGAGGGAAATCAAGCCTGTTCTTGGATCACAGTCTATTTGGCTTGACGTTGTCAGTAAGTGTTATATATCACTGTAAATGTTTACTCAGCCTGTTGGTGAAGCACACTTTATAAGATGAAGGATATATAAAAGCAGTGTGGATATGTGTTAAGAGGGAGACAGTTAAATGGCACGAGGGCAGAACAAAGAAAGGAAAGAAATTAAATGCATCGGGGTGGATTACAGTGAATTATATCTGCACTGAGGTGGACATTGGCAATTATTTTCTATGATTTTTGGAGGCTAAAATGCATCTGCTAAAATGGAAGACTCTAGGTTTTCATTAAACTGTGCTTTGTATCTGGATGAAAAGATGTATTTTGATTTAAAATATAACACTGAAAGTTGCATGGTAGGAGTGATATTTACAAAAGATGGATCTGCTAACCCTTGATATGTAGACTGCTTAAAAGGAAAAGCTGAGCACGGAAATGAGGAAAGCCCTGGAGCCAAGGGGCAGTGGGTCTCTGTTGTTCCAGGCTGTTGATGGTATGTCCATGCTGCTCAGTGGAGCTTCTGAAACCTTTGCATGGCAAGGCTGACTCCAGCTTCCCTGCACAAAGTGCTGCCTCTGCATTCCCTGTGGGACTACAGGGAGCCCAAGATTTTTTGGTTAAGAAGCTGTTGTCAATGTTATGTCAGATAAAAAGAAGTCTGTCCCATGGGAATTTACTTGCATGAATGGATATTCACGTTTTAGAAGTTTTAAATAGCTTTTACACATCTGGTAGGTGGTCATGTTTATATTTCTCAAATTATCTTCAAATTTCAAGCTGTCTGGAATGTCTTGCCTGAAAAATTTGTGCCAACAAAAGTTGGAGCTTAAATCAAAACCAGAAGTTTCATCTCGTAAAAGTAGTAATTAATTTTTTTTTTTTTTTAGATGGGAATTTTCTTTAATTGTGACTTTTGTTCTGTTTCTGCTTGAAAATGAAATGGTAAAAGGCTACATGAAAATTTCCTGAGAAAAAAATTTTTAAATACTCCCATTTTTGGGTAGGAGAAGGAGTTGCAATTTTTGGCTAACTTTTCCTACAAATGTTTTATAAATCCAAAATAAGGTATTGTGGAATTAAAGAAGGAAAATAAGTCTCTCCCTGCTTTTAGAGATACATTGAAAAGGTAACATCTTTTCCCACGGCCTGATCCACGTGCAGCAGAGGCGGAGCAGAGGCAGAGCTGCGCTGCAGCCCCAGCAGGAGCGCTCAGAGCTGCCCCAGGGCACCGAGCCGTGCCGAGCCCACCGGGCCGTGCCCAGCGCCGCCCTCTCAGCAGCCTGAGCGCACTCGGGCTGTGCTGGGAAAGCCTTTCTGCTCTCACTGGGCACAGGAGAACCTCGCTCAGGTCTCCTGCCGGCCCGAGCAGTGGCAGCTGTGTGATCGCAGCCAGCACCAAGCTGTGCCGGTGCTCCTGTCCATTCACTGTCCCTTAGTGTAAAAACAGAACAGGGCTGGATCAGCCTCCTGGCTACACCAGCTGAGCGTGCACGAGAGGGAATGAGGGAGAATTTTGAGTTTAGGTTTGGGGTTTTTAATAATAATTTCTAAAAATTAGAAATCGGCTTACATATCAAATTTCTGAGAAATTATTTTTACGAATAAATCTGATCAATACAAACTTTGTACCCATCCCCCATCTGACACACTTGGTGCAAAACCTCATCTCTGAACATGCCTTCAAATGTTCTGAAAGTGCAGATCTGAGCATCCTGGTTATTGCTAACATATAATGTTGCTTTAAAAAAAGTAATTTGCCATGAAATTCTGTAGGCAATGTGTTAGGAAAGGAATTAGAAAATACAGTGAGTAAGAAATAGATTAGCTTGGGCTATTATAACCAACCTAAATTTTTTAAATGGCAGTCCAGTTTATCTCTCCTGCAGCTGCATCAGACCTTGTAATGGGATTAGGCTTTTCCTTAAAATCTTTTTTTTTTTTTTTCCAGAGCTGTATGTTTCTGGCAGGGAATAGTATTCCAGTTATCACTCCCAAAGAGATGATGCACTTTAATATAAAAGCAAAGAGGGGGCACCTATAACAACTGAGTCTGAGTGTGAACTCATTTCAGCATGGTGGGAAATGGTGCACAGTGTCTGCCTTGCACAACAGGGTGGTCCTCAATTTGTTTAGATACAAACACTGTTACTGGAATAACTTTGTGGCTTAGTATTGGCCTGTATGAATGCTACAGAAATCCCATCTCCTCACTAAAAGAGAAGAAGGAATTCACTGTCCAAAAAAGAAATAAAATCCTATGCTTTGTCAGCTCTGACCTGAATAAGGACATGAACTGACCACAAGTGCCCAGTAAACTGCAAGTGTTAAAATGTTCCCAGAAGGTGGAATTCCTGTAGTTCAGCTTTTCAGTGATCTCAGCTGTAAAATGACCGCCACACTCTATTTGTAAATTTTCCCAGTAAATGGAGCATCCTGATTGTAGAGCATCTTGACACAGCTGGCACCCAGAGACAGGGGATCAGTTGCTAATAAACAACTGCTAACACTAGTAATGAAAAAGCAGAAAGAGGGGCAGGCTCTGTGAGTAAGCAACAGTTGCTGATGCCCTTGGGGGTATCTCCAGAGAGACCTGCTCTATCTAGCATATGGAGTATATCTAGGATACAGTCAACTCGGTGTACTAAGTTATTTATTTCTTTGAGAAAGTCAACTCAATGCATCTGTGTTAGCTGTCCATACCCATGGTTTGCATCCTGGATCCATGGAAACCACACAGGATTCTGTGGACACTCAGCATGCTCCTTTAGTGGATGCAGAGGCCTTTCCTGTACTTCCAAAGGGATCTGCCTGGGTCACATACAGAGCACTGAGAACAGTGCTGTCATTGCTCTTAGTGATTTATTTTGCTCCTGATTTAAGCAGGATTATGAATTGAGGTTAAATTGTACATCTCTTTAATCCCTATTGTGGGTAGTTTCAGGACAGATATGCATGTGTCAGGAATTCTTAGCAGGGTCTGTGTTTAACATGGATGAGAGCAGAGAGGGCTGTGCTGCACAACCTGCTCCAAAGACAAACTGAGAAGGGCTGAGTGGGCTTGTTCCCTGGCATGACCTGGGTAATCCTCTGCAGGTGTGGCACGGTTTGTCCTGCCAGCCCAGCCTGACTTTGGGAGGCTGTCCTAAAGCATAATCAGCAAAACCATTTTACTGTCTTGCACCATTTCTCAGGATGTCTGCCCAAAATTTGAGCAGAATTTGAAGCAAATGTCTATTAATAAGAAAAAGGGTTTTAATCCATATCTTACAATGATTTAAGTACATATTAGTAATTAATAAATGGAATACATATGTGTATGCATCCCCACACTGAAATATGTGTATTTGTCCCTGCTGTGAGGGCCACTCCAGCTGCAGGTGTAGCATCTGCCGAGGGTCACAGTCTGGCTGTGGCAGCTGGAGTGACTAAGTGACTCTGGCACAAGTCAGAGTGGGAGTAAGGCAGGTGTTTTTATGGGGCAGGGTAGCACAAGATCACAGTGGGCCATAGCAAACGAGGCTACAATATAATTACCTATGACTCCAACTCCTTTGTGTTATGTGTTGAAACCAGCATGGAATGTGCTTTGGAAGTTCTTTTGTGTTTGTTGAATACAGCAATATGCAGGGCCTTATGCATTAAGCATGACAATCTGGTTTTCAAATAGATGCTCTCCTGAATTTATAAGTCCAAATCATCCTTCGTCCCCACACATATGAGTAGAAAACACTGATGTGGAGTAAGGTAGAGCCCCTGACTTATGGCTTATCTTTCTTTTTTTTTCATGTTATTTGGCTGATTCCTGTGTAAAATAGTTGCATTGAGTAAACATGATGCTGAGTATGCCCCAGGTCACCTAGACTCTGCTAAGACATCAAACTAAACTTCCTTGAACAACACTTGCATTGGATTGGGTTGCTCCCAGTAGAAAAAGGACTGATAATGTAGGTTTCCAGTCTCCTGGGAGTTCATTTTATGACCTGTCTTTCTACAAGCTAAGAGGTGTTTGTCTTGTGTCCATATGATTATAAATGAAAAAGCATACTCTGTGCTTTGCTCCAGCCATATAAACAGAAACACAGACACAAGTCTTTATTGAGCTACAGTGAGCTGTTCAGCACAAAATTGAACTCCAGCCAACTCCACCTCTCAACACTGTATTAAAAACAGCTCAGATCCGGTTTTACATTTCCCTATTAGACTTGTGTTGGGATTACACAGGCTAAAAGCAAATGGAAGGGAAAAAAACTCACCTTGAGGTTCAGACTTTCAGTTAACCAATAAAAAAGAAGGAGGCACCTAGGCAGGGAAAAAACATCCACAAGAGTCTCCTGCTGGAAAAAGGTTAAAAATTGGGAGTAAGAGAATTTGAGTGTAAGTACTGTGGATTGCGGGACAGGGAAAATATGATAGTGAAAACTGAAATCCTTCAGGAGTGTCTAAAGAGCTGCTGCAAAAGAGCTACAGGGGCTGTGAAGAAAAGAGTAAGTCACCTGGAATAAGTCACATGCTTTGCTTGAGCTGTGCCCATTTGCTGCCAAACCTGTCCATCCTCTTGTGTTCCCTGAACCAGGCAAGCGCTCCAGGAGGGGAGAGAATTTTGGTATGACAGTGTCAGTCAATAAACTGCTCAGCAGCCAGGACTCAGGGACATGACCCCCCATCAGGCTCTTTCCAACTGTTTAATAAATTGAAATGTGTTCTGGGAAGTGCTGGTGGCCTGGACCACAAAGCCTGCCACCTTGTTGAGCTGGCTTGTAAAAATGGTGACGTGGCTTGGATGAAACAGGGTTCCTGACCCAGGCTTTGATTTAGAATGGTTTTGCTAGTAGGAGCAAGGTGAGAGGAAGGATGGAAACAACATTTTTGATACTTTTTCTTGTTTGGGTTTCTGTTTATTTTTCATTTTCCAATAAATAGGTAAAAGTACTAGTTACAAAGATTAGTGACTGTTCTTGTTTTTTTAGGCCAGAAGGGAAGAGAAGACATTAGTGCAAATGCAAGAAAGCTCATTCTTGGGAGAGATGTGACATAAATTTTAGGCTTAAGTACAAGATGTTAACAAACAGGCAGATAAATTTTTGCATTCTAATTACTGTCCTTACTTTCAAAACAGGTAAGCACCAGGAACTCTCACAGTGATCTGTAGTTTTAAAATTAAACTATCTGAATAATCAAATTTGAGTCTAGCATTAGGCTGCCATATAAAATCAACAAAGAAAGCCTGTTCTGGAGACTCAGCTAAATGTCTGGCTTCTTGAGGGCAATTATCCTAAGCAATTTTCCAAGTTATCTGAAACTACACTGCCATAATTTACAGGGATTCAAACATATTTCAGAAATTCTCAGATATCATCCAAATGGAATTAATCTCTTACTGGATGAGGGGCTCTGTAAACAAAGTTGTCAAAGCCAAGGACTTTCAAAGGTTCTTTTAGGGAAGCAGGACATGCCAGAGGTTCAAAAGCTGCTCAGGTTAGAGGCTGTATAAAAAGAGAGAGTTCTTTTCCTGCACTTATTTCTCTATTTATATTTAGAATATACTTGGCATCAATAATTAACAAAGGTTAACACAGGATTAAAACAGGATTACTCCTCTTACAGGTATTCAGAATAGTCCACATTGCATCTGAAAATTTGATTTGGTTTGAATATTGTCAGAGTTCTACACAGGGTAGCAGCCCAGCTTTGTTCCTACAAATATCATTAAAGAGGACTTGTTGAGACTGTAATATTTATTAAACAGTTTAAATCCTCCAATTTCATAAACAAATGCTTTGGCATCCTTTTTCATTTGGGTGTAGAAGCTGCTTGTATGCAATTGTTAATTGAAATCACTTTCCTTAGTGACCCCCTGGCAGCTTTGATGCACTGTATCCCTGATTTCTGATCGTGAGACCAGAAGTCAAAAGCAACAAAAGATAATTATTTTATTTCTAGTCTTTGTTTTAATTCGTAATTTTGAACTTAAGTGCTTCCAAAGTTGCCAGACAACAGTGGAATTTCCTTTTTAATTGCCTAATGTGAGAAATGTTTGCCAAATGCTATGGTAACAAAAGAAATACTGCAATTTACTGATTATAAAAGCCTTTTGTAATTTAACTTTATGTACCATGCTGACTTTCAGTCACCCAAGGAAAATGTCCTTTGACACGGCCTCCCTTGCAATCCTTGATCATTTCAACAGAGCTATTTATCTGCATTTCAGATCTATTTATGAACAAATAAATGCCTTAACAGCAACAAAAAACATAAAAAACCCCTCGTATGAGCAAAATGCACAAATTCCATGGATCTTCTGCATGACTTGAACTGCCTAATTGTACAGTTAGTTCTAAAAATGGATGACTTACACAAGGGAACACTAGCCTGCAGCCATGGTTGAAAGTGCATATTTCTGTGAAACATTCAAAAGTGAACCTCAGTTCCCAGAGTTAAAATGAAGATTTACATATTTGATAAGATCTGGAATGGCTGTATGACTTGCAGCAGACCTAGATGTCATATGGGTCACTGGAAAGTACACAGATTATAGCAATAAAATGAATATAATTCAGCAGCAAGAGTAACACAACACAGAGTCTCATTAGAAATCATCCCCCCTATTTGGGTTTTAGTTACAAATGAGGAATGTTCAGAATGTTGAGATCTTTAATTTGGATGAGTCTTTGTAAAGGAGAGCTCTTATAAAAATTTCCTTTTTCTAAAACCAGTGGCAATTGACTTAAAAAAAATTCTGGTCAGGATGGAAAAGAATGATCCACTCAATCTGAAATCTGCAACCAAGCTGAACAGGAAATTACTGTAATGATCTTACATGCTTGCCCATCACTTTGGATTCACAGAAAATAGCTAATTTTACAAAGACAGGAACCCATCTACATGGATGGGTTAACCAAAATCTAGCAAAGCTAATGACCAAACTTTTCAATGTTTTGGACAGCTGCAACTGCTGGTGAAATCATTTTAATTCTCATTCTAATAGTTTTCTAACAAATTTTCAGTAGTTTACCTGTTCTGAGAGATTGAGAAAAGGAGGTGAGTTACATACAACAGAAGACTTTTTGGAGGGAGTCTGCCTAGGGGTATGAGAGATTTTTTTAATTTAATTTATTTATGTTTAAAGTTTTGGGAGCAAAACTGTTTAAGGCATCGTGATGTGAGAAGCAATTCTTTGTTATGGGTTTGGGTAATAACACAATTTGGAATCTGTTGTTGGTGAGCATATGTTCAGATTTGTTTGCTAGTACTTAAATCTGTATGATCAGAACTTGCTACTTGGCAGAGGGGTCCAAATTCCTCAGTAGCTGGAAAATACATTCCTGAGCATAGATTAGTTGCCCAAGTGCTCTTGCTGGCAGCATGCAGAAGGTTTGGGGACCTGTGGCAAGCACCAACATAAACAAAGAGCATGCCTAGAAAAGCCTGCCTGTTAGCACAGTGTTACATGTTTGACTGGATGGTCATGGACCTTCAGACACAAACCTCTGTGCCAGAGAATGTTGGAATTTCTTTCAAAATTGTAAATTATAAATATCCATTTCCTGACTTGATAAGCATTACATCTTCCATGGGAAATCCACAGTAATCCTCATCTTAATGCTTATGTAAGAACTGATCTTGGAACTTGGAATTGGTGATTGTCCTGCTTATGAAATGATTATAGTTGAGATATATATGAGTATAATAAAATCCCACCTAATACTCATAAATCTGTAATTGATTATTAGTTCAGTCATAAGGGAAAAATATAAATATTGATTTTACTTGGGCAGTAGTTGGCAAGATTTTACTTTTCTATCCCTAAACCCAAACCCTCAAATCTAGGAAAGAAACCTTATGCTGATTTAAAAAGAAACATATGGGGTAAGAGGGAAGTATTTAAATCCAGAAGAAGGATAATTCAGCAAATGAAACTAGGAAAAAAAAAATAGGATTATAAGGTTTATAAGGGAAGAAAAAAACCTAGAAAAAGTGTATAGTCATTAGAAAATGACAATATATTAAAATTAATATATCAAATCAATTATATACAATTACTAGATGAACAGGTAATGGGAGAAGAAGGTGTTTTCAGTAAATATTTCAATTCTATAACTAGGAAAGCAGTAGATTATATATTAATGGGATAGGTTAATTAAATATTTTCCATTCTTTAAAGAATTTTTAAACATCACCTGAGTCAACATTCAACAGAAATTTCCCCCAAGTATTTCAGGGGATGTGTCTCATAGAGTATTTTTGACTGCTAGTATTTATTTTCAACAAATTTTGGAAAACTGAGAAAGTTTCAAAAGCCTGGGGGGGGAAATCTCACATCCCATTGTTTAAAATATTAAATGGCATAAGTCAAGTAATTATAAGCATTGTTCACCTGACTTCAGGCATGGGAAAAATGATGGAATGGCCTTTAAAACTCTAATACGGGTTGAAACAATGGTACTGTAAATAATATTGCTCAACAGAGGATGAGAGAAGTAAGTTTTTGTCAGATCAGTTTATTTGCAAGACTGTAATAAAAAGAGTCCTAATAGTGCTTTATAAAGCTTTCAACTTAGAATGGTGCAAAAGTTTGAGAAATCAAGTTGCCATGGCACATATTGAATGAGTCAAAACAAGTGACAAAACAGAAGTCTAACCAGGGGCTTGTCACAATGTTTTTCTCCAGCATGCACCACTGAACATCTGAACTTCAGTCCCACTTCCTCTTTCATCCAGATCCAGGTATCATGGTTAAAAATATATCAATACATTTTGAATCTGAAAGAAGATTAGGTTGCTAAATTTGAAAGGCTCAAAAGGACAAGTTATTCAGTATCAGATGGAAATTATTTGGGATTTTCATCCATGATGAGTCTCTTTCTGTGCCTTCTGGAGGGAGGCTCCCATGAGCATTTAGAGGATTTTTCAAAGTACACCAGCCAGTGCTAGTGCACCCACCAACTGGCCAGCACGTACCTCAGTCATCCCTCTTACCTCTCACAGCCTTCATCTGGACAGAAGCTGATGCTGAACTCTGAAAAGGTCTTGCAAATATCACCACCATCAGGCTGTTACTTCAATCTTACTTGGCAGTCCTTAGAACAAGTTTGTATGCCATGCTGCAGTAATTTTTTAAAAAAGAAAAATATAATTATGCTGGTCAGGAGCTAACACCTGATTTTTCATTTCAGTGATCAAGCCTGGAATAGCTTTTAAATCCTACTTAAACTGGATAATTTCTAAGAGAGATTTTGTGTAAAACAAATAAAATCCTAACTGTCCATGGCAAGCATGGGAAAGATGATAATGCACCCTGTGGAGGGTACTTCTTACATTTTCCTGGACTGATTTATAAAAGGTTGAAACCCTTCACAAAGTGTTTAGATCATAGAGATAAAATTATATGACTTAAACTACTTTCTTGCCTTCTTGCCCCTAAATGATGGAGTGCAGTTTCAAAGACCACAGATTCTGTAACATCTTTCTGTATTAACTATGACATCTAAAAGCTCTTGGAGAGAAATCTGAACTTCAATACACTATGCTATAAAAAAGCATCACATAAAAATGGATTCATGCATAGTAAGCGTTGGAAAGCTTCACGGATGTTTTTGTCCCTTCTGTTCCATCTGGGATGTGCTATTTTAGATTGGGTTTAGTTTATAGTATTGTTACAGTTTCCTTAGTTATGAAAACATAGATACAATAGTAGAGGTCTGTGCTTCATATACTGCAGTTTTTGTTAGGAGTTTGTTTATTGGCTATGGGAAGTGTAGAAATTAATTCAAGATGGAGAAATGTACAGTAAAAGACACATTGTCTTGTTACACAAAGACATTGTAGTCTTATATCTTAAAAAAAATGCATTCTGACTGAAGTAAGAGTTTTCCTCTTGGTATTTGAGGAGCACAACACAACCAAACCACTCTTGGGGCATGGATTTCATTTGGAGAAAGAGCCATGATTCTCTTACAGATAAGTGACATAATTTTTATCTCATCAAGATGGAGCTTTTCAAATATAAACAGGCTGCTCTCTTTATAGCATCTATTTGCCTCAAAATGCTTGTCTCACCTAATAGTTTAGAAATTCCAAGGACAGCCGGACTCATTTTCCAGCTGACTTCAGTTTCTGAACTGAACTCTCTGATCCTTTTTTGAAATATTTAATTTATACTTTCTGTCCATCCATGCATAATGATAGCATTTTGACATGTCTTATATAAAAAGCACTTGTAACAAATCCTGCATTCACAGAAATGTTTACGAGCACCACAGATTCTCTGTGGAACAATTGCCAATGAAACCAATGTCTAGAGACCACCTAACTGTTCGTGGGCAGGTTTTCCTGGCCTCACTCTGTAGTTCAGCTTAAGAATTGTTCTTTGGTGCCAGGATTTTTTTCAGCCTAGAGTGGTTTTTTTTTTTTTTCCTCTGGAGGAACAAATATGAAATTAGTGACTGGAGCATGGTGTCTCTGGCTTAGCAACAAGAATAGGTAAACACAGCTTATACTGAAGCTCTGACTGCTCATTTCTGACAGACTGGAAGTTGAACCTGTGTGGTTGAAGCCTCGATCTCGCAGTAACACTCAGGGTTATGGTGCTAGACTCTGCATGCAGCTCTGAGAGCATCACCGAGGCTGCACTGCAGCTTGTGCTACACTTCTGTAGCCGCCAGCCAAGTGCTTGGGAGGGCACAGTAAGGAAGGCATTGCCTTCTAGCAGGTCCTAGCACTGCAGGGTACATGCAAGATTAACCTACTGAAGTCACCCAGAAAATGTCCCTTGCATTTAACTGGACCAGGGTTTCATCTCTTGCATGCTTTTAATTTTTTGTGAGAGTACTTATCAGCCATTTTGTCTGGCCTGTGACACATGCCACTAAGGCTGGAGACACATCAAGGCTCTTCAATGATGCACTCTAGGTCTGTCTGCAGGTTGTGTGCCTTTCTCAGGAAGCTGCAGGTACTGGTGTAGCCCACTTACGTGTCCCCATTTGAAATTGTAAAATTATGTTGTTCTTTGTTCTGAATTTTTAAAATTCTTCAAGAAGGATTTGCTGTAAAATAGAGGATTAGACAAAAATAATGTACTTAGTCTCAAAGCAGAAAAATGCAATTTATGCCCCTGCACTAGTTAGCTTATCAAATTGATGATGAATATATGTGACATATGAGTTCTTGTTGCTGTAACACATTTAAAAGATTATGTTGAAATGGAACAAGATACTTTAAAAAATCAGATTAAACAAGATTTTCAAATGTATTTACATTCAGGGCATATGGGTCTAGCTAACAAATAAACCCCATTTATCTAACTACATTTCATCCACAATTTTTTCTATAAAGTTTGAAACAACTTCCATATTTGACTATATTCCTTTTAGTATTTATGTTCTTGGGCAAATTTTGTGCTGTCTAGTACTGCTCATAAAGCTATTACAGGCTGCAGGATTTTGTGGGATTGTGCAGTCCAAATTTGGCTTGCTATAAGCCAGATTCATCAGTTTAATACTGATGTACTACAAGTCATTTATGACTTGTGCTCATGTTGTTCTAAGTGTTTTTCTTAAAGGCAGCAAGTATGATTTTTCCTGCTGCTTTCTGTCTCCTCAGAGGTCAGTTATGTACTGCAGTGTGATGTGTAAAATACCCTCAAGCCTTTGCACATAAATGCTAATACCTAAAGACATTATATACTCTAAAGTGCTCTCACTAATAATCGAGTTTAGGATATGATATGGATTTCCATTATAAAAAACCTTAAAGCTGAAACTTTACTATACATTTTGCATTGCAGCCTGAACAGTTGTTATACCTCAGGAAGTTCAGAAGTACGAGTTATCTGAATTTTGTCCTTTTCTGTCAGGAGCTTATCACTGTGGTGTGAACTGACATGCTTGGTTATTCTGATGTCTGCTCTTGCAGTGCCCTGTAGTTAGAGCTGCTCTATTCCATGTCAGGAATTAAGTACTTAAATACTGAGTGCTCAGTGCTGCTTTTTGGCTAGCATGTGACAATTTTGCATGTGCAAGATAATTCTTACTCTCTGAAGGTTTATAATTGTACAGTCAGGCTGACTGTACTATCTCATGCTGTATTTTATTGCCAGTGCAGTATCAGGATGTACTTCAGGTGTGTGTGCTTCACACATATTCAAAAGAATATGCTAAGATGAAGCCTCATTTGGAAAAAAAAAATATGCAGGATGGATTTGCTGGTTGTGCATCCAGTGTTTTCCTGTAAATTGAATATTTCCAGAATATTTCCTGGGATGCAGTGTGGATACAGGTTCTACATTTGCTGGAGTTGTGTTCCCTATTGTATCGAAAATCTTACATTAAGTTAAAAAGAAAGGAAGCATGCAATAGGAATTCAGATGGGGAAATGTATTTGGTTGTGTTTGATCACTGTGAAAAAATCCAGAGTGTAAGTAACTTTTTGCAGTATTTTGCAGTGTTTGGGACAGTTTGGAAAAAAGATTACATTTAGGCCAATATCTAGTCAAAAATCCATGTTTTAATGTGGAATGTTATCCAGCCAAGCTTCAACACCAAAAGTGTTCTACTGACATCACTGGAAAAATCTTGCTAATCCACATGTTTTATAATCTGAAGAGCTGGCTCTGCCAGTGTGGCCACTTGTGCCAGAAGCCCCAGCTGGACTAATTGTGCAGATCAGTAGAGCTCTGCACAGGTGTAAGGGGGCTGGAGCAAGGTTTTCTTGGCTTCCAGCAGCCCAGACCATAAGATTTCCAGTAGGCCCCAGATTAGGAGAACAGATTAGAACAGTGATTGCAGTGATTACTTTATGATATAGGTGTGGACAAGGAAGTTTGTAACAGATGAATGGCGTTGATACAAATATAGGAAGAATTACACATATTTGTGCTAATCCTTTAATAAAAGAGTGTACTTGGACCTAATTTAGAGTAGGTGATTTAAGTTATTTTGACATCAGCCTGCTAAGAAACACCAGAAACTTTAGAATTCAGATTGAAATAAACTATTAATTCTGTCAAGAAGCTGTTGCATCTCATAGCTAAAAATAATATTTTAGAAAAAAACCCACCTTAGGCTGGTTTTCCAATAATGTGTTCATATGAGGCTGCAGTTCTACCTCATTGATATCTAATGGGCAGTCACATAGACATTATTGGGAAAATTGTCGGAGTTCTAGCAAAGGTGTTGAGAGAGAATGAAAGCAACTCACTCTCCCTCTTAATGTTTCCTCTGTAGCTTTTATATTACAACACCATAGCATTAAAAACCTCCCAGATGGAGAATGAGAGAACCAAGATGTCTTTCAGATGACCAAATCACTTAAAGTTTGGCCTATGGGATAAGCATTAACTTACTCCACAGGGAGGAAGTCATTAATTTCTGATTTTAACTTCTGTTACTGTGCCTGTTCTGGGCATGCTCAACATTCCAAGTAACAAAGATCCAGGTATGCAGAATATGATAATCACAAAACCAGACAAAATGAAAATGAAATTGTAAATGCTCTGTGTGCCCTCTCGTCTTATAACCAGGCACAACTAGCCTCTTCTCGAGTAAAAGCTTACTTAGATTAAAAAATACTTGGAGAATCACTTGTAATACTTCATTGGAAGACAGTCTTGAGTATTCTGAAACGCAGAGTGCTTAATAACCTCGACTGTGAATGCTGTCAAATATTTATGCTTCCTTCCTTCCAATGTTTATTCAGAATGCATTTTTGTACAGCTGGGAAGGTTGTTAGGAGCTGATGACTGGGGCTGCAGAATGACAGATATTCTTAAAGGGGAAGAAATGAAAACTTTCCATCCAGAAGATGCAGATGTTGATGTAGCCTGTGATGTGTGGTGTGAATTAGTGATGAGTAAAGCAGCATCCATGCAAGATGAAAGACTAAATCAGAGTGAAGAGGATTCCTCAGTAAATGAATCCCTTGAAAGGAAAGTACCACTTAGCAGCCCAGATTTAACCAACTTGAAACACAGACACAGAAAGAATTAAATTATTAAGTAGCTTATGAAGATGTGGCGTGGAATAAGGGGAAACTTTTGAAAGTACAGTGCTAACTTTTTAATGATTTTCTCAACGGATTGAATACACTTCAGTGACAACTACAGTCAGGTGTCTTTTTTCATGTAAATTGTTCTGATCTGTTCAAACAGACTAAAATAATTTTAATTAGCAAATAGATAAATAGTGTAGATTAATGTAGTTAAAGATGCTCTCCAAAATAATTTTCTTTAGAATTTGTCATTCTCATTTTCTTTAGAGAGGATAAGTCTTTGCTCTCAGCAATTATACTGCATAATTCACAGTACTTCTTATTTTTCAATAGCTGTGCAAACATTACGTAATCTCCCAGCATCCCTGGAGCTGGATAATGGAGTCTTTCTCATTTATGGATGGTGTGATCAGGACTTCAGCAGTGAATGCTCTCTGCACACTAACCCAAAGGCACAGCAAACCCAGGCATTCTGCACCACGTGTTCTCAGCTATTTCATGTCAGTCAGACACTGCTCTGCATGCTATCCATTTCCATACAAGTACACAGGGAAGCCCATGATATTATTTCTTTTTCAAAGTGAGACCTTCTTTAATCTACCTCCTGCATATACTTCACGGTAATTTCAGACTGGCTCAATGAAATAGAAAAATACTTTAGAATCACACTGTAGATTTTGGCAAGCATCTCTACCAAAAATAAATTTTAAAAATTAGGCTGACCTTTAAGCACACTCATGGTTCAGAAAAACTGTTCTACTTTGGACGAGACCAAAACAAAACCACCTTCAGATCCATCAGCCTATTGCCTTTCTCTTACTCTTCTTACAATTTATTCCAGCAGGAGGAATGAGGGTACAAGCCTCCATTTTGCACTAGCAAGGTGAACTGAAAGCTGTGCTGCCACCTTCCTAAAGTGCCTCCCCACCTCACACCAATGAGGGTGTGTTTTGCAGAGGCATTGCAAATTAATAAAGGCCTGACAAAACAAGGAATCTCGCGCCAAAAGGGGAAGATGAGCTTTTCAAACAGAAAAAAAAATAGTAAAAATCAGGGGCCTGGAATTTGAGTACCTGTTAACTGTGAGGAAATTATATGAAAATCCAAATGCAAGCAGATAACACAATACAAAGAGATTAAAACATGAGGCATGGCTAGGAGCCAGAATGATCTGGTTTGAACTATTACTATGGAGAGGTTTCTCTTTATGTTTTCTGTGTGCAGCACAGCTCTGGTTCTCTCTGCATTGAGTATCCCAAGTAGTGAGTGACACAGTAGAGCATCTCATCCTTTTCCTCAAATGTAGCACTAAGTCTATCAAGCTTATACCAAATAAATTCAGAGAAAAGTAACAACTCTTTTTTTTTACATGTAAGGCCTTAGAATCTTTATTTCTTTGTTAGATATGTCAACATAAAGGCAATCAAGTGCCAATATGTTTCACCTAAATCATGTCTGATTTTATGTGCGTAGACCATTTTGTCTTTTATATTCAAGAGTCTGAAAATATTAAATGTGTTCTTTTAGCTCCACTTATTTAAGTAACAATCATAAAGTAATTTAAGAGATGGATTTTCAGGCTTGGCTGTACACCAGAAGTAGTCTAGCACATATGTTGCACACTTTGCTATATAGTTCCTCCTTTGTGTACTTAAGGGGGAAGTCTTACCTCTCTTTGGTTTGCAGTGCAGAGGGGACATAGAGCTCTTGATCTGGCAAAAATGGCTTTACATGTAGGATGGGACTTGGGCAGGCTCCTGTGGCAGAAGAAATGCCTTCCACATAGAAGACCTGAAGTTTTGCATGTGTGAATCTGTATCTGAGCGTTCCCTTCCCTTTAATGAGTGTGATGTGTACAATTTGGTGTGCAGCTAGAAGTCTGCTGATCCAAAAATTGTCACAACTGTTCGTGGCACCTTTTCTTTGCTGTACTGATGTTGATATAATACTGATGCTTATGCTGATAAGTAGTGTCCAAAATGCCTGCTCATTTTCCTAGGAGGAAATAATTAAACAACTGTTTCAGGGTAGACTATTCTGCTAAATTAGATTTATAAGTTTTAATGTTAGTTTTAAATCCACTGGAAAGTGGCACTGAGCCTAGAAAGGGAAAATAATTCTAAAAAAAGATTAAAATGTTTACAAGGTATTATAGAATTGCACTAGATTGCACTTCCAAAAGGGCCTCTGACCTCGATCACTGGTGATGAATAATCATAAAGAACAAACTGGGAGAAATTCTCTGTTATATAAGAAAGTGAGTTGATGCCATTGTGCTCAGGATTCTACGGATGTCAGGAGAAAAAGAAAAAAAAAAGGTCCAAAACAGATCAATCCTTAATGCAAAAGTGGCCCAGGAAAACGATGATGAAAATTACTAAAAACTGTTAACCTATATTATGCCTTTTTGAAATCAGACAGAAAATTGTTCTTGCATAGCAGGAAAAATCCAGATTCTCAACTAACTGTGACAGTGTGATTTTTGGAAGAACAGCTTTTAAGTTAAAATAAAGTAAAATCCCTTCTTGACACTAGTAAAATTTCATGTCATTTGCCTTTGCCTGCAATGAAATTTAGTATAAATCATTTTATACAAATCATGCAATCACTGAAAAAGAATATGTGATTTAGATTATAACTTTTCCAGCAATTGGATATGCACATGAGGACTGCAACACTATTAGTCTAGCTAGAATCCACACTGCTGCAGGCATCTTAGGAGAAAATATGGATTCTTAAAGTGAACATCCTTACCTTCCAGTGAGGTAACAGCAACACTGGGACCTTATTATCCAGTACAGCACTGGTGCCACTGTAGCTCCTGTGAGTGCACATGTAGCGCATCTCACGTGGAGTGTTAAGGTGGGGTATGAGCTAGTCTTAAAAATAGCATAGGCACAGTAAATAGAAAGTCTCAGGGGTTGTGTAATATGTCAAATCCAGGTGTAATTTTTTTTTTTTTTTTTGGTTTGCAACTACAAGGAAAACAGCCACACTGGAAACCCTCACCAAAGCACTTGCCTTAATCTTTCTCATGCCCTTAGCCTCCCCTTCTTATTTCAGTACTCCCCTCCTCCCAAAGCACATTAAACAGCCTTCATGGACCACGAGGGGAACAACAGTGGAAACAATAGCTCATACTACAGTGGTCTGAATTCAAACCCCTCTGAATACTCTGAGGAGCACTAGTGGCACTGGTGACCTCTTGCTCGGCAGTTTCCCACTCCTACTGCCTTGCACAGCTGCAAAGTATGACGGCAAATTTCAGAGGAGCATCGAGGCCCAGCTCTTGTTTTCACTAACTTCGTTTGCACCACTGTAGAAAAATAAATACTCCTACAATATATAGCCCCCTGGAGAATTAGAGAGTGAAGTTTGTGGGAGTGGAGGGTTTAGTATCCAAGAATTTCTGAAACTCTAACTGTACATGTGTGTTGTGTGTGTATATTAGTATAAGCAGTGCTGATAAAGAAAATTTTGACTAGTATTTCTGGTGAATTAGATAACTAAGAAGGGGTGGATCTTGGCAGTCTCAAAATGGATGTACCATTGCTGTTTTGTTGCTGCTTATTTTCATAGAATCAAATTGCTTTTTGGCTGTTCTTTTAGTTTCATTCTCTCTGTCATTCTTTAAAGCTGAGATGTTTGATCTGTGGCAGTAGAAAGAGCTGACTTTCTCAATGTCCAAAAAAAGTCTTTTTTGGACATTGAGAATGAATGAACCAACAAATCAGATAAGGGATGGCAGGGATCACATCACTGTGAATTTATGAAAGCTAAACAGAGCAAAAGGAAGGGAGGAGAAGGAGGTATGCATCCTCATACAACTCCTCCCCCTCCCAGCCCACCCCAGTGAGTGCACTGCATGGAAAGCTCTGCAGCAGTACTCTGCCTTGGGTAGCCTGCCCTACAGTTAGGTTGCATTTCCAGAGAAATTAGTGTACCAACTGAGGTGAATTAAAGTCACTGCATTCCCACTCAGGTTCAGTGCTTTATTTTTAAGTTTTTTAGCTTAACACACATTGGCTAGTTTTGTCTGAGGTATGTTGATTTCATGCTTAAATAATTCAGCAAACTCTTTTCGTTGTTGTTGCAAATTGTACTGTTGCCAAAACCTTGTGGAACTCAGCTGTTAGTGCCCATGTGGGAAACCTATAATGCTGCTCTGAACGGTCTGCAATTCATTCTGCTCCATTCATTGGGGTTTCACGTTTCTTTTAGCACAGACCCCAATTCTCTACGCTCTTTTACATTCTGTGTTTAGTCTAGTACCATTCCTTGCTCGCTGGCGGTTGTACTGGAAAAAGATTGTTGATATTATTCTGGCATATATAAGCAGTAAGGATTACACCACAGTCACTTTGTTGCTTTTAACTCACATTTGAGCTTCTTGAAGGAATCTTCTACTCTTTTTTACATATGTGGATACAGTAAACTTGGCTGCTTCCAGTACAAAAGTTGTAGCAGGCCCAGCAGAAAGTATAGTGTCCATTCAGTGGATGTGCTAGTGTTGACTGCACTGCAATGTGCAATCATCCCCCTTGAGCATTGCAGAAGTCCTCTAGGGGGAGAAATTCAAGTGGTTAAAAAAGTATTGCCTGTTTCTTTCAATTTGTAGATGTCTGGGTTTTGAGAGTCCTGGTTTTTACATTTGCAATTCAGTTAAATGATAATTATTATCCTGACTAGAACATTATCTCTCTTGATTAGTATTGCAGACATTTGTAGTAATGAACCATTCCTGTGGCTCCAAATGTTAAATTTTGCTCTTAGCATGGGTCTGTCTCTGAAACACAAGGTCTAAATGTTCAGACAAATTTGGCTACCTATATTCATCAACTGAAATAAACATTTCAGTTACTGTTCTGCAAGAAACTTCCTTGATGCAAGTGAAAACTGTTTTCCACTTTGGATTATATCAATACATTTTTCATGCAAGTGAAATTCATACAATTTTTCTCTCAAGCTTCAACTCAGCATAGGACTCAAGCATATGTAGAATCCAATTGGAACTATTTTCATGTACACTAAGATTGTTTTTTCCTGCAAGAGTGTTATTAAAAAGTCTGTAATGAAAATTAGAATCTTTCATTTCAAAAATCAGAGTTACAGATAAAAACCAGATTATGGGCCTTTATTCTTAAAGCATAAAAACAGAAATATCATTTAGTATTAAACATCATAAGTTTTTACACTGTTGTAACTATTTCAGCTGACTTTGCCCTACTATGGTTTTATTTGCATTTGAATTAAATCACTTTTCTTACGCCACAGATTATTTCCTTTCAGAAGATTTACCATTACCTGAACTTTTATTAGCTTGGATAGCAAATATTGGACCTAATTATTGAAAAATAAATTAAAAATACACTTCGAATTTGAAACCAGGGGACTTCATTGGAGTTGCAGGTAAATGGACTAAAATAGTAACTAGAGACAATAATGAATTATCTGCATAAATAAAAACAACAAATAAAAGCAATAAAAAAGGATATTTTATTGAATAGAAAAAACCACAAATTTACTAGCATCTGTTTTTATTGTCATCAGAAGAGTGACTAAAGGAACAGTTTTGTTTAGGCAATATTTACTTTCTTAGTGGTTTTTTTTCCAACCCTTTTAGAAGGGGTAGTAGAGTATCTGTATATTCAAGGGTTTAGAGGTAATTATTTAGAGGTAAATAATTGGCACAGATTAGAGATTGGTAAAATGGTAGAAAATAAACCAGAAAAATTGGTAAAATTCCAAAATGGCAAAGAATTAACTGAGGAGAGCCCAAATGAGACCAGTTGTTAAACAGTGTCTGGAAGTGAGGGAGAACATTTGCAAATTAGAATTTGCATATGGCACAGAAACTGTTAGGTTAGCCAAGACTAGAGAACTCTTGAGGGACCAATACAATTTAGGCACTTGGGCAGCACAATGGCAGATGGGATTAAATGCTGACAAATACATATTGGAAAGGATAATTGGGTTAAAATATGATTGCATCAGCTCCCTTAGTTGTTTTACAGTCTCGTTTTTAAACACTTCCTTTGAAGTAGTTGGCAAACACCCATTTGTTTGAGTTAGAGAAGACCCAGATCTCAGGTCTGAAATCTGTGTAGCTCTATAGCTTGTTTGGCAAAATTATACAGATACCAGGCTCTGCTGCTGCATTTTCTTTCAAACAGATGCAGATATTATGCTTATTTTATTTGCTGTGTGCTACCACAATTCTCCTCCCCTTCAGTCCCTGCAATATTATTATTGGGTTGCATGGCAGAGGCCACCCAGCCTTTGCTCACCCAAACAGCTGATGAGTGCAGTGCAGTCCTGGGAGTTCTGGGAATCCTTGTGGCCTGAGCCTGGCTTTGCCGGGCTTTGGGCAGTGCCTGTCTGGCCAGCACACACCAACTGATGCTCCAAAGGGCCAGGTCTGGGCAGCCTCTGTGTGCCATACACACCACATGCTGGGTGTGTGATTTAAGGTAACTTGTGAGCTCACCCTGCAGGAGGAGAAAGAAAGTAGTGTTGAGCTTATTTCAGTTCTTCCCTCATTCAGGTGTTGGTGGTTTATTTGTCTTTTTGGGCTGTAGCAGTGAATCTGAATGCTGATGAAACCCAAATAGGCCTGGCTGTGGGCAATCAATTTGTGTTAATGATTTGGATGCTGTCCCTGGACCACAAATTTTGTTGCTGTTTCCAGCTTAGACAAATCAGCCAGTTATTAATTTTGATATACTGTGATCTTCAAGAGTGTCCAAATCAGCTAACTACTGCAGTATTTGTGTCTCCAAAACTGGGATGCTGAACCAAGAAAATATCTAGGAAACTTCTTCAAAGTAGCTATTTCTATAAATGAAAGCAATTTCAGGTACTCTGCCATGCTCCTACAGTTCCATTGACTGGATATTCCCTAGTACAGTGCTTTGTCTGGGCATCTCCAAGGTTTGGAACCTCTGAAGAAATGGCTGCTCATAGAACACTCTGCATGGGCGACCAAGGGACCCTGGATGGACATACAGACAGAGGAATGAGACACTGGGGAGAGCAGCACTATGGAAAGGGCCCTGAGGGTCCTGCTCAGTGCCCTGGCAGCCAGGAAGGGACATCCTTGTCCTAGGGGCACCAGGGACAGCACAGCCAGCCGGGCAAGAGAGGGGACTGTCCTGCTCTGCTCTGCACTGGGACAGCCTCACCTCGAGGTGGTCCTGTGAAGGGCCTGGAGTTAGACTTAGATGATCCTTGTGGGTCCCTTCTGACTCAGGATATTATATGAGCTTATGATATTATCTTTTGGATCCTGAAATTATTTATTCACACTGTATAGCTCAGAAAGCATCCTCCTATTCATGGACAAAGTCACAATTTTTTAGTCCATTTCCTCATTCTATTCCAGAAATTTGTATAATCATCTTGATGCATTTTTGCCCTAAGTTGTCACAACTCCATATAATTTTTTTTTTTTTTTTACTAGGATAATTTTCTTTATCAGGTTTCCTTCTGGCCCAGCCCTGCAATTTCTCCAGTCCCCTCCAGCTTTTAGACAGTGTCTGAAGGAGCCATGTCTGCCCACACGCTCTGCAGCTGAGGCAATGAGCACTGACCTCTTCACCCTGAGCAGTGTCCCCTCCACCTGCCCCACAGGAAAGGGCTGGGGTGTACCCTGAGGACTCAATTCCCCAGCACATGGCTGTGAAGGCTGCCCTCGCCTCCTCAGCTCATCCATATTCCTTCCCCCCACCACAGGCACTGAGTCCAGACTGGCCCCCCACACCAGTCCCTCTCTCTTCTTCAGGAGCTTGGGAAGGTTAAGAGTGAGCAGCAGGCACATGGGAGGGAGGGAGGGAGGGGCCACTCCTGCTCACATATAAACTGGGAGGCAGAGAGAGAAGTACAGGTGGTGAAGACAGAGAGAGGGAGCAGTAGCTGCATCCACTGGGCTCCATGGCTCTCCTTTGGCTCATTTCCACCCAGACCAGCCTGATGTCTTCCTGCTTGCCTCTAGATCCTCCTGAGACTCCTCTCCTTTCTCCATCGTACCGTTTGGCTAACCTTGGAGATCCTTCCTGCCCTAGAACCACTCTGTTCCTCATTTCTGCTTGAATCCAGATGACCCCTTCAAGTCCTCTTCCCCTCTGGCCCCCTAAACTTCTAAACTCCCTTTGCCAGAAAATTGGACTGAGCCTCCATGGCTGAGACATTCTGAGCCAGCTCTGCACTTCTTGAGTCTTTCCCCAGTGAGTCTGGTAATATCAAACAGATGTTTGAAGGAACTGGGAACTTTGCCCATTCTGAGGGAAGCCAAGTCCAGGCTTTTACATGAGTAATGTCCTTGGTGTCTGAAACTCAACTTGTCCCAGGCTCTGGCTATTCACCAGAATCATCTTCCTTTTCTCCAGTGACCATTGCACATCTTGTGACTCACAGACTTTGTTGTCAGATGGAGTAGGTGCCTGGCTTTACATTTCCTTTGGCCACAAGTGTGTGAAGAAGCCAGATAGTGTCAGGCTTTGCTGCCATGAAGTGACTGCAGTGCCTGCAGAGCCCTTGCAAGTGCAGTGTCAAGTCATGCCCAGCCATGCCTTTTGCTAAGAAACAGATAATTCTGCATGTTTACTAGAACTCAATGGGACTTCTGAAAGGAATAGATGAAGTCCCAAGGTTATGATAGTGTCACTCTGATTTTGCTTCTCTTCAAATTTCATTCTCTGTTGTTAACCAGCTTCTGTTTTAAGGATGAGAATACTATTTACAGTATTTGCACATCCACTATGGCTGTGTTCATCAACTTTATTCTTGATTTTTAACTCATTCCATTCAGATTTGCAGTGGGTTTGTCTCAATATGTATAAATGAGTTTAACTGAATTAACTGACTTGAAGCTTCACCCAGATATTTAGGAGGTTTAAGGGTGTCTAGAGAAGCTTTTACTCTCCAGTTTTCATGTTCCCAGTGTTTCTTCTCTCTGATTCTTGCTCAAACTTGTGACAACATGCACAAGAAAATGTGCATATTTAGCCTACATTTTTAAATTTTCATGCATAAATAAATATGTAAATTTGTACAAATAAAAATTTGGAGACTTCTCATTTCTCTGAAGAGTGAAAGTGGACCAAAGACCTGAGAGAAACACTTAGAAGTTTGGGTAACTGAAATAAAGACCAAAATGTTACAAATGCAATCCATTTCTGGCCTTAAAAAATTTTGCTGAAAGGAAAAGCATATGCAGCATGACTGCTGGTGGTGAGTACAAAATTTCTACTTACTATTCTTCATTTTTGCATCTCCTTGTTTTCTGTTTTGTTGCCCTTGCTGCTGGGGTTCCTATATCTGAGCAGTTACTCATTCCTTTTCATTGACATTTAATGTAGCAAACTGTTTTCTTTAAGGGTTTGCTGTCAATCAAGCTGATACTTTATATAAAAAATAGAAAATGCCAACCTGTCTATGAAGATTATTACAAAAGAAACAAATTTAAAATACTTCCTTTTGGATCTATCCCTCTTCTGTTTGTATTCTGTATTTCACAAAGCCCAGGCTGTGACACTGGAAAATACTGAGCCTGACTTCTTCCCACTTCCACTTTTATTTCCTTTTATTTTATGTACCCCTGCATAACAGTACTGTTAATCTTCTTAATACTTGAGATGGAAGTTTATATTAAAAGACATAAAATTACTGATTTGAGTTTTAATTTTTATTTGGATCCTAAGTTTTGTAAAACCCCCTTGCAGTTTGGGGGCCCCAGTCTAAGGGACAGTGGCCCTTTAACAATGGTGGAAGTTTCACAGACTTCCAACTTGGCTGCCTTACAGTTTATTCTCAATATAAATATACCACCTGGGAATGCTTGATTCAATGTTTCCCACATAATTGCTTTCTCATGTCAATGCTCCATTCTTTCCCTGAGTGCAGTAGCCTTTCCCTGCACTATTTTGGGGGACAACGATAGCGGCCACCAGTACCTCAGACACTGAATCAGATGGAAATATTGGTAGCAGCACGAAATGTTCATGGTTTGCAGCACTTGTCAGTAAGATCAGTAGCCTTGGGAGAAAAAGGAACTCACTGTGTGCAGAAAAGGGAAACAAATATGCTCCATCAGGAAAGGCATGGAGAGAATGCCCATTATTATGGGTATATATGAATAACTGGAACTTCAAGGAATTTAAATTTATGTGTAAAGTGTGTGTTTACATGTATTCTTAAACTGAAGTTGCTTGCAATTTGTTTCAAACAGGAGTTCCATAAATTCACCTAAGAAATATTGAAGCAAGTTACAGAAAATTGGTAGAAATTAGTTTTACTCTACATTTGAAACTAATACATTCAAAGACTGAATTTCTTTCTTCTTTTTTCTATGACTTGTTTTTCTCCCATGTGACCAAAAAGTAGATTTTGTCACTAAGGTGGTATAGCAAAAGTGCAAGTTTCTGTTTGTAATCAGTCAATAAACAGACTT
The DNA here is from genome assembly GCF_022539315.1 of Serinus canaria. NCBI lineage: Eukaryota > Metazoa > Chordata > Aves > Passeriformes > Fringillidae > Serinus > Serinus canaria. The sequence goes on along the minus strand of NC_066322.1, from coordinate 21,312,494 downwards.
GTGACAAAAAAAAAAACAACAAAAAACAAAAAAACAGTAACATTTCAGTTGGTTATGCTGAGGTATATAACAAATGAAAAAGTAATATTTAACATTTTGTAAAAGGACAGATGCCACGCTTAACATTTGTGTTATTTATTAATTAGTAGCTAAATTTGTTCACTTAAAACACCCTTGTCTGTCGAGGCCTCTGGCAGCTCATGTCCATACTGAGGGCTCTGCTGTCTTCATCAAACCTTCTCATAAATACCACTGACATTTGGGTTGTCTTTTTTTAAAGTATCCATGTATAATGTAGACAGGTGAGTTTGATTATTCAGTTTGTATGTAGGCCTGTAAACAGCTTGTGAGGCAATACTGGGCCCTACCTAAATCAATGGAGTGCTGGACTAGAGCTTAAGACTTCAATTAAACTAGAAAGTCTGTAATAAGTAATTGCACAATAGATCATGGACAGGGACTTCTCTCAGAAATTATTTTTTGTAAGTACACAAATGATGTAGGTCTTTCAGAACATTTAAAAAATTCCTGTACAAATCCATCCATATCTTTAGGCACACAAGAATCCGTAAAAATCTCTCAAAAGTGCCATAAAAAACTTTCCACTGACTTTCACATTGGGTAACTTGTTTTCATTAGAATATACACATACTTTGGTGCTTAGATTTTGCATATTTACCTTCTTTTTGATATGCAATATTTAAATAAATACAGATTTTGCATCTAGAGGGACCATGACTTCAAAAAGGTTCTTAAGATATTTGGATAGGTGTCAAAAATTATGTTGACTTATTAATAACTAACACGTGGCTTAAGTATTTCCTTTTAGTCACATTCACATCATGGTTTCTACCTAATTGTTATTAATCTAAACATTATTCAACATAATAAAACTTAATAAATTCTATCTCGTACCCTGTAGTTTTTCCATTTTAATACAACTGTTTGTCATAGAAGAGAAACTTCAAATACACTTTAATAGCTTTCTTTCATAAGAAAGCCCTCCAGTGCTTTTAAATACATTGCAAAATCTTTAATCCAATAAGAGAAATAATAAAATGTGCTACGCTGCTCCATGTCCACAGAAATAACCTTAACAATAAGGCATTTCTTAATGCCAGTGAAGGGATTCAGTGCAGAATTGGGACAGATTGCTAAACATTGTAATATGGTGCTAATTCAAGTTTGCCTGTGTTCCGTCCCTTTAGAAAACTGTAGATATACATCATCCTTTTTTTGTATGGTGTAGGAGTCAGCTTTGGCAAAGAGCATCAGTGTGTTGTGTCTGGACAGCTGGCTTTAAGAACTGCTATGTTTGGAGCATGGGGATGAAAGGAGTTAAGTAAGGAAGGATTCATCAAACAATCTGAGAAATATCAACTGGTGAATCTACTGAATTTTTAGACAAACCATCTTTCAATTTTATTCTACTTATGTGTTAAGACTAATATTTATAATATTTTAAAATTCTAAGCCAGCATTTTTTGCAGATGACATAGTGAGCTCTATCCTCTATTTGCATCTTTCTTTTCCCCCTTTCACTTCTCCTGCAACCTATTTAAAATCAATGCTATTTATTCTGTTATGCCAAAGAACCAGAAATATAACAGCACATTAGGGTCACAAGTAAGCACTGAGCTAGTAGTAATCAATCCTTTAAGATCTCAGAAGTGTCATTGTCTTGGGTTTAAACAAAATATGATCCATAAAAGTTTGTTTGTCTGTTTGTTTGTTATTGAGTTGTCTGTTTGAATATGAACTGAATGTTGCCCAGAACTCCAAGCATCTCATATCCTCCCATCTGCCTTGAGCAAAACCAAGTCCATCAGGAACATTCTACATGAGTGTTTTCACATGCTGTGAGCATTTAGGCTCTCTCCACAGACACTGCTTCAGGAAGTCCTGTCACCTCTCTTGCAATAAGGACATTTACTCTCTGTCCTGTATCAGTACAAGTCCCTTCCCTCAAAGGTACCATCTTTGGCTAAGGAGTCAGTTATGGTAAAAGTTCAAGTGGCCTAGCAGATTTAAGACAGAAAGCACAGGAAATTGATCTAAGAAATCTGCAAAGACATGTTGTTTGCATTGGAATGTTTAAATCTTCTGCTTTTTAAAATGAATAATTCATGTATCTAACAATTTTGCTCAAGTCTGAATGAATTGTAAAAGATGAAATTTTGGTAAAGATTACTAAAATGTCCTAAATAACCTAAGCACCAATTTTTCCTAAAAGGTTCATGTGTTAAAAAATATTATTACATATTTCCAAGACTTGTTAGAGACATTAATGCTTCTTGAATGTTTTCTTGAGGCTGCAGAAGTTATGGTAACAGAAAGGTATTCTCAGACGTCCCAGCTGGAATAGCAGGAGCAGAAGTCACTCCAATATGATGCCCTTTAAAATCACTAGGCAGCCTTCTGACTCCTTCACATGTGTGTGACAACAGAGTGGCAAAAGGCTTCCAATATCTGTGGCTTTTACTATTTATTTTGATTTCTGTATTAGTCATCAACTGGTTTAAGAAGTTTCTGTTTATGACAAGGCTCTGTCCTTCATTCAGAGTTCTGCAGGAAGGTTCTGTGCTCTCCAGGTTTGCTAAGCACAGGCAATAGAGTGAGGCAGTCAGCAATCCCTGGATGATGCTGCCATGAGCTCCCTGATGCTTTACTGTGGCTTTCCCTTCCCTATCCCATTATCCATCTCAATGTGCTTGGCTTCAGCATTAGGGTGCCTCAATTCCTCACTGATAAGGGGGTGTTGCTTTCCTAGAGAGAGCAAACACTAATTAAATGGGCACATATGGGACCAACCGTGCATGCCCTGTCAGGGCCTCTGATTGCTCTCATGCCTGATCACACAGCGCTTGGCCAGAGCCTGCTGAAGGCAACAGCACTTCACCTGTGATTAACAGGCACTAGAGGCCGTGGTGCTCTCAGGGCATCCTTGCCTGGGTTTTCACATAGATCACTCGATGGAAAGGCAGGTGCCCTGCCCCAAGCCAGCTGTCTCTATGCTATGGTGAGAAAACTGTGTGCCTTTCTGTCTCAAGAGAAAAGAAGGAGTAAAGTCTGAAGTGGGTGCAAACAGGGAAATGAAGGATCTGCCCTTTAACTTCAGAGCTCATTTTTTGTTGTCTTTTACCTGATTGTGTAGAAAACTGGGCACAGAACTCAGTTTGCAAGCCAGATAACAAAGGATTTTCTGTAAACTAACTAAAGGTTAATTTCCAGAGCACTTTCTGACTCTGAAGTTTGGGGAATTCAGTCTTGCACAATACCATGAAAGGAGTCTTATTTTTGTAATGTAGGCTTAAAAATCAGTCCAACCATAAACAAAGAAATTAAATGTTAGGAATTATCCCTGACCTAGAAACCTGATCCTTCACCTTAAATCCCTCGCTTACCACACCTGTTTGTCTTTGCCTTCCAATAAACACTGGTATTACAAAATATTCACTACAGCTGCACAACATTTAACACTGCTGATGTTTTCATTACATGGGAGTACATGGCTTTTTACTTTACATTTAATTAAATGTTTTTATGGTTTTATTATGAGGTAATTTATCTGTCAGAAAACAACCTGAAATTGTGTATGAAATCTTGGCCATAAATTAGCTTTTTTCAAGGACTATTTACGTTTTAGTTATAGCCTTTAATTTTATAGGTAATAACTATCTTCTTTAACAGTGAATTCATTTGGGACAGAGTTGTGTTATCAGATACACTATTAACTTCTTTTCACCTACTGTTTACTGTCTTCATTTCTTTCTCATGATGACAATAAGCAGTTTGTCTGTTTAAGCAGCTAGACTAATTATTTTCAGCTGCACATGAGATTGCTTTAATTCTTCCCAAATGGCCCAAAATTCACCAGAAATATGGTCTGTACTATCTCTGCAATTTATTTCATTCTGCTTTACAAGTGCTGCTTTTAAATCTGGAGAGCAAGTCCTTTTCTCACCAGTTGTGTGAAGGCAAGTTCTAGTTTTTGTTGTCTAGAACTTTAACTAGCAAGAAACTAAATGAGAGATTTAATCCCCTGGGTTGTGGATCCTTCATGTATTTCAGACACAGAATTCACTACTATTCTGCTCTCAAATATTTAACCATATCAACAAGTAACAGGAAATTTTATATTAAGTTGGGCCAAATTTAGCTTTGAACTAACTAATCCAGGAGAAAAGGTTGTGCTATACCTGAGCTGACCCTATTACTCTGTCATTAATCTGCTTTGTTATGCCTGAAGAAGCACGGGGGTCTCAGAACTGCTGGTAATCTTCTCTGCCATATGTGTGGTAATATCTGAACACAGCAGGATGAATTAACACTAGTTCCATCTTTGCTTTATTACTTGTAAATCAGCCCATTAATATTATCTGAAGGCAGTTTGTTAGGATTAACATAGATGATATTTGAATTGCCACAGTGATTACTTCTTTAAAACTCTACTAACATGAATTCTGAAACTTAGAAATAAATTAATTCTGAAGTCAAAAAACCCTTCAAATGAAGCAAAAGGAAGACTAAAGAGTTATATCAATAGGAACAAACAACTTGAAGCCAAGAATATAGAAAATATCTTTTGCTATAGTATATTTCAATCCCAAAAGACAATCCCAAGTATTGGCTTGGGGGCTAGAGTACTTCTCAGTGAGTCAGCAGAGCAAATAAATCACTGCCCAGTTTGAATTAATATAGTAAATTAATAGTATGTAGCCTTTCATTTTTTAATAAACATGTGTTTTTGTCTGATTTACAAAGAAAACATTCACAGTACTAGCCACCATGCTCTGATCTGGTTTATCCCCTGCATCTGTTTTCTACTGTGGGATTTCAGTCAGCTCCGTTTGAATTTGTGAGATGATTACATTTTTCTGATTTTTACAGCTTCTTTTTTAGAAGAAATCCTATGACTGTCATAAAAAATCATGAGCAAAGATGACCCAGGGTGAGCAATGATTGCCCATGGGCACAGACAGAGTCATAAAAAGATGCCTCCTTTGTAAAGGCAGCAAATTCTTTTTCTTGTAAAGATATGCCAAAGAAGCTATATACAAACAATATGTCTGTAATGTGATGAAAACTAAACAGAAAAATCCATCTGTTACATCATTAGAGCCACTGCATAGCATTAACATTTTTATTTGCCAAGGGCCTGCCAAAATTTTTGGGTTTATTGAGCATTGCATATAAAAGTTTCTCAAGCTTTTTCACTGTGATAGATGTTGTTACATTAATAAAAAGCAGTGCTTTGGCACTGTGCAGGTTGATGGCTCTCTTTGCTTTTTGAATTGTGTCCTGGTTCACAGGAACAGGGCAGAGCCTTTGTAGTGAGGAGTGCATTGTAAGAGCCCAGTGCTGAGGAGGGTGGAGAGGAGCTGAACTGCAGGGGGAGGGCCCTGTGACAGCCACCCTGTCCTGCAGCAACACCCTGGGCAGCAGGGCAGCCACTCCTGCCCTGCCCAGCCTTGCTGGCCAAGGGTTTCATGTCCTCCTGCCTGCTGTGACCTGAAAGCCTCTCTAAAGCCTTGGCCAAGCATGAGGGGAATCTTAAGGCAGCTGCTGTTATAGAGTACTTGTAATTACCCACAGTTTCTCAGGCCTATCTTGAAGCCCTTGTGGACATAGTTTGGAAGGTCTCTCTATTAAAATAAACCTTTAATTTAAATGTTGAAGATATTTTTAAGCAGTTTGTAGCTATCAGTTAGTTTTAATTCTATAACAGTGCCTCAGATTTTTTTTTTTATACCTGCAGAGATTTTCTTAGAATTCAGATGGGATAGAAAAAGTGTGAAAGTGAAAAACGGCACAAAAATGGATGTTCCTTTTTGCAGAGGGTCTTGCCTTGTAGAAAAGGCCCTGCCCTTCCATAGCCAGTTCAGCAGACATCAACAGACAGGAAAGCATTTTGTTATTAACTCCTGCAGTGCTGCACCCTGAGAGCAAAAGCAGTGAGAAACTTCGTTTCAGAACAGAGCCATACTGTACCTTCACATTTTATTTTGTTTGCTTTTTGTGTTAAAAATAGCAATCTTCCAGTTGGAAAGCTGCCAATGTCATGGTACTTGCAATCAGATCTTAGCATTTGTTGTATGTTTTTCCTAAAGATGGCAGTTTGTTATAGCAGCCTGTTATATCACACCCTATCTTGGGGTGATTTGGGGATATTCATATAGGAATAAGTGCTCAAACAGCTTGTTATCTTTTGTACCAGTGCATGAAGAATGTAGTTGCTGGTAATCTCTGGAAGTACTAATCCAGTCTTATCCAGTTTAGTTTGTAATATCTGAAAACAGCACAGAAAATATAGCAAGATACACTAAAAGAGCTTTGTATTCACATTGATGTAAGGTAAGATTTATTTTAATGTACTCATGGACTCTTAGAACCATGCATTTGCTATCATGTCATCCTATAATATGTCAGAAAAATAATGCTTCCAAGAGCAAGATGGCAGATTGTCTACTACTGATGATGGTGTATCAGAGATGTAGCATTTTTATGGATAGAATTACAAAAGAACAGCATTTTTTGCCCATGGCAAGGAGCTCTGTTAGGTATTGACAGCATAATAAGTTAAACTGAAATTCTTGTGCTCTTACTAGAAACAGGAACATTAAGTTTAAAATCACCCATTAGCAGGACTACTGTTACAAGTAGGCTCTGGGCAGAGGGTTACATTGATTGTTGTTCAGGACTATAAATTAAAACACCAAAAAGGATGATTCAGCTATTAAATGTTAAATAGAAAGTGTTGCTCTGTTTCACTTACCCTGCAGTGGGGCCTGCAGTTGGGTCTGCAGTAGGAAAGGCCGGTGTACTCAACTGAAGAAAAGGCTCAGCCCAAATTCAGAGCAGCCAAACCCAACTTGAAGAGGAGCTACAAAGACAACAGGGTCAGGCTGTTGTGGTGGCAAGCAGTGTAACAAGGGGCAGCTTGGGAGGTTTTGGTTCTATTTGCTGCCTTTTATATAAGTCTTCATCAAAAAATAAGAAATACAACTCAGACACAAACTCTTTGTTCCAAAAAACCAAGAGACAAATTCTTTCAACTGCTGTAAACCAGAACTTTTTAGTGGTTATGAAAATATTACAGTCACACATGCTGGGTTTTCAAGTGGGACCAATATTGCTGTCAAGATATTGACAATCTGTTGTTTGAGGTGGACTGTCTCCTGACAGAGGTACAGACATAGCAGCTTGGAGCAATGCAGAGATAATTTATTTTTAAAAAATCAGACAGGAGGTTGCATAAGAAAGTGTCATTGCTTGCATTGATGTCAGTCGTCTATAAACAAAAAAATTAGGATTTTTATAGTACTTTCTATAGTAAGAGAAATTGGGTGTCTGTTCCTTTTATCATTTGGTTGACTATTACAAGAGCATCTTATCTGTCATAACAATTTTTTGAGACATTTGGTGTGTTTTCCCCACTGCAAGTATCTACAAAACCTAAAATAGATATAGGTATTAATCCTGAAGTGCAGGGTGCCTGCAGCTCTCAGAATTGTCACTCCCTATGACAGTTGCCAGACCTATGTGTGCAATTTATTGCTTTTGCATTGTTGGATAGATCCACAGGGCTTAGACTTAAACCCAGGATTCATAGGCCCACCATTTCATTCTTCATATGCTCAATTCTATGCTATGGTGCTCACATTTTATAAGAAGTCCTTGATATATATAGTACATTTTACACTACATGCTGCTGTCATTTATGAGCACAAAAAAATCTTAAAGATTATTAAATGAACCAGTTGAAGTTAATAAAAGACAGCAAAATGCAAGAAAACTTTGAATAATATGAATTTGAGGGATTCTTATGGATCTTTTTCCATCCAGCACCTTGTCCTCTGTTTTCACATGACTTTGCCTCATTGAGACTAATAAGCAGAACCTGTCTTACTGCCCCCTTCATAATATAATTAAATATATTTTTCTGAGTTTATGTGCCAGTCCCCTTAGCTCAGAGCAGACCCTTCCAGGTCAGGTTCTCAGTGCTACATGCCCACCAGTTCTGCCTGTCCCCAAGAATGGAGATTCTTTAGGAAGTCCCTTCCACCATTTGACATCTGTCCTGGTAGAGATTTTATTTTCCTAGTAACTGATGAGGATTCATTCATCTGCTGTCAGTTGTGTCCATTGCTGGTTGTTCTATCATCTAGCACCTAGGGGAAGGGGCGGGGTTGAATGTTCTTTCTAGAGGGACCCCATCTGGAGGTTTCCTCCCAAATTTGCTCTAATCCAGGACATCACTACATAAAGAGTTTATATTTTTAGAAAGAAAATGTAATATATGCCCTAAACCATTAAGAACTTATGAGCTCTTTTCCTCCAAGATGCATCTCTCCTATAAAATGATGAACAAGTACTAGTTAGTTTTAACCTAGTCCTTATCCTTTGCAAAACATCTGTAGAAGGTTTTAAAGGTATATAAATTAAATGGATTTGTTTTTCTATGTTTTCGATTGTTACTTACAACATGTAATGCTAATATAACATTCTTCTTTTTAGTGGATAGATTATCTATTTAAAAGAAAAATAAAGCTCAAGCATACTCACCCAACTAACAGTAAAATTTACCAAATTTGCTAAATTTGGTAAATTGGTGTGTGCATTTTAGAGCTCAAACCTTGAAAATTTTGTGTGCCCTTTATTCCTTTAGCACAGTAGGAGGCTGGGGAGCCCATCATTTTGTGAGATGCAAGATTAGATATTGGAATAATCTCCCACCCCCTCAATATTTACATCCCAATATTTCATCATCCTCCCAAGTCCACAGCCTTCTCCAGTATACACGGAGACAGATGGCTCATAAGATTACAGGCTATGGAGATTTGGTGCTACAGACAGGTCCCCTGGTATTCTAAGAAAATTAACAATTTATTTAAACAGCTCTGTCAGATGCAATCCTCTTTGCCTCATTTTGTCTCCTGCTGGCTCTGTCTCATGTAGGATTGCCTGCATGTAGATTCACTGGTTACAGATTCATCATGTAGGAAAGAAAAGGAACTTAGTCATGAGCTATATGACCCGTAGGCACACTGGACAGGCATGTGAGTAACCAGAATAGCAGTCAAAAAATATCACACTTCTTATTGTTGTACCATCTTTATGAAAGAACTCTCTCTTTCAGGGAGCTGAAACAGATTCTTGCCTGTTGAGCAGCTCTAAATTAAGTCAAAGGATTATCTGTATCACAGTAGTCCCAAGCAACATCAGATTTCAGATAAGGAGGTCACTAGCCTGACTGCACCCTGCCAAACCAGTGCTGCTGCTGCCCACCAACAGAGCTGTTCCCTGACTGCTGGGCACTGGGTACCCAGGAGCTGGCACACGGTCAGCAGGGGATGGTTTTACACAGAAAATCTCACACTTCACTGATTATTGCTGCACTGAGCAGTTTGTTGAGCCAGTGGAAACAGGTAGCCAAATTAAGGATCTGGCTCTTGTGGGAACTGTAGCTCTGAGCTGATGAGGGGCCACTTACAGGATGGAGTGATCAGCACATGTCTTGGTGTCACAGATGGGGAATGAGTTCTCCTTTTTCATTTCCTTGTCACAGTCAGGACGTGCAGGTCCATCCAGCCAGAAGGCAGTCCCTGAACTGCTGAGCCTTGTTCCCCATACTTTCAGTAATTCTCATCTGTCACATATTGTAACACAGCTTTTCTGAGTTTCTTTTCTATCATTGTACATGCTACACAATTTGTCAACAGTGTATTCACTCATCACTGGAAATACTGCACTTAGGACATTAGGACTGCATTTGTCTTTTTCACAAATTAATGACAAGGGATGTATAACTATCCTGTGATCCTCCCATACCCTGCCATTTTCCACTCCAACACCCTGGTTTGAAATGTTCTTTGTTAAATTTATCATTCCCTTCAAATTTTCTATTATTGAGCTTCTCACTGTTCTGTTTTTAGTTCTTCTTCTCCTGAAGGTCTTCTCAGTAACTGCTTTTCATCCTGGGAGGTCTGGAGCCATTTCTTATCTGGTTCTTTTTTCTTCACTGGGGAAATAGGGTTCAAATAATTTTTTCAACATTGACAGGAATAAATTTAGGTGTTTGCCAGGGGAAATATCTATGGCATCTGTTTTCTCTCCTACTCTGGCTATGAAGACACACTGTTTTAGGAAAACAAATAAGTCTTTGCTCTCTAATTGGCATTACAGAAGGCAAAAGTGGTTTTTCTGCAAGTGTATACTCATATATTTTGTCATGTGGTTTTCCACACACAGTTTGAAAAAACTCATTCAAAGGAAACCTAACTTCCCTCAACTCTCCTTTATTTCATTCCTTAATATACTGAGAGCTTTTCTGTTTCTTTCACCTATAGCAGAAAAGTGCCATAATAAGTTTTTTTAGGATGAAGTAAAATTCTTAGCAACTCTATTAATGTAAGATCCACAGGCATAAACTATTTTATATTATTGCTATTTTGGTAGTTGCTGCAGCATACTAGAATAAGTATATATCCTAAATAAGTAATAAATAATAAGTATATTTTATAAATAAGTAATTTATCATGGTAAATATTTTCAGTTCTTGTCTGCCTTACACCATGTCCAGTCCTTTGTACTTTTACAAAGGAACTTTAACTGGAGATGTCCACAAACTCACAGTGGCCCACCCACTTTTCTCAGCACTTTTCTTTCACTCTATGACATCAGCTCCAAAGCTACAGAGAGTCAGACACAGAGTCTCATTTTAGACTCACAAAAAATAGAATCCAAACAGTATGAGTCAATGCATTATTTCAATAAAGTAAATAAAATAGTATCTGAAATAAATAAAAAAAAAGAAGGTAGATGTCATTCCAGTGCAGTAACAAACTCAACAGTATAAAAGCAAATTCAGCCCTGGAAAAGCAGGTGTGGAGGAGGGGAGACAGCATCAAGATATTTCTTGAACCTTTTCTGACAAAGACAAGAGGTTGTGGGAAATCTTTGGCTACAGTACCATTAAATCTTGCATCAAACATAAGCTTTCTGGACTTAATTTTTACTTAACAGGGATGTCTTCTTTCCATAGGATCGTGCTCATATGTATAGGTCTTACATTCTCCTAAATATCTCTTTGAAATTAGCAGCATAGAAAAGTCTTCATGAAATCAAGGAATTTTGCCTTTTTCATTTCTCTTCACTCCAAACCTAGAAAAATCAAACTTCTCACGACCCTTTATTGACTGTATAAAGATATTCTCAGTCTGACATGCAAGATGTCCTAATTTCCCTTAGTCTCTCAGTGAGCCCTGGCTGTCATTTGGCAGCTCTCAGTGGTCTCTGCAATGTGATTCAGCTGTTGACTGCAACAGCCACCTTCCCATGTGAAAACATTTCCCAACACAAAAAGATGTAGATATAATTGCTTAAAGAAAAACACTGAAAAATCCATAAACCAAGACCAAAAAAAGTGAAAATACAGTTACAACCACAGAATATGCCCCATTTCTCTCCCCCATTTATGCCTAAGGAGGACAATATAGGTTAACTGAGCACAACAGCTGATCACCTTGGAGTAGGATCTGTTGAAAATACAAGTGCTCATTTATCATTTTTCTAAAGGCCATTGCATTGTAAGTGAGGAGTGTTCAGGTGAACATTTGTTTAGTGAAAGATCACTAGAATCACATCCAGAAATGATATGACATGAGTAGATCTCACACATTTCCTGCAGAAACATGTTCTGGTTGTAGGAAAATCTCCAGAGTAAAACTGGTAATTTTTTTGATATTATAATAAAAAAAATGTCCCAAGAGAAGAGAACAAAAGAACCCCCTTCCCCAAAAATGTGTTTTGTTCTCAAGACTATCCTTTCCTCAAAGCTATGTGGTGCTTTGGGCTCCAAAGCTTTAGGATAAGAATGGCAGAGAGAATACTGAGTTACTCTTGCTCAGAAAAAGGCAAAAAGCAAAAGGGATAGCTATGTCTTTTGATTCAAGCTTGTCTGTCTCTTCTGCTTTGTTTTCCTTCTCATATTGATAGTAGCAGCTAAATGTGAGTGATTAGCATTATAATCTCTATAGCACCTGCATACAGCTAAAGATTTTCTAGCCTACCTACAGGATTAGCAGGCCTAGTGCTGAAGTTAATGGAATTGGGTATTAAAATCACAGAGGGAGTTTTGGAAATCACAACAAGGGTGATCAGCAATTACTCAAGGCTGCTTTTAACTTAGGCAAGAGTTTCTTAGAGGACAGTCAGTAAATTATCCTCCTGAAAATTCTGCAGCCCAGTCATATATTGGATCCCGTTCCGTAGCAGCCTGCTTGGGACAATTTTTAATTCTTAGTACAACTGTCACTAATAAACTTTAATTTCTAGTGCTTAGCACATTTTTCTGAGGGAAAGAATCAAAGCACATCTTTTTCTATACACAGCCAGAATGTACAGATTTGAGTTGCTCAATTGCACTAATGTTTTTTCATGAACGTGTAACGAGTGGTTGGATAAGAATGAAATACAAGAAGTATGGATATTTTGCTTCAAGCTTGTAGGTAGCAAAGAGAGTGAGTAAAGTGAGAGGTGTAATTCTGACATGGAGAGGTGCAATTCCACTGAGATCATTAATGACTGCAAAGCTCAGAGAAATCTCATTAGTGTCCTGGAACAGAAGGTCAGATAAGGTCAAATATAAATAGTGTGTAAAAAAATAAAAGTTATCAGGTACACTTAGAACTCAATGTGTCTGGACCAATCAGGTGGGATACTTAGAATCTGTTCAGAGATATTTTGACTTTTCTGAAGTCTAAAATTTGTGGACTTAAATTTAAAATTATTAGTGTCCCAGAAAATGTAAATCTAAAGCAGGGCTGTCTCCAGCAAGCCTGGGCCCCCTTACACTATTCCTTAGATAGGTCTTCCACTTCAAAATGAATGTCAACTTCCCCACTAACTTTTGATCAAAGAATTTTGACATCCTCCCTGACTGATGAGGGGGTAAACGTGTGTCAATCAGGAATTTCATTTTTTATGGAGAGGTTTCGGGCGATATTGGGCAGAGGTTTCACATTAATACCTGTCATAAGCCAAGGGTAAGGTTGAAGAAAAGACATGTTCAGTTTCCCTCAAGGCTCAGACTGTCACCAAGAGTGGCTGACCCACACCATGGCAAGCAGGATGAGCAGTGGGAATTCCACACTTCAAACTCGTCCCGCAGGATTTGGTAACAGAGTCTCTGCTGTGGGAACACATGGGAAGCAGCAGTCTTTGTGTATGTGACTATGCCTTATGTGAAATGTTTGCATGGCTTCAATCTTACATGCATAAGAACTTGTGGGCTGGCTGTCCTTTCCCTCTCCTGCCAGTCTGGTCTCTGTGTAAGAACTGGGTGAGGATGCCTAAAGGTTGCTTGGCACAAGAGGGCATAGGAACTTGCTGACTCCAGTGGCAAATGAAGTCAGTTCCATGAACTTCTTTGTGGAAGCTGTTATGTACATATTCATTGGTACATTTTAGTTCTTCCACTTGTGCTTCTAAACATTAGTCTTAAAAATAAGAAGGGTATTTTTGAGAACAAGATGCTGGAAATTGCAGTATTTTATGCCAGTATTAGTACACTAAAGATGTTGTATTGCAGAAAGTATAAATAAAAACATTAAAGAAGTGACAGACTTTGATATTAAGTAATTCATCTTCTTCCCTTGGTGCTACAGAGAATTGACACATTCATTTCAGACATTTTAATACGAGCATTAGTGAAACTGGTTTCTCAGCAAACCAAGTTGCTGTAATCTCTACTTTTCCATTAAATATACTGTATTTCTTCACTTTACCATCTTTATACAGAGAAATACATGGTAGTATAATGAGTATGACAACAGATACCTTTGAAGACTGTGGCCTTTAGGAGCTAGAACTAAATAAATCCCAAGAATTTAATTACCTATCTCTCAGTGTTACTTTGCACCTGAGCAGTAAGGGTGCAGTGTGGTTTAATAATGCTCCCAGAATCTCCTGTGAGCACCAGTTTTGCTTCTGGAGGCCCCAGCTCTGTGACAGTCCTCACCTCACATCCCATGGGACTTTGATATATATTTGCATTTTATCCTCTATAAGGAGATAAACCTGCAGGAGTTCTAACAACAGTCTTGAGAAGTGTGGAGCGGGAGTGTGAGCACTGATAAATTTATGGTCCAAAGGGCACTATCCCCAAACCTGGGGGGACCCATGACTGTGCTGCTCAAGAGATTGTTACCCATTTGAGCAAGAAGTATTATGGCAGTGAGCAGAGCAAAAGAATAAGAGGATGGAGAGCATATTCCAGTGTAATTATAATAATTTATAACTCAGGGTTGTTCTCCTGTTAAAATCTCAAAAGCAGAATATTTTTACTTTCTTATAAATTATTCACAGTCATTTGCTTTGCTTCGTGACAAGTAACTTCTTTTCTTCAGACAGGATTTTCAACCTGAAAGAATGAAAGTGTTGACCCAGTTATGCCTAACAAACAAAACGTGAAAAGAACTAAAATTAGAAATGGATAAAATAATCTTAGTAGGAGCAAGAAATAAAGCGTTTTTTCCCTTCCTGTTCCATCTGAATTTAAAATTGGTAAAGTGTTTTCACTAAAAAAAAAAAAAGAAAATAGACTTCATAATGAAACTGCTCAGAGAAGGATGAGGTAACATTTATGGAAATGCATTATTTAAAAAAAAAAGTTTCAAAAATGCCCTAAACCAGAATTTAGTCCCTTTCCAGTTCTGTGAAAAGTTCCTGATGTCTTGCCAGACTCCCATGCCCCATCTGCAGCCTCTCTCCTGCAGACTGAGACCCTTGTCATTCAGCATGAATTTCTGAGATGGGATTGAGGGCAAGGTACAGGAATTGAAAAAGTACATACTATGTGATATTTAAGGGGTTACAAATGCTTTCGTGGCATCATTCTCCAGAATGGATCTACCCACTCCCAGATTCAGGAGAATCCTGGAAAGGAAAAATTAAAAGGCTTAATGGAAAACAAGTGCCCCTTTTAACCTTCTGCTATAATCAGTACTAATGCATGGGATGTTATTAATGTATTGATTGCGTATTCCATTTAAAAAGTCAGAAAAACTTTACATAGGTCAAAAAATTACTTCCCTTTTAAAACATAGAAATCAAGACATTAAAAATTATGAGACTTTCTTAAAATTCCTAAAGCCATAGTTAAAACATTTAATGGGTAACAGTATTTTTTTAAAAAAACCTTACACTTAAAATTCCCACTAGGATCAAGGATTTAGGCTTTATTATCTGAAGTGCTTCAGAAACCGGTAGTAAACAACACTTAATTAAACAGATTAAATAAGAAAATGTTTGTTTACATTATTCTATAAAGGAAAGAATCCCACAAATTTTGTAATGTGAACTATGTTTGCTCTTTGAAGGAGTTAACAGAAACAGAGTGCCAAGCAGTTTCTTATCTACTCACTGGCGACAGTTATGATTACATTCAAGATAAGAGAGGGGTTGTATATATTTAAATGACTTGCAGTCCTTGCTTGTGCATTTTAAATTGGCTAAATGCATCTACGTTTCATTTTTCCTCAACCACTCTTCACAGTATTTGAAATCTGTATTAGTTCATAACTCAGCTCCCAACATGTGTGGACTACTATGGAAAGGCAACATAAGATGGGAGTTTATTCTTCTCTCTGTGAGATATAAAAATGGAGCATATCTCCTTGGGCATATACATTTCCTTCTTGGCTAAGTATTTTGTTGATTTTGTCCTATTTATAGTAGTTTTCAGGGTTTCAGTAATGTCCAGTTAAAATATCCAGGCAAATCTTTTCTGACTTGGGAGCTGTGGACTATTAGAGGTCTTCCTGCTTGCAGTAATTTGTGTGTACCTTATTTACTTTGGATATCAGACCTAAACTTGGCTGCATTTATGAATACTTTCTTAGGTGTTTAGAAAAGCAGTTGTTGGACAGCAGGGAACCATTTCACTTGCAGCTGTTTATTTAGTATTTATCATTTTAACAGTTCAGGAAAAAGAACATTTTCCAACCTCATTTTTTACAAGAATTTCCACTCACTACAAGCTATCAATACCTTCACCAAGTCAGAAATATAAAGCTGGCCTCATTCTCCTTACCTTATAATTTATAATGATGTTTTGGTAGCTGGTAGTCTCAGCATGTTCAGTGGAGTCAGTGAAGGGACTCGTGGACACAATTAGTAAAGTACATAGTAGCTCTGAAAATGATTATTACATCAGGATTCTCAACTATATTTTGAAAACATAATTTCTGTGTAAAGAACCTCAAACTTTCAAAGAAAGAAAGCAAGCCAGCTGCATGGCAGGCAGTGATAAGCACAACTGAAAATCAGGCTGTGCCAATATAGAATTGTAAGCCTTTTATCTCCATTTTAAACCTTAGGAAATTTCCTCCAAAAGAGGAAGGCATAAATATCCTCTTCATTTAAATGGCTGCTACTTGATATCCTGATGAAGAAGAAGGTTTTGGGTTGGACTTTTGTTTAGCTTGGGTTTTAATTTCTTTTATTTCTTCCAGTCCTTGACTGCTGTGTCTGCACTGGCTCAGATGTTGTGCTTTTCCTGTGAGAAACCTGCACAGGTTTCCTGAATGTAGGAGATTACTACTGCTTAGGGAACAACATCAGAGATGCAGTGAAGATAAGTGGATTTGTGATCAAATGATCCCCCTTCTTCCATATTCTTCTCCTTCCAGCCAGTGAAAGAGAAGCTTTCTGGATAAAATTAAAGTGGAAGGAGGAAGAGCTGAAATAATTTTCAAAAAACTGATCCAAGCTAGGGCGTGATCATCAATGTCCCCAAATAATATGTAAATTCCCAAATTAGTACGTCCTTGCCAAAGAGTATAATTTTTTCACCTTCTTCAGTTTCCTTCCTTAGATTTACAGTGAATATTTGTATAATTCATGTCCTGTTGATGAGGGAAACGGTTGCCATTGATTGCAGTCATGGGAGATTGGAACTTTTGATCCCTTTTAAAGAAAAACTAATTACTGCTGTGCCATAATGCAGTATCTGAACAGATGAGATGGGTAAAAAAGGCACTTGCTATGATAGGCAGGACTCAATCAGAGGTGATTATCAGGATGTCAGAATCTGGTCAGTGGAGTAGCCACCAAGGTTTTGGAAACTCAGCATTAGTTCATATTTGGGAGACTTCTGCATTTACTCGTGCATTTTACTTGTTAGAGCCACAAGTGTCCTTTCAAGGGTCTGTGACTCCAGCATATCAAAGATTGTTCAAAGACCTAACAATAGGTGTGGACTTAAACAACTTGCTGATTCACGGTTATGATAAAAGTTTTCTTCCTGAGAAAAAAAAATTGCTTCGTCTGTAGCATGTAGTCAGAGATGCATTTAATCTCACCTTGACTGATGTGTGCCATCCCTAGCACATAAAGGAAATGCTTACATAGTCATAGCTACCTTTATTTTAGAGACATGACTGTGGCACTTGCTGCACTAATTCCCCAGGATATTTATTTATAAAAAAATTACTTCCAGAGCCTTTTAGTGCATTGACCTTGTTTCAGGGTTTAGCTGGGAGAAGGGAGAGCTGAGTTTTTTTCTTAAGCACTGCAGGGGATTTCTGTCAGGTTGCTTTAACACTTCCCTTCAGATTCTTGCCAGGCTTTCAGGCTAAAGAATTTTAAGATGTAGCTAGCTATCATCACATAGGTTTTTGCATAGTCTCTGTTATTTTATGAATCTAAAATTCAATTGTTTTTCAAGCAAAGACTAAACAACAGCATGCAAATATAAAGCTACCAGATCAGAATCATAAAGGCATGGAAAAAAGATAACCTCTAATGTATCAGATCTGTATGATACAGTGACCACTGCATAGACTGACTTACTTCATGCATTATATCAATTATCTGTCCATAAATTTGGAAAGGAATTGTACCTCTATAGAATAGGAGAAGGAAGAAAGTCAAATGCATTGAATACTGTTGTATTGTGAAATGTGTTGAATACTATTGAATTTTCTTTGAAAAACTAGAATGTTCTTAAGTAGCAAGACACCAATTTTAGGAATCATAAAAATATTTTTATGCTCTACAGTTGTGATAGTCCTAGCCATCCTTCCCATACCATGACCCAAGCGGGTTAGCACTGCAACTGCTATTAGCCACACCTTTTATTGTTTCTTCCTGTGTTTCCACTTTCAAACTGACGGATTTATGGGAAATGCATGCAGGTAATTCCTGACCCTCCTTCTCTGACTGTAGAGAATGCATCTACCATAGAGGAGCATAAGATGCATAGGGGGTTTACCAAGTTTGGAGATAGTGGGGAGTACCAAATTTGAACGTCTTTCATGCCCCCAAAATAACTGGTTACATCCAGGCCATGAGGAAGTCCCTCACATGCTAGAGCAGTGATTTGGGTTAATGTTAAAGAAAGGCTACTGGTATGGCAACATGCTCCCTCATCTGGTGGTGTAACAGGTCTAACTGTGCACTCTGTGCTGTTACTGCCTATCCTTGAACTCCATCTCTCCCTCCCTGTCACCGCTCCTCAGTTTCACACAGGGCTGCCACATCCGGAAAGTGGATATACAGCCCTGGTCACAGATGGGGCTTAGGCAAAGTGTTCAGCTTCATGGCATTTCTGTGCTAATCCCTGAAGGCCTTTGGATATACCCTTGCAGCAATGCACTTATTGACTAGTGCCACTGTTAACCCTGCTTGGCCAGACAGAAACTTAGGTGTCCTGGGTTAAATACCAAGAAGATTCAGTGGTAGCTAACTAGGTGTAGGCAGGTGAAAATGTACAACACAGCAAAATCTAATTCCACTGCCTCTTGCTTTTATTAGTGTCTCAAAGAAGGGCTGGGTTATTCTAACTGCAGTGTTGATGCATCAGTGTAAAGTCTAACTAAAAAAAGAGGCGTTTGGAGAAATCCTCCATTACTTATACTTTTCAGGAAATAAAAGCAATTGCATCATTCTCAGCAGAGAATGGAAAGAAAGCAATAAATAACACAGCTCTTCGGTGGTAACTAGAAAACAACAGTCAGACTCAAAGCTTGCTATGTCTATTCACAGTGAAGAACTTAGGAAAGAAAAGATTATCATGACCCTGCTATGTGCATATACTAAGGACAATATTGCTGGTAAAGTTCTAGGGTTGTCTCTTAAAATGGTTGATTGCTAACCATGTTAACTAGACTCAATTTTATCATTCTATGTCTATATGCAGTGTGGTACTATGTGCAATTTCAGGTACTCATTCCATCTCAAAGTGGACATTATCTGGATTGCTGTCATGTCCCAAACTGTCTGCACTTTCATTAAAAGAATTACTGTTCCCGTCATCAGCTTGGTAAGAACAGCACCAGGAAATAAGCTACCTCTAAATGGAGAGATGAATTCTATTGTTCACAAAGCTGGTGAAATATTAGTCAAACATACAGCAGATAGGCTGTTTGGAAATGGGAGTTAGTGCCCTTGATGGAGTTCCAAAATGCTGCCTGGCATTTCTGATGGTGCACTGGCATCCTGTTACCTGTAAGATCTTATGAAGGTATTCAACCTCTCTATACCTCAGTTTCTTCAGTCCATCAGTAAAATTATGGCAATTGTTTTCTACTGAAGTTTCCAAGTGATAGACTTAATTGTCACACACTGCAAAACACTTAAGAGATCTCAAATTGAAACATAGTTCAGAAGTGCAAAGTATTTATTGCTGTTAGAAGTCCATTACAGCTCTGTTTTTTTTCGTCCAAACTGGTATTTTGGTACGTGCAGCTAGACAGCTTCTAATGTTATCTTGATTCACAAAGCACTTTTTGTGTGAGGTTTGACTCACAGTAAAATGCCAGTTAGAATTTTTTCCTCAGGAACTCACTGGAGCTTGGCTTACAAAATCTGAAAATTAAATCAACCAAAATAGGTCAAACACAAAACTATATGTCCTTATGTGTCCTCTTGTCCTCTTTTAGCAGTACAGAAGATAGTTGTTGTTTTCTTTTCTGTAAAATTTGGGATTGTGTTTCTCAGTTGGCTACGGTAACTGTATCACAGTTACATTTTGAATACCTGCTCATGCAAGATTTCATTCCCTATTAAATATAGTTTAAAATGATAGGCTCATCTGTTAGTCGTCCAGAAATAACGTGCTGGGTATAGAAGCGGCTGATGCTACTGAACGCGACACAAGAGTGGATCACTGTGTTGCAGCTTGTTGATAGCCATCACTACAGAGATCATTTCAAACCTTAAAAAAGGAACAAAGCATCTTAAATATAATCACATGTTAATATAAGCTGCAGTTTTGCATTTACTTTCCCCCTGTAGCTAATTCTTTAGGAATTTATTCCTATTCACATAATCCTTTAAGTTGATATGTTTATTCTGTACCTATTTTACAATTTCTATTCCTATGTCAAGTATGTAAAGCTGCTGCTTAAATTAGTACTTCAGCATTATACATTTCTGAATTGGTTGTTCAGTGCAGTTAAAATGCACTGAATACATTTGTTAATATTTGAGGTGAGAAAGAAGGTAAACAGGGAAACCATCTATACCAGTCAGAGTCTAGCTTTCTTGTTATAACATATTATAATTTATTTAAACTCAATCAATACTTAATCTGGAGTTTAAATTCTGCTAAAGATCTGTGGCATGGCTAAAAGCAGCTGGTGCCAGGGAATAAAATTTTCTTCAGGCTGTGATGAATTTATAATGCGCTCTAAGGGTGATGCATTGACCTAAATTCACAAAAGCACTGCTATTCCTATTTATTATTATGAAAGTTATCCTACCCGCAGTTTTGTTCTATCAGATGTTGTGTGGCTACATGGAAACGATGACAGGTTGCAGTGAGGATGACTAGGAAGGAGCTGCACACACATCCCTGGCACGTAGTGGCTGCCCAGCCTAGCAGCCCTGGGGTTTGGAGGGCACTCCCAGGCAGGAGGGCAAATCCCTGGCAAGGGGTGGAGAGGCACAGGACAGCTAGAGCCCCCTTCCACCCTTGCTTCACCAGAGGGAGCATCCAGCATTCTCTTCAAGGCTTTGTCTGTGCAGCCTGTAACCACAGACAGGGTGGTGCCTCACTGTAATTCCATGATTTGATGCAGGAATAATTTCAGCACTGTAAAAACCCAGCAAATGTTTGAAGCCAGCAGTGAGGGCAGACTTCCTGAGAGGTGTGTGTTTGTGGTGATCACTTGGATTTGTTTTGTTGGCAACAAGAATGATGTTGTTAAGGCAGGAAGAGGACAGTTTTGTTGAAAATTGCTTCTCCTATTTTATTTTGTTTTGTTTTTCTCCTGTAGCCTTACAAGGGATATAGAGTTAGGTCTTGGGTTTGGTTTTCTGTTCGTAGCTCTTTAGAATCCCTCAGGTCCAACCATCACAGGACAGTACCTATGAGCGACTCACATTGAAGTGGTTAGGAATTGCACACTCTGATCTCTTGTAATGATCAGGCCACTTAATTTTTTCCGTTTCATTTGGCAAGCTTTTCCTCTGCATCGTCCAAGGGCTTTTCATAGTAAGCAGTGCCTTCCCAGTGACCAGCATCCTTATCCAAGCATTCTTTGTTACCTTTAGAGTTTGCAATCATATTTGTCTATTTCTGTGAAATGCCATGTGTTTTAGCAGATTCATAAATGTGGGAAAATTTTGGGTTTTTTAAAAGTGGAGTGAATAAGGTAAATATATCATAAATGAAGCTGACAACCCTCCCCACTTCTTTCATGATGTGATATGGATGCCTGGAGTACAATTATACTTCTTTATTAGTACTTGACCACTTCTCAGTTGTTGCTTTTCCAGGCAGAATGTCCAAAGAGGAGTCAGCTCTGCATTGTTTATCTCCTGTGCTCTCCTGCCTCCCTTTGGGGCACAATATCAGACACTGTCTTCAGCATGTCTGTTCTCATTGTATTCTGTGCCCAGTTCTTCCCATATTGCTGCTGTAGTCAAATGGCTGTTGTGATTTATCCCAGAATAACTGTGGGATAGAATAAATCCACAGACTTTAAAGGCATTAGCCTTCTTTTACTGCAGCACCACAGACACTAGCACTAGCACTGCGACCTTATCCCACCCCCGTGAGGCAGCATCCCAAGCCATGCTGCTTGGGAAGAGCAGTGCTGTGTGCTTGCTGAGCTCTGCTCCTTGGGGCCAGCCCAGAGGATGGGAACAGCATGCAAACACAGCCTCTCAGCTGGAGCAACTGTTTGTTTCAGCTCTAGCCTTTACTTAAAATGTGAAGCTATTAAACAGAAATACAAAGACTTGGAGCTCAAACTCATACCTAACTAGCTTGGAGAGCTGGGTTTGTAGATCCAACTGTGTTTTGCAATCTGGCAGCAGGAAAGTCTGGGTTTCCACTTCAGTTTGTTTTTTTCTAATGGTCAAAGAGAGTACTCCAAGATCCAGATGCAAGGGTGCAGAAATACCTGCTGTTAAGATTATTTATAGAGGTCTCATACCTCCCCTCTCCCCAACATAACAGTCTGATCCACATCACAGCTTTGAACTCTGTGAAGTACAACTCCAGATCACAGGGGATCATTGGCAAAGTAATATCCAAAACCTGTGCTCTGCCTGGCAGAGTAATAGATTGGGAACATCTGCAATTAAATATCTGGAAGAAATAATTTAAATAGAGAAAGACAACTGGAACTTCAAACAAAGGACTAAAGTTGCATCCTACTTCTTATCATGAAGTTTGACCAACTGAATCTTCCTAATTTACCTTTATTGATTGCTTATGTAATTATTTTCTATAATTTTATTACAATTTATGTTCTATCTTACTTTTTCACAGAATAAAAATGATAACCTTCACATTTATGCTTTAGTTAATGTCCTTGGCATTTCTATTGCAGCCAGGGGAAAAGTGGACTGAAGCTCATTCATGTGCATGTCTAGAGAAAAGCATATTCCTTGCCTCACAGAATCCAGCTGATGGTTGTAACAGATTAATAAGATAAAAGTGGAACATAGGTTGGGAGAGACAAAATGCCAAAAACCAAGTGTGTTCATAGTTTTTAGCTAATCAAGAGTAGCAGTAGCACTTTGCTTATTTGACTAATCATGATTAGGTTTTCTGTTCTTGTAACAGAAGAGGTAAATTTCAAGCCTATGATTTGAAGAAGGTTGAGGGGAGTGACAGTGGTTTTTTTCATAAAGTTTTACCAGGCAGGCCTACAGACCAATTTCTGTCTGTAGTTCACCAAACTTTACAGTAATGTTTTTTTCTTCCCACAGTGCCATGAAAAAAACTTCTGGCTTCAGTTCGTGTGTGAAACCTTTTGCACAACAAAAGTGGTTTCTTGTGGCCAGTAAGACTAAATGTTCTAAACATTCCAGGAAGTGTATAAATGGATTGGTACCCTTCCTAGGTTTATGGAGCCTTATTTCTTTCCTTTTTCTCTCATTCTTTTTTTCTCATTTATGCTCTCTTCATCTATGCAAAGTCCAAGCAGAGTACAGTTTGAAAATCCTGACTATCATTTTCCCTTTTTCTTGGGTTTTCCTTAGTTATATTTTATGAAAAGAAGTTGTTTCAGTAAATGCAGCCTAGTAAATTATCTTAAATTACTTCTTACAGTCCAGGCTGGTATTATAACATGAAAATTGTTACTTAGAGTCTCCCACGCCCCCAGTTGCTGCAGACCTATGTCTCCAGGGTGGGGAGAAGCTGAGCACTGCTCTTCCCCAGCAGAGTCTGCAGGCCAATCCACAATGTGGAAAGCAGAGTTTACAAAAAGAAGATTTCTCATCCTTCCTTCACGATCCTGCCAGATTCTGTTGTAGTGATGGTCAAAACCAACTAAAATGGTGCTTTTACACTGATGGGTAGGCATATGTCTATGCAGAAACCAGATGAGAAACTGTTCAGACCAAAACCATTAAATCTTTGCTCATCTCAGGATACCAGAAAACAGCCATCCCACTTCTTTGATCTATGATATTTGACTCTCAATGTGTGTTAATAAGACATATATGTTGGGCATTGGCATTTTCTCCTGTTGAACAAGGGTAAACATCACATTTGTCTCTGTAAAAATATACTTCAATAGCTGGGAGAAAAGTGGAGATTTGTTATTTTTGCAGTTGTAGAAGACATTTAGCAGCTGTGTTTATACTGGCAGACAATTTGGATATTAGGTGGCAGGACAGAGAACTGCAGATGTACAATATTGTGCAGACATTGTGCACTTACAGTCCATTTCCAGGGAAACCTGTTATTTTATATTTCCCTTGGTTTCATTAATCACATTTCATGATGTATCTTGCTATTTCAACCCATTCCCCTAGATTCATTCCTTTTTGGCCTGTTTGTAGTAGTTATTGATCTCTATTTCAAGAAATTCTATCTTAGCTACAGATAATTAAGTTCTTTTTTGTCCAAGAAAGAAAATTAAGATGGCCCTATACTGATTACTGAGACTACCTGTACCAATTGGCATGTCTACCACATCAGAAAGGTATTTAGCCTGCTTTTGGTCAGAAAAGGATTCATACTCTTCCTTGGTATTCAGAAATTAAACTCATTTCCTGAAAGTAAAAATATGTTTCTCATCTTGATCTACAAAGGGAAACAGCTGCTCTTTTCTCTGTTCTTGAAGTTCTCTAATTCCTTAACAGGCTTTGTTTTAGTTTACAGGTAAATCCCTTAAACTATAGCAATGATGGCCCATCTGCTGGGAGAAATATGCTGATATAAACAGTGAGGAATCCCCTGTTAGAGGGTTGAGAGCCTGAGGAACATCAGTGTATGGGATGTATCCCCAGGCCTTTTTTTGGTGTTAGCTCTACATTTAAATAATGGCATTAAGGTTTCCTGAATAAATTTGGCTTGCAAGTGCTGCTGTGGGTGCCCTTTGAGCCACCTCACCCTGGAAGGGTCACCTGGTGTCATTGTGCTTCTGCTGTAGCTCCCTCACCCATGGGCAACAGTCCTGCTGCACTGTGTGGGGACAGACCACGTATCTGTTTCTACATAGCTGTCTGGGTGTGCTGGAGAGAAGTTAAAAAGGGAAAGAGCTTGTGCCAAACTTTTGATCTTCTTTGTCTGAACAACTGGCTGTGCAGGAGCTCTGGCCTGGGAGGTGGGAACAAAAGATCTGCCAGGCACACTTTGTCCTGGTTGAGTCTGGGTGTCATGCTAGGTAAGGTTTTTGTCTTGGGGTACAGAGAAAAGGAGTTCTACCAACCTCTAAATAGAAGCAAACCCAAAGAATTCATTACACAGAGAATTAATGAGTTATCCAAGATGGTATGATCAGCAGATTGCTTAAAAAAACCACAAGCCCCACCCAGTGCCTCTTCTCGTGACTGGTTCAGAATGCTAAATATAATCTGGCAGTATTTTTCTTAGGGATAAGTGAAAAGCAGACAAAAATGAGGTCTGTTTGTGCTATATGGCTTAGACACACCTAAGGAAATGCAACTTGTTTTCAATCTTTTTGTTTAGAGGATATCTGGGAGGAGGCTCTGTCCACCTTAGTGAAAGTAGCAAACCAGGGTATGAGCATTGTCCTCATGGTGCTGTGAGTTGTATTGAAAGAGATGGCCCCAGGCACCAGAAGAGAAGACAGGGTAGACTTGAGGCAGTGCTCAGCAATTTTCAGAATACTGAAATCTCAAAAAGAGCTTTACTTCCAGGAAGGTCATGGAGTGTGGATTTGGGAGGAGAGGACTCTGATGATCACATTTTTATTCTAGAAACCAGTAACATATTTTTTATATATTCTCGAAGAGTAAGTGGTTTGAAAAAATACATTGGAAGCTGGTGACAGAACTGAAAAAATAATACAGCTCTGGGAAAACTGATTCAAGTGCCTTAGACTAAAAGTCTAAGAAAATAAATACAAAGAAAATAAAATGTCACTATTATTCATGATCTTGTGGACCCTGTGATTTTGCCTTCTCTAAAATGCTTGCTCTTTCCTGAGATCTTTTTCCCTGTGATCTTTTCCATTCCACTCCCTCTCTTTCTACTATATTCAGGTGCAGTTTTTCTTATGTGATGATGCTTATACAACTGATGCTTAACACAACCTATTAGAAGCTCTCTCTGAGCAAGCAACGCAGGCAGAAGACTGGAGCTATGACCATTTGCCAATCTTCTCCCCACATATGCACTATGAGGTTAGTTGTATACAGTATAATTTACTGGTGTTAAATAACCTCTAAATGTCTAGTCTAAGCCTGCATAAGCAAATTAATGAAATATCCATTAAAAGATCTATCAATATATACTGCAATTCCTACTCCTTTCAAATATGTTGATTCCATTTTTTTTTCATTTAATTCCTGTTTTCTTTCTATGTGTTCATCTGGAAAGCACCTACCTTTCTACTGCAAATAACTCAAGAATTGGTAGAAACTCAGGTTTCTACTGATTCCACTCCCCTAGTATGAAGAGCCTCCTCTGGTTTCTTGCTCTGTTATTACACTGCAGCCCTCTACCGAGTGGTCGCAGTTGCTGAGCCATCATTGTCACACAGCTGAGCCCCCTACCAAGGAGGCTCAGGGAAAGGAAAGAGGTGTGGCTTGCCCTGATTTGCTTAATGTTCCTTATAGCTCTTCTCTAGCATACCCTTCTTTGCTCTCTTCATGTGCTTGCCCCTGTCCTCCAAGGCTTTGCAGTGCTCTCCTCTCAACGTGACCTAGGCCTGTGTCCCTTGCTGGTGCCTTTGTTAACTCCAGTCCCTGCTCCAGTCCCCTGGTTTGCCCTCCCTCGCAGAGCCAGAGCTGCTCCTGATAACAGCATGTGAAAAGAGATGCAGCAGGCCGAACATGTGTTGCACCAGTGCCATGTGAAGTCACTTTCTCAGCTACCAGTTGTGCAGGTCTCATCCGTTTCAGAGCTGCACTTCTCCTCCGATAGCTCAGCCACCAATGCCTCACAGAAGCAGAGCAAATTAAATCTCTTACAAAAGATTTAACAAGGGCCTAACCGACCGATCACTGAACACCACACCTGGAATCATTTAAATTTTAGCATTTCTAGGCGTGTGTTTTATTTTTCCTTTTAAAATAAACCTAGGAAGTGGCTAGGTTAATGCATACGACCTTAGCCTAAAGGATAAACAGCCAAGCCAATAAATATAATGTGCAGGCTCCTGCCTATTCCTGTCTATACAGGCAATCAACTATAGCACCTGTATCCTCTCTTGTAGAGGTTTTATGACCAACACAATAAAGTGCAGAGAAACAGAAATGCTGGTTAAGTACAATATATTCAAGTTAATTTTCCCATAGGAACTGTAGTATTTAGTTGCTGATTGTCTGTACAATCACGTTTTTTGTTTTAAATGTGGAATTGAAATATTGCATTTGTCTAACTGTTTAAATTTTAATTATCATAAAGCTTAGTCTGAATACAAGGGACTTTCTGTGCTTCAAGTACTGAGGAGGAGGGAAGTGCAAGGAAAGCTGTTTCAGTATCCCTGACCAGATCAGCTACTCACATTCTCTGGTTGCTAAAAGTCTCCAAGAGGATGCTGTAGCAGTGGTGCCAAGAGGAGTTAAGGCTCATGCAGTAGGCTGGTACCCTTTACACTGTGGTGACTATGGACCTAGCCACCGACAGGGATCTTCTGAACAGAGCAAAGAGTCAGAGCAAATGTCTAGTCTGGCCCCACAGCTATTGATTTCTCTTTACTGTCATTTAATCAATAAAAAAGAACCTAAAATTCCAGCTGTTAGCCACTTCAGGGTCTATGTAAGTAGCAGAAAAATTAGAAACATTTGCATTTCCATCCCTGTTTCAAGTAAATACACCCTATCAAGGCAGGTCAAAGAAACACAAGGATACAGCTCTGGTTTATTTTACTTGAAGTGATCAGACCTGGAATGGTGAGAAGGAAACCCAAACCCTATTCCTATCCCCACACCCTCCAAGACACAAATATTTTCTTTTTGCATGATTCTCTTAGAACAACATAGCTCCCAGTGGACTCTGTGCTATGGCTTGATATGCCTAAAAGGCACACAAGGAAAAATGTGGATTTTGCACTTAAAAATCAAAGTGCATCTTCTGACAGGCACTATTCTAGCTGTGAGATGTGAAATGAACTCTGTGTGTTCATTACTTCATAATAGAGTGCAAATATGCTCTTTGATATTTTTCATCCATAGTTCAAAAAATGACAGTGGTGCTATATTGTTGAATTGCAGTGCTTATCACTCAGATCTGCTATTGTTACAGCCATGAGTATCTCCTGTATGTATATTGATGTATATTTAACCCCACTAAAGCAAGATGGCAGAACCAGTCCCTCTTTATATCTGAAAGAGATTGCCAAGTGTGGTATTTGCTCTAATTGGCTTCTGGGGATGTGCCTCAATAATCTCCAATTGCAGGTTACATACAGTATCTATATTATTTTAGTGAAACATAAAGAAACTGATAGGAAATGTCATTCTGTAGTTTAGAGGAATTCTGCTGAGTTTAATAGAGGATGATTGAATCTGATAAAAGCAGAATTTTGAACACTCCAGTGATCTAAAAGTAAGGAAAACAGGGAGCTGCACAGCATGGTCTTTTAACAAAGTACATTTTTACATCTCTTGTGTGAATTGCCTCTGACAGCATGGCCATGGAGGGAGAGAGGCAGCAGGAGGCAGCAGAGTTGGGCAATGGAAAGGGAGCTGTGGTTAAGGCAGTGGCTCTGGAGACCATCTGACTGGATTTCTTTTCTGTCCCTGCCTAAGAAAATCATATAGGAGGTGTCTGTGGCACAGTGCCAGTCTGCATTTAGTTTGGCTACTAAAAGCAGCTGCTTCTGCTGCATTCACTAGGAGCAGAAGTGGACAGTTTCTCCCACTGGCTCTGCATTGTCTGTGAATGGCAGGAATAACGTTTCTTTCCCCTCACCCTGCTCAGTGCATGCCATCCCTGTCTCAGTGTGCTGATATGAACAGGACGCCAAACTTTCAGGTCCCAGTCTTCTTTGGCCCCTCTTGGCAGTAATTGCTTTTGCTCCACAAACAACTGGTATTGGAATCACAAGGATTTAGTTCCCAAAGCCAGTGGATTTTTGTTTTGCTGCTGGAAGTTGACTTCTGCTCTCCTATGGAGTCAGTGTGTAGCTGATCTACCAATTAATTTCATGCCTCATTGCAAAGTTTCTTGTAACTTTTACAATCCCTTTAATCACCATGACCATATCCTTGTTTATGCTGAAACCCTGTAAGAGGAAACAGCATCCAGCCACATCTTTCTTGCTATCTAGTCAAAAGTCAGACTTGTCTTGAATAATATATAGAATCCAATTTAATATTAATTCTGTTGTAATATTCAATTCCTAAAGCATATATGGCAGCAAATATTAATCCATTAGATTCTTTGTAATTATTTGAACTATTTTTATTAAACATATTAGAACTATAAAGTATTAAGCTCTAAATTTAATACAGCCATTCTTAAAAACTAATGTTACTGTATTATTAAAGTTATACTCATGCATTCAAAACTAAATCATTTTCACCTACTGCCCCTACAAATTTCTTTAGTAGAACGTAGGAAACTAGGGGGAAAAGAGGTAAATACTTTTGTATCAATTAGATCAGCTATCCCAATTAGAAGTATCTAATCAAGTGAGGAAAAAGGTCTTCTAAGATTTTAGCTATCTTTTTCACCTTGCCTTGAACTGATGCAACAGCTGAATGTGGTTGCTCTGAAAACTGGGGAAACCTTTTAAAAAATGAGATGTCTAAACATGTCCAGTGCAAATATTGTCAATGGAATGCAAGTGCTAGTAAAAAAAAATAGTAGTTGGGCTTTCTTTTCCTTGTCTTTCTACTTTTGAGCATGTAGTGAGAGGAAAAAATGTCTTCAGATGTAGAAAAACCTATGCAAGAAAAAAAACACACCACATTTTTCCTTTAACATTTTGGAAGATAAATTTACAATTCTAGTTTCAGTGAAAGATGTAAGAAAGGACTTTTCATCTTTTCAAGCTGTGAAGTCCTGTCCTCAGTGTTGGTGGTCATGACTTTTTTATTTCTCCAAGTACTGAATGGGATTTGCAAATAGGAAACTAAGAGAGATTGGAGGAAACAAGAAGGAACATGACTCTAGGGTTTACTGTTCAAAGCACTCACCTACAAAGAGGAAGAGAGAGGAGAAAAATGTTGTCTACTGGTCTCTCTTTCCACAAATGCTCTCTACCACAAATATCACTAGAATAAAATTAGGGGTTAACCACTTAGTATGATCATTTGGTTCTTATTTTGTTTTGATGCAGTGGGTCTATTCCATTGTTTGCTGCATCACAATGACATTCATGTGACAATATTCAGGTTGCAAACTATTTAGTTGTTTCACAGTGCCTTTACAAACTACTTTGCACATGCTTCAGTCAGTGTTGCTTTTCTTTCCTACTCTAGATATGTTTTGATCAGATGCTGCTTCTGTTCAATGTTAGTGTTAAGCCAGAGACACTTGTCTTTGGGTTTTGGGGTTAGCGGTTTTTTGGGGTTTTTGTTTTGGGTTTTTTTGTTGTTTTTTTTTTTTTACTTCCTTTCCTTCATGTTTGCTCAAGAAACAAGACCATTAGCATTTTACACTAGCCCTTTGGTAGGCCATCTGCTTCTGTGAGAATCGTGCTGGAGTCCTGGATTTGCTCGAGATGAGGGATATGTAGGGGAAACATTAGCTAGAGAGTGTTGCATGGTTTAGAGCCTGAAACGCTGTGCTCCAAGAGGGCAGAAAGGGCAGGACATGTGTGAAGACATGCAGGGGGTACTGCCTCATTAAAACTAATAATATGAAAATGGTTTACAGAGAGCTTGAGCCACCCATCCGTGTTTCATCAGCTGGGCAGAATGTCACTCCGGGGCACAGCACGCTCCCGCAGCCCTGCAGGTGCAGCCGGCTTTGCAAGGGGAGCTGCGGGGCCGGGCCCAGCCCGGCCTGCCAGCCAGAGGCACAGGGTGCCCAATCCTCAGCTGCCTTTCCCTGCTATCCATTCAGAGCCCTTGGCCATTCACACAAGCACCAATTAGGCTATGGGCGGTAAGAGCATTCATTGGTGAAGTCGCATTCCTTAGCATCTGACAGTATTGATGTTTACCCTGTTCTCAGGTCTTCAGTCTTTTATGCCATTTATTATTTCTTCTATGTTTATGATACACAGGAATAAATAAGAATGGCTGTAGTTCCTAGTTTGAATTCTTTTTTATTTAGAAGCTTTCTTTCATTACATTAAAACCTTTAGTTTGGAAAACAATCAGTTCAGTTTTCCATTTTGTGGTATTTCCCCATTAAGATATTGCTCAGCTGAAGTAACATGGTTTAATAACTTCTCTAGCAGGATCAAACAGGCAAGCCCCAGCTTTACTGATGATGATTAAGGGTGGGAGTCATGCTGTGAAAGAGTGACTAAGTGCTGTTATTGAGATCTGACAATTTTCCTGGAAGATGGATTTGATAACTCTATAACAAGCATATTTCAGTGAAATGACCCAATTTTAGAAGATTAGTGTATTTTCCTAAATTCAGTAAGCCTTTATAAAAATCTCACATCTAGAAATCTGTAGGAGTTCTCTGAAAGGAATTCTAAAAAAGGGAAACTGTAATACCTACCTGGCAGTCTTAGGGAACTGTGGTACAGGGGGACATCCTATAGGAGCACTGTCATTTTGTGCTCTGGGTCTGTGAAGGTGTCTAAGATTAGTTGACGCTAAAGGCAGTAGGAAATCACAGTGGAAAAAAGGATCCTGAGAGTTCAGTACTTGACAACATTCTTCTTAGAAAAGTGAATGCCTAACAAAGCCTCAAGTTGGTCTTACTCTGGTAAGTAATTAATATGGCCATTATAAGTAATGGTTTTAATGAGCTGGGAGAACCATCTCACTCGAACAAATTAATTACACAATACTTCGCAATTCTTCTGCTGATACAGATTAATAGTTAGGCAAAACAAGGATACAGGTTATAACAAGAATATAAATGAGAGTCACAATACAACTGAACAGTGGATAGCCATAGGCCTTATGAATGTGGGAGAAAACAGAAATCTTTTTAATAGCTATGAGTTATCTTACATGGTTTTAAACATTTGTAGTTTCAGGCATAGAAATGCTTTGCCTGAAAGAAGTAGTTAGGAATTCCCTCTTTCTACTGAGAGGATTCGGCTCCTCCTTTATCCCTTCCCTGCCACTCTGGGATCCTTTCCACATTTGTAACAGGACTTTTATCAATAAATCAGGTTTATATTTATTATGACAAACTCAGGCAGGGCTAGCTGGGGGCCCAAATCCTGAATCCAGTAGGAAAGGTGCTTCCACTGACTCTGCATTTATTCTTGGACGAAGGAAGGAGCAGTTGTTCAGGGGGTAAAAGATCCCAGGCTTTGTCTTAGGAAGGAGGAGGGAAGGCTACATGCCCATCCATGGCCCTGCAGAACCCTGAGCTGCCGCTGATGTTGTGTCTGCATCAGTTGGGAGGGGAAGACATGAACAGTGACAAAATTACACCAGATCGGTGGCTGTCACTCTCAGGAAGGAGTCAGGAAATTGCCCTCAGTCCCAACTGGCTCCTGAGCAGAGTTCTTTCTTGTGGCTGCTGAGTGAAGACCACCCAAACACACTGCTAGTGAGTGTCCCAATCCAATCCCTACTTTTTTATCTTTTAAATCAAACAAACAACAACAATAAAAACAAACAACCAAACAAAAACAAATAGAAACTCACCAAACAAAATCTCCCACCCCTAAGTAAATAAAAGATGCATCCTGAGGTTGTTTCAACAGCATTTCATCTTTTTTTCTGGCTAATAAAGTCATCACCTAATTGATTATTGTAGCAGTGGGCCAAATTCTGTGCTGGTATAAAAGGGTGCAGCCCTGTTAGGAGTAGCTCCTACTAAACTCAATCCTACTGGCCTTTAAAAATTGATTCAAAAGTTGAAAGGAAAAAACTTGTTTATTGCCTTGTCCTCAGGTTAACAGAGCAACCGAAAATTCATCATAGAGCCTAATAAATAAAGAACATCATGTCTGTCCTCCAAGCTAACACAGGTGAATTAGTGCTTTCCATCCTTTTCGATCCTCCCCCCGCCACTAATTTTTTCCAACCAATATAATTTTTATTATATTTTTCATAATGTTTCATTTATCTAAGAATGTTCTTTCCCGTGGTATTTGTATTATTCTCAGTCTAGACTGTCATGTATTTGAAGATTCATTCTGTAGCAGGACAGTTTTTTTCAGTTTGACATTTGCAAATGTAGTGCTAGAAAGTTGTGAGTTCTGAACTTTTTCATTTTGCTGCTAAGAACTGCACACAATTCCAGAGATGTCTGTGGTTCTTAGGTACTGAAATTTCATCATTCTAGGTTATGCCTGCTAGTCCACATTTTCAAGTGGCAAAATAGCTCCGTGTATGAAACACAATACTCAGTGTAATCTGAGTTTCTCCTAATCAGGCTTTAAGGAAATCCTTTTACAGCCATTTCAGTTTTTCCTGTCATTAGCTTCATTATGTTGCTGCATATGTGGTTGACTCATCAGTCCTTCTGATCTGAATCATGCTCTTTAATAAGTGCTTTTGTATCTGTGTGCTGGCTTTGGCTGGGATAGGGTTAATTTTCCTCCTAGAGGATGAAGGCTGGGATGAGAGGCTGTGTGGTGCTTAGCTGCCTTCTGGGGTTAAACCACCACACTCAGAAGTATTTTTACAACTCTAAATATGTCTGGAAAATGCAGAAGACAGTCGCTCTGGAAAAATAATTTTAGGAGATCCAGGAAAATTTTCAAGAACCTAGACAGCTGCCTTTGCATTTTATTTTTCTGAAATTCTTAGTCTTTGCATTGGGAATTTTATGCTGTTTCCAGAATATCTTTGGGTAAAAGAGTGTGTGTAATGGTGACAGAGTCATTGCCAGATTTAAAAATAACCTCAGCAGCAACAGCAAAATGCTGTCCCTTGCAATTTGTCTCCCTGCACCAACATTTCTTCTATATTTTCAGTTATCATCATTCACAATTAAATAGCTATAAACTGAATTTTATGAGAACTTAAAGCGCTTCTGAATGCACCAAAAACCATGTGTTGTATATCATATACACAGCTTGCTGAACTAAGGAGAGAAATTATCCAGAAGTAAGTTATGTGGAAGCTTTCCACAGTCTCCTTATGTGACCTTGTACAAGGCCACAAATGTTTGAGGTCAGAGGGAACATAAATACTCATTTCTACATGACTCATTCTGAATACTCTGCTAGACAAATTTTGAAATAATTTTAGCTAACCAGTACTGAAAACATTTTGGACATTGATCATTAATGTTCTACATGTTGGTTTGGCAAAACAGCTTTTCCCAGCTTTCTGTACTAGAAAACAAAATAAAAGCTTTGCTCAGACTGCCCCCTGCAGAACACACAGCAGTGGGGTTTAATGCCTCGGTTACTGTCAGTGTTAAGATAATCCAGAGGCAACATCACAGCAGTGAGCTTGTCCATAGCTTACAGAAATAAAGCAAAGCTAGACTAATAGTTATTTTTCAAAATATTTCAGGATCCTATTGATGGAAGTGTGGATATTCATTTCAGGAAATGTCCCTAATATGCCCCTACTGTACTGCTTCTAGAGTAACAACTGTGTGTGGAAGCACAGGCCCTGCTAGATATACTACAGTGATTCCATATGCTCCTTGTAATTCCCTTTTTCTTGGTCACAGTCAGTGACCAAGAAAAAGGATTTACCAGCCCACCCATGGCTTTGTTCTCAGCTGCTATCAAGAGTTTCACTGAAACTTTACCAGGACTCCGACCCTGACTGGACCTAAATATATATTCATTAAATGACAAATACTCTGAAAAACTAAAATGTAATGTCCTGTGACTCATGTCTTAGGTTTTCCTCCTATTAAAAGTTAAAAAAAGAAATGTGCTGTCAATGACTTACATCTTGAGCATTTGTTCAATTTTCCCTTTCCCTAATAGGTCTGTGTATAGCAGCAGCAGGTTTCTCATGAAACTTCGTGGAACTAAAAAGGAAGGGTTCAAATCACCCCTGAACAAATCTGTTTTCAGGAACAAGAGACGAGAGCATTCAGACACTTCCAGACACTAGCCAGATTTAGGGGAAAATGCAAATATGGGTTTGGGATGGAAAGAAAAAGACATACAACAAGCATTACAAGTTCTGATTCCTGATAAAGACTTTTTCTTCCAAGCAGGGACTTAAGTTTTACGTATTTATTCAAATATCAACTCTGGTAGAGCCATTAAGACTTGGATGTTGGCTCCAAAATCTTTTCCTATCAGATACTCAGTCCTTAGACTGCATCAGGGCAGAAGTTTTCCATTTGACAGTGCCAGTCAAAGAAAATATACAAAGGCAGGGCATTTTTCTGATGGATACACATCAGCTAGGAAACACTGTTGTCTGAAAATGAATTATTTCAAATTTAATGGGCCCAAGTAATAATAAAAAAATTTAATTTTTTTTTTCCTAAGAAAATGTCAAAAACATAAACCTGTTTTCTCCACCGCACAGTGCTTTCCTCAGAGACTCCCTGATCCAGTGGGATTCTAAGTCCCACCATGTGAAAAGGAGTAGGAAGTTTCTCGGATATTGCTGCCTTTCCTATTTTCTTTGGCTATTGAGATATGCAGTTTTTAAGGCATGCCAGGCACTGTCTTCACAGGAGATATTTGCCCAAAAAGGATCAGAGAAAACATTTAATATTTTCATTACAGATTTTACACTCTTGAATACTTCAAGGAACTGGATTTTTCAGCTAGGTTCTTTATGTATTGGAGAAGTGGAAGGCTGTTTATTTCCCACCAAAAATTAAATACTTCTTGGTTAAATCTCAGATCCCACAGTAAGATGACCTTTTTCCAGAGAGACCCTAAATCAAAGACTGACTTACTCCCTTTCTGTTTTGTGAGATTACTGTCCTCTGTTTGGATCAAGAAGGAACACCATGGAAGTATAAGTGCTTGCTCTTGCTTGAGGATCATGTTTAGCACCCTGTACCAAAGCAGCCTCACAGCTTCTCCAACCAAGGAAATGCAGTTATCATACTGAGGAAAAACTCTGCGATAATTATCCACTGACTTTGATCTTCCATTGGAAGATCCTGAAGGCTTTTCACCCTGCAGAAACTCACACCAAGTAAAATCCCAGTGTCGTATTTGTTGATGATCACAGTTATTTCCAGAGTTTTAGAATAAAGCTGACTGTCATTAGGAAATTGGGCCAAACTGCAGAAAAGCCTGTTTGGATGTTTGTAGCATGGCTTTTTTGTCCTGGATAAGGATTACTTTCTGGGCAGGGCTCAGTACCTTCAGTGCCCTTTCAAAGAAGTTGTAGCTGAGGGTATTTTGCAACTGAAATTAAGATTTCAGTGACTGACATGATTTCTTTCCTACTTGCACTTTGGTTATGAGAATGGGTCACCTTAATGTTTATGGTGATACTATTTCAAGTGAGGTTTTGAACTACTTTCATAGTCACATATATTTTTTAGTCTAAATTTTAAAACTACAGCTTGCTCAAAAGTCTGGTTTATCATGTGATTTTCTTGGGATAGAATCTAACAAAACTCTAAAATTTTAAAGACAAAGTCTGGCTGCCTAATTTTTATTTTCTTTGAAATTTTATTTAATTTTCTGAGGTTCACTTTTTATTTTCACAGATTTTTCATAATATATTTGTAGGCATGGGCTCACTACTCCACCTGTGTTCCTTAGGGGCAGAGAAAAGATTTGTTTTAGAATCAGTACCATAAGTATGTAATAAAAAGAAGGAAGGTTGAATTTTGACATAATGCATAAAGGTATTATTCTTCCAATAAATGAAAGAAATTACATCAGTGGAAGTGGACTCAAATAGAATTCTTATCTTCTACCTCTACCTAAGTTTGCTACAAGTTTCTTAGCTGTGTTCCTGCACTGTGTCCCTTTTGTAAAGGTTCTGTTTAAGCAGTTTTATTGCACGAAGCACAGATTTTGCAGAAGTGGATTCTTTCCATTTTCAGTTTAAAAGTGATTCTTGGAAATCTCAGAGGCCTCCATTGCTTTAGAGACTGTTTATACCAAAGTCTGAATTCTTGCTTTTCTTTGAGGTGAGAACTGTAACAATAATGTGACAAAATAAAAGTAATGCAATTCTTTTTAAAGCTTGCAAGCATTTTGTTTCCCTTATTTCCTATGAGATACTTGCCCAAATCATTTTTGAAACAAGTTATAATTTGTTGGCTACATTTTGTAACATGGTATCCCTGTGTAATTTCTCTTTCATTATTAAAAAGTATGCATATCTTTCAGCTGGACATTAGAAAATTATTTTGATAAATTCAAAATTTGCTCATAGTTATTGGGATGGTAAGAGATGCTGCAGAAAAGATCCTAAACAACTCGACTCATAACATCAATCCTTTAACTATCATGAAGAGTCTTAAGAGATGTTATTAAATAATTGGGGCAATTAACACATTTCTCAGGATAATACTTTTATTTTGACATCCTATGGTCCAAGTTATATCAAAAATCTATTGTTGAAGAAGGACTACAGGGAGGTTTCCTTCACTCTTCATTATCAAGGATATAATTTTTTAATGTTTAATTATTTAGAGATTAAAACACCAAAGTTATAGGCCTAAGTATTTTATATCTCTGCCTGTATCTCTGTAATAAGAAATGACATTGCAAAGGAATGAAATATGAACTGAGTTGAAAATATATGAAATGTGAATGGAAATTTTTTTCTTTCTGACTGGGGCTATTTTCTGTTGACAGCAAAATGACCTTTGCTTCATATGTTTATTTGCCTCATTTCCCTTCTCTCAATACTTAAATATTTCAACACACAAGCAATGTGATTTCTGTAATTTAATTTGAAATAATATATAAATAGATTTATGTTTAACTTGTAAATTAGACTTTTAATATTGGCAGTGAAAATTAAGGAGCTGACTGATGGAGAGAAAGAAACAACTCCTTCCTTTCCTTGTTTTGTCCTAGTTCCTTACTTCCTCTGCCAACAATCACAATTCTTTCTTCAAAGGGAACACACAGTTAGCCAAAGCCTGACTTATCAATTTCACTTTTGCATTGAGCATATTCAACAGTGCAACTCCAGAGCCTTGTTTGCTAGACTGCAATGACGCATGCCAGTATGGTTCCTTAAATTACCTCTCCACTAGTCTAAGTAGAAGAGAAAACATTAAACAAAAAAGTATTTCTCCTGACATTTTAAAACACAAATAACGAAATATTTACTTTCCCTTTTGCAAAGCCCAAGGACAGCATGGCCCAAATGTACAGGAATCATGGCACAGATGCAGGTGAACCTTTTCATATATGCCTGGGACATGTCAGACTTCTGGCCCTGAGCTCTGCTTTGGAATACAGAGTGGATCTACCTTTTGGTGAGCTGCCAAACAGCCAAATAACCAGAAATTCCCAGCTGGTAGGGTGATGTATTCCACTGAAATGCAGCAGGACTGAGACGCTTAAATTGAAATCAAAGATTCATTTTGAATTTTCTTCTAGCCCTTAGAGATGGGTTCCCACAGACAAGGGTTTGGTCCTCATGGACATCTTCCATAGGCACAAAGCACCAAAGGGTTTTTGGAATTGGGGCAATGGAATGTTTTCTCTAGGAGAGTGTACTACATCACAGCCCTTTGTATTGCATAACTTTTGCTGTTGATTAAAATCAGCTTTATTCCCAGAGCTGTTGGCCTCTTAAGTCTGGACATCACCTTTGACTATGTGTTGCCAACAAAATTAGGGCAAAAAGAAAGGCGAGGATTGCCTGTAGTAT
Source organism: Serinus canaria (assembly GCF_022539315.1). Classification (NCBI taxonomy): domain Eukaryota; kingdom Metazoa; phylum Chordata; class Aves; order Passeriformes; family Fringillidae; genus Serinus; species Serinus canaria. The sequence goes on along the minus strand of NC_066322.1, from coordinate 21,273,737 downwards.
TTGCAAATGTGAATAAGTTATTGTAATGATATTTTTCTCCCTGCGTGTGGCTTTTATTTGTTATGTTTTATTAATTTCTGCTTTCTGAGTATCTGAATGCAGGCAATGTTCAACATTACAGATTCATAAGGCAGCCAAATAATCACGGGTTAAAATATGCGCACAAAATTCCTCCTCAGCCCAAATAATTTTTTCTCTCCAAACATTTTTTCCTTTCATAAATACAGTAAATAGAGAAAATATTTTATCCTGATGCTTTTGGTCACAAGGAGTCTAAGAAAACAATGAAATTGTGAGTTATGTTAGCTAAGAAATGTCTTCCTTTTCTGTTTTTCATACCAACCTGTGACTGCCAATTTGGATCACAAGGGGAATGGAAGTTGGAACTCTACTGGAAGTATGGAATGGCACATCCTAAAAATAGAAGTGCAACAGGTATGCCCGTCAGCTGGTCACAGTCTTACCCACATCCTTACCTGAATGAAATGACCTGGAAAGGTTGCTTTTCAAGAGATATTTAGAGAAGGACTAAGGAGAGAAGGAAAAAACCCAGTAGGAAAGTATGGGGTGAGCAGGAGGAAGTAAATGAAAATGCTGATTTTTACATTTTCTAGTTCTGACTCTGTTTGCACCCAAAAGTGGACAACTTCCCAGGAAAATATGATTGCTAGCTCTAATCATTCAAATGTTTGTGAGGAATGCTGATTTTATAACAACCCTAAGAGTCTGAAAGAGTACATTTCTTTGAACTGTGCAGTTGAGATGGGCTGGTTAAACAATAATAGTAATTAGTATAACTTGCTAAAAAAAAGAAGATTCATCTACCAGTCTATTTGACATTAGCAGAGGAAAAATTGCAATATCTTACAATCACAGGACACTACAAAAACAGTAAACAACTGTAATCCAGTTTTTACAAGATGGAAAGTCAAAGCAGAAAAATGTGAAGCTGGCCACACTTTGAAGGCAGTTCCAGGAAAAAAAAAATCAGGATCACTGTGTTATTTTTGTCTTGTGGTAATGCTCAGAAGTTCTTTTTCTGAGGCAGCACCCCCATCAAGAAATATGCATAACTTCATATGATGCACAGAATAAGTAAATAGTTCTAAGCCCACTTAAATAAACATCTCGAAAATTTCAGTCTGAGGTCAGCTAATGGTAGGAAGCTATTTTTCCTCTCACTCTTTCTTTGTTTTATTCCAATCTAACAGGATACTATAGCTTATGACATATGGTACCTTAAATTAGGCACTCCAAACCTTGTTCGTTCATCTCAGTGTGTGGAGCCAAGTTGTCTATTAATAGGAAAAGCTTTGCCCTGGAAAAATGTGTATGCACCAGTCTCTGCATCGGGAAAATGAATTATATGCTACAACAGGGAATAAAATTAATTTAATATGTATTATGGAAAGAACCACTCTAATGTAATACTGCCAAACAAAGTGGAGAAGTGCTGTTAAATCTTTATGTCTCAGAGGTGTGGTGCATTTAGCACCTTGATGTCTGTGTTATCCAGCATACTGAGTTTCCAGGGTTATCTCCAAGTTGTAATGGACAACCTTCCTTCAGCTACCAAAGCCCAGAGAGGAATAAACCAAGACCACCAGCTAAGACATTATGTAAGTGCCATGGAAATGAGCATTGAATGACCTCAGGAGCTGTGTTTAAATGAAAAGATTTAGTCAAAACCAAAAAGAGTTTCATGTAAAAAGGATTTGTTAGCAAGTAATTTTTTCTCATATTAAATAGAAATTTTAAGGGAATGCTACAATGAAAATGCTGACACAAAACAATGTTATTAGAAATATCCAATAAAATTCCCAGCTTCCCATGCAACATGCTTAGTTTAAGCTTAAAACAACCATTAAAAATAATTCTCTTATATGGCAGTGAGTTATAGAACTTAGAGATTATTACTGTGTAAGAATTAATATATATGTATGTAATTACCAAGCTCTTTTGATGATTTCAATAGCCATTCCTCTGCTTTTGAAAAATGCAATTTTGCAGCATGCTTCTATACATCGTAGCACTGCAGAGATCATTTGCCTAGCCCATCACTTTGGCTGTCAAATGTAACACCTTTTTCTATCAGATATAAGCAGCTTGTCTTCACCTTCAAAGCCTGCACCTCATCCTACCTATCATCTCTCATGCAGGATCAAGAAATCACTTCTTTCACTGACTAGCCCAAGATGCCAGCCTCCTTCATTGACTTCTTAGATTTTGAGTCGCTCATTCTGAAGCTTTATCCCATGCCATTCCTTACATTTGGAAAGTGCTCCTTCAGACATCTGTAAAGCTACCTCCTTATCTTCCTTCTAATCCTGTCTGTGAGGTTCCCCTGCCATTATGCCTTCAAAAGAAGTTTCAGAGTTTGGACTGAATTTGCCTAGTTATAATGAGCTGTTGCCAAAAAAAAAAAAGATTTCTGGATCAGCTTCAAATGGAGCACTCCCAAAGATCTGAAGGTTGGTATTTCCTACTCAGATGCTGCACTGTCAATTCTGCATGGTTACTGGTGCCTCATTTTTCAGAGGATGTTGCCTTACTGTTGTTGGGGAGAAATATCTTTCCATGACAATATGGGATGAATGGGTGACCTGTCAGGATTGTAGGCGAGACATCTGAAACAAGGGGATAATCTAGAGGGTGCCTTGGCCTTTTCCTTCACATGGCAAGTGTTTATGATACTATTTATATTGACTAAATGAAACAGTCTTCCTGCTGCTGGACATGGGCATAAGAAATTTTGCTGTACTTATGTGGAAAGACTGATAGGATATTTTTAGTTTTGGCAACCAGTTTGGGGGAAGCTGGGGGCAGAATATTGCCTCTGGCTTGTTCAAATTTCTGTTGTGGAAAAAATGAGTGGTCACAAGAAGCAGTGTATTTCACCATCTCAGATGAGAAGATTTTGCTTTGAAGCAATTACATTTTCAGCCTGTGGCCTTGAACACATTTGCATGGTGTGTTGTGTTTGTATTCCCATCTCCAGCAGCAGTGACTCAGGACCAGGTCATCCCTTCACAGGAATTACCTACAAAGGAAACTGGAAACTCCATGGCATCTCTCTGTCATCCTTCCCACCAGATGGTGCCTCCAAATCCCTTCTGAAGGCGATTGTGCAAACCAGCATGTAAGTAAGTTCTGTTGGTTTCATCTCCAATTGTGGTGAAGATTTGGTTTCAGGATGCTGCAAAGGTGCCTGACTCCTTCTCTCCTTCACCTGTCCCTCCTGGCACTCAGCCCCAGCCACCAGAGAACTCCCATAGCTCCTGAAGAAGCAGGAGGCACCAGTTTCCTCACATTCACCTATTCAGATTTTCTTGAGCCTCCTTTCTGCAAGGTTTTCATTCCCCAATCCAGCAGCATTTCCAACTGCTACAGGACCAGCAGGATCCTCCATTACTCTGCATGCAGGCATTCAGAGAAACCTTGAGAGCCCTCCAGCACTGCAGAGCAGTTGGGCTCACATCTCAGCCTGCTGAAATCCTCTGAAAAATACTGTGGTGTTCAAGTGATTAGACAGTCTTCCAGAGAAGCAGGGACTAGATCCAATTTGAAAATATTTAACATATGGGATAACCATTTTTAAAACACCCTTTTAGCTTGCCTTTCTATAATTTTTAAGGAGTGGATCTGCACTTTTAGAACGTCAGGTACCAATGGGATGTAGACAGCAAGTCATAGTCTTGGTCAGCATTTTAATCTGAAAACTTCCACTGAGTTGTGCAGATTTCTCAGAAACTGAAATCACTTCCAGACTGAGTTTTTAAACTAAGTTTCAGCATAAAACTGTATTTTTTTAGCCAAACTATAAACCTCTGAAAATAAGAGTTTATGTGGAAAGGCTGAAGTTACTTATAGCACTGCTATGTCTATGGCACTCAATGATTTGATGCTGAAGGCTATTAATCCCAAAGAAAACTTTCTTGGAAGAAGTTGAACTTTAGAGGTCAACAAGATCTCAGAGGAAGCTGGACTGAAAACTGAGAAAAGCTGATTTTGTCCATGTAAATCAATTGTTACTGTTTCCTGTCTGAGAAAAAAATTTAATGCAAAGATTAAGGATTTATGAACAGGAAAAGGGAGAACCTCTAAAGGTCTTGTAAGAAGTGATTAATAACACTGGGGTTTTTTAGATAATGCTATTTTAAAACCATGTTCAAAAGCCACACTGATGGTTTAAGCAAAGGATAAACTATGTTCACTCGTGTGCCCTGGTTTAATACTTGTGGTCAGTGTTAAATTGTGATACTGTAATTGCAAATACAGTTTTGTAAGAATTGACTCTCACCTTTCAGCAGAATTAAGACAATTAACAGACAATACACAAGAATTTTTAATAACATGGCCTAGAAGATTTGAAGAATTATTTTGAATTGTATTTTGAAGCAAAAATATGTCTGACAGGTCTGTTTTGAGGGGAGCAGCAAGAGCACGAGGATGCATTAGACAGAAGCCTTCCAGTGTAGCATGAGAAGCTCACTCCTGAATTCCTACCAGGGCTAGCCACAACCCCAAATGCCATTAAGGCCATGTGACTTAACTCCCTAGGAAGTCATCACATTATAGTTCCCCTAGTGGTCAAGACTCTGACATAGGCCTTGAATGTCCTATCATTGGAACTGAAGAATGCTTGAAAACAAAGCAATAAATCCTCTCCTTTGCTATGGACAAGTAAATGAGAGAAATTCTTTTGGGGGCTGAAAGCAAAACATAGCAAGGAAGGCTATTTTGAGTGTTGACTAAAGGCCTTTGGGTAGGCTTCAGGCTCCTTATCAATCTAGGTAAAAGGATCCTACTTTGTCTGTTACGAATTTAAGAAATGTTAAGTTTTTTGGAGCAGTTACAACAGACAAATTGTCAATTAAAACAATAGTGATTGAGGTATTTTGAAATTTGTCTGCTTCTATTGAATTCATGCAAGTAAATTACTAGCAATTGAAGCTATGTATGTGGGTGGGCTTACAATCACTAATTAATCACAGCTAGCAATTAGTATGTCTCATTTAATGCATTTTCTTAATCTCATATTGTTGTTCTGATTATTCCAGAAAAACCAAGAATTAAAAAAAAAAAAAAAGACCACCAAAATGCTTCTATGTGGAAAAAACAAATCCTACTTAAATGGAAGCATGAACAAACTAGTATTTATGCAAGGTTGTATAGGGGCACTTTCCAGCCAGTCTCATAGGATATTCTACACAGCATTCCCAATGTCACAATTTCCAAAGCTCATCCCACACAAAGGGGTGAAAGTGGTGCACAGGGCAGAGGAAGCACAGCAGATCTGTCCCTTCTCCTTCATAAATGTGGATGGGACAATAATTGAGTAAAGTGAACTGTGACTATTGAGCATGAGGAGGAAGACATTGTATCACCTCCAAGATATTAATCATGAAAGTGATTGGTAAATATTTTGGAGATGTCTCAGTAAGTCATGAAGTGAAGATAGGTGATTCTGCGCCTGTAGACATTTTCTGTGAACTGCTGAAAGTGCCACTTTTGATTAAAGTAGTCAGTGTTACCACTTGTCTGAGTGCCACCAGTAAAAGTCAAGCCTGACATTCCCATGTTTCTGCTTTAAGTTAATTTTGTGAGACTGTTACAGCTACAAATTGTATCAGGGCATCACAAATTATGCAGCTTCACTGTTCACAAAAGTATTTTATCATTTGAACAACCAAATGACTCATTTTGGTTACTTTTACTCAAATGTTTAGGATACTTTTGTTATTTTAAATTTTGAAGTTTCAGACTTTTTCTTCAGAGAAAGGAGATTTCAGTGTGTCAGCAGAACACCCCTCTGAATGAAAACATAGTTTCCAAACCAGTTCCCCTCTTGGACAAAATTCCTCTTCTCCTAATCCTACGAATGGCACAGTGAAAGTAGATTATCACAAATCTTGGCAAACCAGTATTTCCCCAGGAGGAGTCTCAGCCATTATGGACAGATATATAGTTTTCACATTCCACTAAAGCCAATACACAAAACTGTCAGGATGGCTCATCTTCTAGCAGTCTTACAAGCAAAGAAAAATTTTCAGTCATCAAAATCATTGGATCAGACCAGACTTTCCACATGGTGGTACAGCAGCTACGGCACTGCAAAGATCTGCCTCACACCTTGAATTTCTTCAAGCATCTGTGACCAAATCTTCCCTTTGATAAAACAGGGATATGTGTTTGACTCTTTTAAAGGGCTATGGCATTTCACCCTGGTGCTGAACAGAGTATTCTGAGAAGTACAGGTCTATATTGCTGATCCACTTTTAGCTCCTGAAAGCTGGAAGCTCAGTTAACCAGGTTGCAGTGATGTAGAGAGTGTAAGTTCCATGCACACTGATGACTGCAAAATGCACACATCTATTCTTGATGTCTGTTTGACACATAAGTTTGCAACTGCATTTTTAGTAACCAGAAGTAGAGAAAATAGAAGAGAGAATATCAAAATGTTTGTGTGTAGTAAATTTCAATAACTGGTTCTTTATACACAGACTAAGAACAAAATGGTGTGCAAATAACATCTGTTTCAATGCTATGGCACACATCTAAGTGCACCATTTGGTGTTAAATTGGAATTAGATTTTGTATTTTTAGGTATCAGGTATCCTAACATACCTGATACCTAAAAGACAAAATATTTGGAGTAAGACTGTAAGCACCACAAAGAATGCTTCTTTAAAGCAAATGAGATTCAGGGAAGTATATTGTGGCATCTGTTGATCTGATCATACATTTGACTGATGAAAGAGAAATGAAAGTATGTTCAAATTGTATGTTGACTGCTATAGAGCTTTTAAAAGACCTCTCCTGTTTTGCTAACTCTGTTGGACACCCAGGGCTAGTATGAATTTAGTGTTTGGATGCCACAGTGTGCTCAGTGTCTCAGACTGGCTTCTGTTCTAATTCCTGCCAAGCAACAATTTCATACCTTCTTTTTCCTTTTTCCAAAAAACTGTTCATTTTGTGCCATTCCTTTGTATTTTAGTACATATCATCACTGAGAGTACAAATCTTTTAGCAGTTTATGATGACAATGCTCAGGCAACACAGGGAAAAACAGAAAACAAAATCAGAAATAAGGACTTGAAAACACAGCTGGAGATACCCAGAGATGGATGTATCTAAGAGCCAGAGAAGAAATGTGACATATGCAAATGAAAAACAGTTTAAGCTGTTCCTCTGCAACTGTTTGACTTGTACCTTCTGACTTGCTATTATTTTCCTTTAAAAGACTTTTTGGAAAAAAATGTGATGCTTAGTAAACTAGTTCACAATAATCATATGGCTAAGGTTGCATAGAGAAGGTGCAGGAAACACCCAACCCTGTAAAGACAGATGTGATTTACTCATCTAAATTAGTTCTTTATTAATCATGTCATGAAGAGATGAAGATTTCTGATACTACATTTAATCTTTTATTCATCAGGAATGTTTTGGGTCAGCTGATTTGTATTTACTTAAACAGAAAAGACTTTTTGGAACGATAATAAATTAATTTGAATTAAAATTTTAAAAATAAACTCTTGTTTTGCAGAACAAATACAAAAGATTCTGTCAGCAGCCTGCTCTACAGAAAGATGGACTTCTATCTCATGGCTGTTAAATAAGAGAAAAATTATTATTATTCCCATCAGTTCTGAACACTAAAATAATGCCTAATACTCTTTTCCAGTGATAATTTTTTTAAGTCAAAAGAAGCACCTTTTTGACATTTTCTGTTTGCAATCATAGTCTCTGTGGTAGTCTTTATGATGACCTTTTCACTAGAGAAGAAACGCTAAAAATCATTAAAACTGATATTGTCACATAAAAGAATGCAAATGTGTAAAAGGAGCCTATTTGAAAATGTTTATTGTGATTTTTTTTCTCCCCTCAGAGTAAAGCAATAGCATAATACCCAGCTGCATGATAATATTGGCAAGCGAGGCCATGAATTTCAACTGCAAACCCTAAACACTGAATGTGCTGTGCTTTTTAAAGAAACCCCCTTTTGTATGAGATATGTAATACCCTTTTGTCCTGGAGCAGTTTGCATAATAATAGTTTTCTTTACTTATTCGTTGTCATGTGATGGAGCTGCAAAGTGAGCTACACAGCAACAGCATAAAAGACAATTTTCCATTTTTCTCTAATTTTTTCTGAGATTTTCTTGTCTTTTAAATGTAAATACTTCTAACTATCTTTGGAAAAGATATCTAGTTATAAACATTTCAGTTCAGACCTAATCATTACTTTTCTTAATATCTGCAAAATTATTAGTGCTTTTCTTTTTCATAAGAAACAGAAACATTTCCTTTGCACTCACCCCTGAAGAGCCTGAAGCATATTTAGGAAATTGGGCATATGATCAACTGGTATAAATCAGCATAAGTCTATTCAAAAATACCTCACTCAGGACTTTAACAGTAGAACTACTGGATCAGAGAAGTCAAGAAAAGTTTATGCTACTAACTGTATAATTTCTATCAGAGTTGTGCATGTGTTAGACTGTGCCACTGAGATGAAATACCTGACTGAAGAGCCATCTTTGAAAACTAGATATCTAGAATACATCTGAGACTAGGCATAAAATAAAATTGTAGGAATTTTCTGGTGAGATTTCCTTTGTAATTTTTTTTTTAATTCCTCTTGGGCTCTTCAATGTGTTCTAGTCTGAGTAGTAAGTAAGGAGTACAAAGGAGATACAATTACATTGAAGTAGAGCTCAATCTTAGTCACAGTGAAATCTTAAGAGAAGGACTAAAGGCAAGGGAAGTTCCTCAGCTAATGTACAGTAAACTAGCCATTATTTTAACTGCTGCTATCAAAAGATTTCTCCTTTGAAATCAACAGAATTATGCCAAGTTACTCTAGTTGTGACTTTGGCTATAAAATTACACATAGTTCTGAACCTCTGCCCTGTAGCCATTGCAAAGGGACTATATCCAGGCAATGCCTCCAAAGGAAATCAATGCTATTACCCATTAACTCAAATTCAGAGTGCAGAGAGCATTCATAATCTTACTAGGAAACATTTAGAGGTTTGCAAACTGAAAAAGGTCAAAACCAACTGGGTTAGATTATTTTGGAGAAGTCCACGAGGTGGATCAACATATAACAATACATGGTCAGATCTGAACACTGCAAAGAACACCCAGGTAGAAAATAAAGTCTCCAGAGCCCCAGTAAATTATTTTATAGCTCCACATGTTAAAATAAGAGACTATTAGACACAGACATCCTTTAAAACTTAGATTAATAAATCAGCATATCCCTTATGAAGCAACCATATTTTTCTGTTTCCTAAAGTATCTAAGATCTGTCTTTGCCAAACGGCTCAACAAGAAATGTTCACAGCTCCAGCCAGTAGAAATGAATACCAGAGACAGAAATCCTATCACTGAAGCCATGGAGGAAGACACACACTCCAGGTAAGACAGTATTATAATGATTCTATGTACTGTAAATCTTTTAATCTCGACTCTCACAATTGAGCCATGGGGTTCTGTCCTCTGAGAAATAAGAGTTGCTTTATATCAGTTGGATACAAGATACTCTTAATGCACTGCAGGCTGAACAACATGTCTTACACCCTTAGTGGCAGAGAAATATATTAGCTTAGATCATTCTCTTTGCCTAGGGGCCCTGAAAAAAAAAAAGTATTTCAGGAGGAAAAAGTTCAGTGGCACTTTCTGAAATATTTTACTAGAAAGGTACAGTCCATCCTTTACTTATTATGCCATTATAAGGCACTCTGAGGTTTTTTGGGACTAAGTTCTTGTGACTCAGTCATCATATACCTGTCCTTGGGATTCGGCTCTTTTATCCACTTTTCTTGTTCCACTCCCCCCATTTCTGGGGTTCTGTGATTTTTTTCTGCTTCTTAACAGATGTAGCAAGAACCTTATGCGCTCACCACTTTCTTTTTTAATTTCTTAGAAGTGTTGAAGTTTTTGTTCACAGAACACTGAATGAGAATTAAATTTTTCTGTTAAAAAAATCCCACAACTTTTCAAATATGTCATTTGTATGTGACTATTTTAAAGTGATGCAGATGGCAAAAAATTGGAGGAATCAGCCATGGGGCTTGTTTGATTATCTGAAACAACTGTTGCTTAGTTTGTGAGGTAATGAAGTCTCTACTAAAAGCACTACATTCACCTTTTTTCTATTAATAATCCTCGTTCAGATGATTTGGCAAGTCCAGGTGGCTGCATGGTGTGCAGCCTTTTTCTGAGACTTTGATAAAAGTAATTCTTATTACAGGGGAAGTATAAGTCCATTCCTGGTAAGCATAATTCAGTTAGATCCTGATACTGTGCATTTGGACTTGGAAAAGCAAATCTTCCATAGTGCTAGCTGCAGTGGGTAGTGTTGCAACGAAATGAGAGACTAAGACAAATTTACTTCTATTCTCTTCCTGTGATAACTCAATAAGAATGCACCTTCAAGGAAACGAAGCTTTTTCACTATTTTGTGGCATTTTCATGCGGTGCATGAAAACTCACCGCAAATAGTCTTCTGATGATCCAGTAACTGAGAAAGACTCCCAGACAGCCGAGACTGAGTCTAAATGAATTTAAATCTTATACTATGTTCTTCACTTACGTGTGCTTTAAAACAAAAGGTTTATTCTCACATGTTGGCATGTCTTTATTGGCACCATTTATTTACTTTTTATAGGAGTGAGAGCATGAGTACTTTTATGCCAGCACATTTGATTGTGTATGACTGACTTTGACACTTACAGGGATCTATTGTTAGTTAGGAGGAAAAATAAAATTTCTGTAGAGTATTTATTTAACTCTCCATTGAAGTTGAACAAGACATATCTTTAGAAATCTCTTAAAGGATTATTTCTAATGGCACCATTGGGACCCTTGCTTTGCTTATAAAAATACATGGGAATTTATAAAGGACAAAGATACAATTATCCCAGGATAGCTTCAGGAAAAACCATCATACCTCTTTCAGAGGAGGTACACAGATATGGACAGCAGCATATGTTACTGTTCCACAGGCAGACTAGCTTTTATTTTCAATGTGAGACATATTCTTCTACCACTTTTGATGGTCAAAATTAATTCCCTTTAAATCAAGATATTGTATTTCCTAAGTGGAATTAGTCCTTATTCATGTGAGTACAAGACAAAGAATTTTCTTAGCCAAGATTTTAATATTGCCTGTGATGAAAATCTGAATGCTTGAAGTCTCTCAGAATTCTTAGATCTTTGAGAGACAGGCTCTCAAAGTCTGTTCCAGTTTAATCTAAGAAATTGCAAACTCAGTCTTATTGTAACAAAAGAAATTATATTCATGGGCTTCTTTTTTTCTTTTCTAGATCAAGAGTTCTGTCCTCTACATTCCCACTAAAGCTTTTCTGCAAAGTCCTTATAGAGCTTAACAAACCTTGTTTATGTTGTTAATTACACATTGTATTAAAAACACATCTGGAAATTACATTTCTTACAAGCTGGTGTTTAATTATTAACAGTTATTTCTCTTGACTCCCCAGTGAGCTGCTTATGAAGATGGAGGGACTCTCAGATGGGCAGAACTGAAGTTTGAGCTGAAGAGGATCTTTAAAAGATCCTCAGTTCTCCCAGCATCTTTGTGTATATAAACCTGGGGTGTGGTTGTCCTTCTTTACACCTGGTCTCAAGCATGAATTACTGTAACAGCACCTCCTCTGACAGTGAAGTGTTCCCTCAATAGATGTGAGCTTATTGTCTGGGTACTGTTGCTAGGAAAAGCAGCTGATCAGGGGGCCAGGGTGGCAGCCAGTTGATGTAATACATGCTTGATAAAGCTCTTATCGGAGCCTTGCACACTTTCAGGAATGCTCACAATTCAGCTGGATTTATCAATATGAAAAAAGCCCCATTCTTTTCTCATTTCACTCACCTGTTGGAAGCTGGTCCCACAGAGCTGGGTATTAAGGCTTGAAATCACCAGTGTCATCTCCTGCTATTCCTGCCCATCACACAGCAGCCAGGGACGCAGCAAAGGAAATGCCGTGTCAGGAGTGTTTTCCCTCTGTAGCTGTTGTGGTGATGTGAGCAAGGCAGAGAGCTCTGAGCTGCTCTTCTCCAGCCCTGCAACTCCTTTGAAGGCCTCTCAGGTGCTCCCTGCAGTGAACCATCTCACTCTGGCAGAAACAGAGGAAAAAAGGCCATCAGAACTGAACTGGGGACAAGTCTCTGGCATAATGTTCAATTTTCTCTTCCCAAGCTTTCAGTAGGGGACCACATTCAGGGAGGAGGAGGATGATTTTTATTTAGCCACTAGATACTTTTGATTAATGCTATGTAAGAATATGAAATCAAATGCAATCCCTTACTTTTTATAAAAACTACTATGTCAACTATTATTAAGCAAGTCATGTCATTTCCTTCAATTCCTTATGCAGCAAACAGCCTCCATCAGTCAAAAGGGAGTATTTCTTTAATAAAAATTACATTATTTCTCTGTATTGCCAAGAAAGATGACCAAAGGAAAGCCTTCAATCTTGGAGAAAAATCTAAGAAAAGTATTTGCTAGATACATTAGAGGCTTGCTGATCTGTGATTTAGCATCACTGCTCCTTTTTGCAGCTGCTGCGTAAAATGCAGATTAGCTCTCAGATACCTTTCAGGAAGGATTTGATGGATGGCCTTGGGTTGCCCTAGCAGCCCCTACACCCTTAAAGTGAGTGATTACTAAAGCAAAGGGGTGGCACTCCCCTTAGCCAAGCTTGGCAATCTCTGTATACCTTGGCACTTTCTTGCCTTTCAAATGGTTTTTCTAAGCCTTGGCCACTGGGGTGCAACTCAAAACACCCTGTTACATGCACCCCTCTGAGGTGGAGGGATCATTGAGGGGATATTGCTGTACTGGAGATAGGAGCAATTACCTGCTTTTAAAATTTGAGTGGAATGATACTGGGATAAGTTATTTTGTAAAACGTAAACAATGTGAAAAGGAGAAGGTGATGTGCTGATTACCCTCAAAGCAGTGAAGCTTTCCCGTATGCAACGAGTTCTACAAAGGCCTTCTGGTCAGCCTTCCAAAATCAACAGGTAAATAAATAGATTTTAACAACTGCCAGTGCAAGGTTTATAACTTCAAAGACTTTGGGCATATTTGCCCACACAAAGTTTAGTATCCTCATGTCTTTGGTCTACTGAATCACCAGTCTGCTGCTAGTAGAAAAATTATAGACCTGATTTTTTTTTTTCAGGGGGGGGGGCAGGGAAAGGGAAGGTTGTTTGGATTTTTGTTTTATCAAATACATCTGTCTCAGTCTCAGTTGTGAAGGGTTGGCTGGAACACACAAGAACTGTGGAATATTTGGGTTTACCAACAGCTTCATCTAAAAGTACCACTGTGGTATCAATTTTATTAGGGGCAATTTTGTAACTTGGAAGATCCTTTGTAACCTTAGGAAGGTTCACAGAGTACAGCAGGGGACAGGGCAGAGGAAATCAAGTAGAAAGTGCAGATGCACACATTACACCCGGGGAGGCAATAGCAGCTGGGTATTGCATTCTGCTGATTTGCAAAGGAACCGGTTTATGTATCAGCTTAAAGATAACTTGGTCATCTGTCACAGGACATCTGCTTCCTGCAAACTGACTCTATCCTTTCTTTTCACTTACAGTCCTGACCATTGAACTACTGTGGTTTAATTATGCAAAACTGGGGTTGAAGATTCAAGATATTGCTCAGATTGTTCTGCAATCAACTCTTCTGATTCAGCAGCATCAGCAGGAAGGAGCCCATGGATGCCAAACCAACCCCACCTCTACAACCAGTTGGGCCATCACATGAAAGCAGGATTGTTGCTTCTTGATCACTCAGATCTGTTGTCCAGGTGATTTTTTGAATGTGTGACTGTTCTACTTTGTCTTTGATTTCCCATTTACACTTCTTGCTAATTTCTTCATGGCTTGCAGAAGGCATTAATGTCTTCTCTGCCCCTGCAGTCCCCACTCACATAAAAGCTTCACCACAGTATGCCCTTTTATACCTTAGTCATTCTTGCTTACTGCTCTACAAAGGGCATAGCTGATCCTGGGAAATCTTTTTCTCTAGCATGCTGATGTATTGTGCTTAATGTATTATCAACAATGACAGAGCTGCCTCAGGCAACTCCAGGAACACAGAAAGCACAGGGGGTTTTATACAACGGTTCTTTTGAAAAAAAGGTGGATAACCCACACAGAAAACTTTCTCCCTTTGGTTTCCCGCAGGTCGAAGCAGGAGGTGATGCTACATGGAAAGACAAGCCAAAGAGACCTTGCTCAGGTAAATCAAACCTGAAAGTAGTGGTAAGTAACTATGCTGGAATTTATTTGTGCTGTCCGTTCATGTAACACTGCAGGAGCTTCATGCAGCACGTACAGAAAGCAAGTTCTAGAAGGGACCCGAAAGGGCAACCCTGCCCTCATTTCCAGGGCTGTGCTGTACAGTGCACTCCTGCTACTGCATTTGCATGAGAAAGCAAGAAAGCCTTGCTGAAAGGTTGCAGGTGCTAATTAGTTTGGGGAAATAGAAGGAGGCATTTCAGAAAAACTTCACATGCCTTGCACACAGTGCAGGTCATCTTGCATTTACATTTGTGCTCCTACAGTTGCAAGATGTCTCAAGTCTGAGAGACAGGGATGCTGTCCCAAACAGATTTTTAAATTGTTTTTCTTTTTCAAAAGTCCAGAGTGAATGTTTTTCTTGACAAACTGTTGACAGTTCTGTAACTCTGGGCATTATGAGTGCTAGCATAAATCCCATACATGTGTTTCTAAATTGAGAGTCCAAAATAACCTCATTCCCTGATCACAATGTAAAGAATTATTCAGGATTCAGAAAGAAGCCAATCTTTCAGTGAGTTTCACTTAATTTAGAAGCTTGTAATGAATAGGAATTTTTAATCTGTTTGAAATCTCCTTTCAAACTGAGCTCTAACTATAACTGATCCTTCTGACTAGCTGGGTATGGTTGGAGTGCCAATAGCTAGAAATACAGTGCTCTTCTGTCCTGACAAGAAACTTGAAATCTCTGTATTCTGGAACTCAGCCAGAAATGTTCTTGCATGCCTTCTCCTCTCCTGACCTCAGCTGTCACAGTGGCCTCCAGCACCACACAGGAAAGCACCTTGGTTTTCCATCAGACTCCATTTTGATATATCAGGGAGATGAAGAATACAGGTTTTTGAAACATATGCAGTGCTGCATGTGTTTTGTCTGTATTTCTACCATGCCATGTGTACACATCACCATCTAGAAAACTGGTACAGATATTTTTTTGGAGTTAAGGGAAAGGGGGAGTTTATGAATTATATGATTTTCAAAATGAGACCATGCAGAATGCTGCTCAAATTGCTCACAGGACTGAAAGAGGTATTTGGTAGTCCACTGTTGCATGGCAGAAACATTCCTCCCACATCCTGGACAAAGCTTATACTTAGAAAATTATACAGTGAAAATGAATCTGCAGCTGACCATTCAATCCATTTTAATTTTTTAACAATACCTGTCCTTCCTTTACCTACTGCCATGGTGAACAGAGGCAAACTCGGGCACAGGAGTGGGAGAGAGCAGTGTTTCACAGGACACAAAACATGGCACCAGTCACATACTTCCCCACTCCTTGTTTCATGGGTGGGAGCTGTCCCTCTTTTTGCTATTTCTTTTACCCTGAGCTCAGAAGTCAGTACAAGCAGCAACAGGCATTCACAAATGTGCTAAGGAGGAACCTCTTGGGATGGCTTCTCAACGTGCTTTATCTTTTGCTGACAAATCAGTGTCAGGGCCAGAACTTAATGAAGTCTTCAGAGAAAATTTTTCAGCAAATCTGGGGATCTTAAAGTTGTGGACCTGCAGGACCACAATTTATCTATTTTTGCTCATATTTTGAAAGGCTGAAAATTCAGCTTTGCAGCAAACTGTAAAATCACCTTTCTAGCTGCACCCACTTTGTTATTGTTCAGGTTTCCATACAATCCAAAAAAAGAGCCTAGGTCACTAACTTGGAATAATTTGAAGTTAATCTCCTACTGATACCTTCAAGCTTGAAAGCTTCATGAGCATCTCTACAGCACCTCTCAAGAAAATTATCTGAACAAAGCTGTCCCAACATGGTATGTCTGTGATTCCATTTCTCTCTGCACTGTGGAGCTGGATTCATGTCAGCAGGTAGGTGCCACTCTTTTTCCAAAAGGACAGTAACAAAGTTTGCTCCCCTGTGTGTTGAAGAAACTCGGATGACAAGATGTCTTCCTGAAGCACTTCATTTCCAGTGCTGGACTCCTGTTTCTGTCACCACAGAGGGCTTCCAATGCTTGGGTAGGACCTTTATGGGATTGGCTCATGTACCACAGAACTGTTTTGCTTCCTTCATTCAGATGTAGGCAGGAAAAGCAAATGGGCAGCACCTTACAGGGCTGTTGAAGACTGGGACAATAGTTGTAGAAATAGGGGTGTCTAAGGTAAGTTAGTTTTCATGAGCATTACCAGTTTGGAAGGAAAATATAAACAATGTCTTGATTTTGGAAATATTAATGTAAACATGCCACATTTGGTTCTTTCTACTGAAAAATATGGGGGAAGAAATATTTTTCCTTATTCTAGGAGTCAAGGGGTTTTTCTCCATATGAAAACAGATAAGGTTTTCAAAGAAATTGATAGCACTAATCTCCTTGTAGAAAAACACTCACTTACTAAAACAAGAAAACTGCTGCTCTGAACTGCCTCATTTGCACCAGCAGTAAAACAAGGCAATCGTTAGTTCTGGCTGGTGAGGAGACACAAGTTCTACATGTAAGTCCAGCTTTGTTACAGAAGAAGTTTTACTTGCTCAGATGTAAAGGGAGGAGGGGCTTAATTCCAGCTCCTACCTCTTGTTTAACTTGCATAAATGCACAGTGGGTCTCTGTAAATCACCTTTACTTGATGTATTTTCTTTCTTAAAATTTCATGTTGTAATGAACAGTCAAGAAATCCAGATGTGCTGTTACAATGAGAGCATTTTAAAGGGGCAGATGTTCTGGTACGCTCTCAGATCAGGACATTTCTGTCTTTTTGGTATTGTTTCATTGTTTAATGTCATGGAACTTGATTTTCTCAACATCATCAGGAAACTTTTATGAAACAGGCAGTTGGATGCAAGTAAATACTAATGTGCAGCACCAACTCCTTTCTTCTGATTCCTATTCTGGTTTTATACATAGGACCTGTGCAATTTAGATTTTTATATTAAACAGATTCTTTCTTTGAAAGCTTACTTAGCTTTCAAATTTAGATTTGAAAAAAAACATAGAAAGAATGAAATTAAATGTTTCTTTTGGATAGCACACTGACAAACAAAAGGAAATCCCTTGCTGCAGGATATTGCAGTCACAGGTCACAAATGTTTAAGCAGGAGTTACTGCCATCCAGAGGAGAAAAACCATAAGCTGTCGTATTTCATTATTTTTTAAGCACAGAAAGGTAAACCTAAATGGTTGATTCAGTTTATTTCACATTAGGGAATCAAAGAATACAGAAGTATTATAAATGTACCCAGAGGTATCTGTGACAGAAAGCACCCAGGACCCCCAGGGGCTGCTAAATCAGGGGACTGGGAGATGCTGTGGGCTGAAGGGATTTTTCTCAACTCTTAATAACCGAACTAACAAAAAAAAATGTGTGTCCAGCTCCGGAAAAAAAAGGTCCCTCCCTCTTCAACCCCCCTCTCCCTCAGAAACTGACAAAAGCACAGCAGGAAACAAAGAAATAAGTCATCTGGGGAAATAGACAAGGGGAGAATGGGGAGATCAGCATGTTTTGAAAGCAAACAAAAATAAAAGTTCTGAGCTGAAGGAGAAAAAAAAAATCTGAGGGGGAAAAAAATATATATTTGAATTTAGTGTCTTTTTTGGGCAACCCATGGCCAGTCACGTACTGTAGAAAATCCAAGAATTGCAGTTCATTTTGGGCAAAAATCAATAATGAAAATCTTCCCAGGACAGGCCTTTTTGAATATCTTATAGAAATTGTAGCTCAGGATCCTTCTAAGCTTTATTTCTTCAATACCTTTTTCTTCACCGGGAGCTGACGTCCAGGTGCCCGTGTCTCTCCGTATGCCCACGCTGGACGGGAGCAGCGGCGGCGGCCATTCCCCATCCCCGGCTGCTCCCGGCCGCTTCCTGAGGGGGCCGAGCCGGGGCGCGCGGGCCCGCAGCGCCCCCTGCCGGCCGCAGCGCTCCCAGCCCCGGCTGCGCGCCCGCGGCGGGACGGGACGGGACGGGACAGGACAGGACGGGACGGAGCCGGCCCGGCACGGCGGGAGCCGCGCTGCGCCGCAGGTACCGGGCCAGCTCGAACGGCGGGCTTGTGTCCGAATGCAACGGAAGGAAGGTGCCGCTGGGCCAGGGCGGGTGGGCTGTGCTCTCCCGTACCTGCGCAGAGCTGGGGAAGCGCGGCTTTGGGCGAAGCCGTGGCGTCACAGCGGAGGCGGGAGGCGCTGAATTCCCAATGTAAATCTGCAGCACCTATGGCTGCTTCGGCGTTGTGCTGCTGAGCAGCGGGCTGTACTGGCCCTCCAAAAGATCATCAGAAAGAAAGGGCATTTTAGGAGGGAAGTTTCCCCATCGGAGGTTAATTCTCTTGACTGTTAGACCATGTATTAAGACATCTACTTAGCCTTCCCAGTCTAGTTTTGACCCCAGGAAGCAGAGCAGAGCCCAAATTCTCAAATGGTTATTCTAAATAACCATTTATTATCAGAGGTCTCCTCATGCTTTGTCTGCAAATGCAGTGCCCAACACGGTTAAACAATTCTTTCCTCAAGGGGCTCTGCTTAATGGAGGGACTTCCAAAAGACCCCAAGCAATATGCTTGCCCTACCCCAGATTTATTTGTTGAGGCAGAAGGGAGGTCAAAAACATTGAGCCTTCCATTTCAGTAAGTTATGTGCCCGATGACCTGCTGTAGGAAGAACTATTGATCTGTGCTTATAACTCCTGGTAAGAGTCCTGTACGTATCGACAGTCCTGGAATGCCCCACATTTAAATACTAGGAGTGCCAAAGACAACCAAGCAAATATTTCAGCTTGCTGTCTGCAAACATTCCTTCTGACAAAATATTTCTGGTTTGATTGTTTCCAGTGACATGTAAGAAAGCTGAGGTTTTATTAGTTTACAGCCATTCAAAATAATAAAATATTCCAAGATAATAGTTCAGTTTTAATACAGGCCATGTATTAAAGTAGTTTTAAAACAGGCCATGTTACCTATTCCTCCTGTATAATGCTGCAACTTGAGGGGAAAGAGGAGCTTCTCCATTACTAAATAGTTTGTTGTCAATAACATTCATAGTCCATTAAAAAGTCCATCAGAATACTCGACTGATTTCACTCAACTTCCAGCTCACAGAAATTTAGTGAATTTGGTAGTGAGACAGGACAAGCCCCATGGTTTTTGCCCCTGTCCCAGTTACCTTAAGTGTAGCATTGTGCCGTCTCCAGCTCCATCACAAGATGATTTATGTCAATAGCATGTAATAAGCAATTGCCCTTAGAGGCAACAGATAACCATAGAACAGCAGCATCCAAGAAAAGCAGAGCATAAATCACTACCTGTTGTTTCCAATTAGGGAAAAAACCCCAAAACATCATGAAGAGCCACATTTTACAGAGCTAAAATGATTTTCTATTCAATGTGGTCTATTTTTAAAATATTATAATACAAATCAAATGAAACTGAATTTAGAAATCTGTTTTAAAAGCTGAAAGACGCACTGCTGAGATGTAAGGAGGTGTATGGGCCAGTACCCAAAACATTTGATTTCATTTTCTACCACATTCATTGAACCAAATCCATGTAAACTTCGAACAAGTTTGGCAAGAGCCATAGTGGTTTTGGTTTTACTGTCATATAATGGAAGAAGTTCCTTGTGCATTGGCTGTCTCTTTGTAATGGGCAATATCACTTTGGTAAAATGTGTTTATATGTCTTAAGACAATCAGGAATCAAGGCAATTCTTTGAAGGCAATTTATGGTAATTTCATGGGTGTTTGTTATGCTGCCTGGTCTGCATGGCTGCCTGCATGGGGAGGTGCCAATGAAAGCAGGCAGTATTAGGTGCTGCCAAATGAAATCATCACCTGCTTCGTGCCCCTTCCCAAAGCCTGCTCCTCTCGGGCAGCCTTCAGCACATAAACAAATGGATAAATCATCTTGCCAGCTCAGAGGGTGACAGTGAAATTAGAGTCCTTCTCTGCTCAATGCAACAGTTTATTCATTTGAGACAGGAAATCACTTTGTCTTGGGAAGCAGTACTGGGTAAATCTCAAGCAGTTTCCAGAACAGTCAAGGGCTCAGGTTGCAGAAGGAACAATGTGATTATGATGGGCAGGAAGCAGAACAGGATGAGTTCCAGCAAAAACTCCACAGAATGTAATAGCAAATGCTGCTCTTGGTGTTGATCTTGAATAGGTCATTCAAAAAATATATACTGAGATTAATTCTACAAATACAATAAACTCCTAGAGCTGTTTCTGTAGAATTCTATTCAGTGTGGAATTCTATCTGTTTTCCTATACAAATACTTGTTTGTGCCCTGCATCACCCTGAGCACAGTTCTACAGAAATATCTGCACAAATAATGATGTCAAGGAGGAGATACAGAAAAGTTCTTTTTCTCTCCCACCTTCATCAGCTGCAGTATCTCACCATCAGTGAAAGCTGGCAGAGGGATCAGTGACAAGTTGCCAAAAGATAAGGAAGACACAGACTGCCGAGGAGAACTTTGAGAAGTATCTCCTCCAGGATCTGCTCCAGGGCTGACTGAGATTCCTCTTTGTCAAGGCAGCGGCTAAACTTTGGAGTGGTGTCAAGTCTATTTTTATGATACTAAGATCTCCCTGGGAATTTATGAGACTCTCTCTTTGGATTTAAATTATCTCTTCAGGAAGTGTGGGTTATAGATCAGTCATTTTAAGCCAGCTGACCTCAGTCACCTTCAGTGACAGGTAAACTCAGCTTAAAGTGAAAGGATCCCTAGGGTCAGTGGTTTCTGAAGGGGGTGGGGATGTGTGTGTGCACTATCAGAATACTCAAATAAGAGAAACGTGATGCAAAGTGAGGGCATTTCCTTGCAACAGTGCTGCAGACATAAAACACTAATGAAAGGACCATTGATATTTCATTTCAGAACCATTAATGCTTCCCAAATGGTCCAAAATTAAGTGGAATTAAATTCAATAGTGAATCCCACTTAATATGATGATACAAGGCATTAATTGAAATTATCTGTTGAGTGAAAAAGGAGCTAAACACTATTTGAGGCATTTGGGTTACTCATAGCAGACTTTTAACAATTGCCTGAAAAGGTGCTGTCTTTTGTACAGGTCAATATAATCTACCTGTAGAGCTTCATAATTTTCATATCTGTTTTACATGCAAGAACTTCCATGTCAAGCTGAAACGCTTGCCTCAGATATTCATGGGGGGTTCAATAAACTCAGAACAGCAATCAAGGGTGAAAAAGCCACTTGTCAAGCTCAGCCTGCTCATCAATCCACTTGCTGCTCTCCTGTGTGTCTGCTGGGCAAAGAAGTGTTTCCAGTGGGTTTGAAGGCTATTGTGAGGCAGCAAAGTGCCAGGTATGTTAGAGAGATTGTGGAAGGCAGTAAACCACACAGTGCATTTCTGCAGTGAGTTTTCAATGTCGTTTATGGTTTTAAAACTTGAGGCTCCATCCACATTGCAATTTAAGCATTTGTAGCTATTCTGAACAAGGGAGAAATTGGGATATGCTGGATTCTCTTACAGGAGAGTTCTTTGAAGCCCTTTTCAAACATTATCCAGATACTCTGTCTGAAGCTTTCATTTAGAGCAAATACTACAAAGGATCAGCTATTTGAAAGAAATTAAAAGGATAGAACATTTTCTTGGCTGTTAGACATCTGAGAAATCCAGAAGTGGATGATGCCAGACTATCTGTCATATGTGTACTTCCTGTAGCCTTACTCTCCTGAATGAAATGTGGTTACCACAAGAGATATTTGCAATTGAGAAGGAGAGATCAACAAGATCTGGCTTTCCTAAATATGGTCTGTCTCTTAGAAAGTGTTTTACAGTTTCTGTTACAAATTTGAAGGAAAGGTTTTCTCATTAACAATTGTCAGGTTACATTTTCAGCACAGAAGAATTAAGGATTTTGGGGTAAGTTTCAAGCCCCCATTTTAGAGTGTTAGGCAAGCACTTTCATCAGCTGATTTGAATAACACCACAGGCACCCTATATACTTATGGGACCATTTAGGAACGTGCTTCTATTTAATCAATCCCTGAAGTAAAAAAAAAAAAAAAATCAAAGTACATTTACATACCCAATTGCAAAATATATGTTTTGGAGCTATTATAAATAGTAAATATGTAATTCCAATCTTTAAAAATAAGGCAAAAATTGCATTTCTTTAAAATTTCATAACAGTAAGGGAAATCTTTCTGATTTCTTTAGGTCAGTTTTAGCTAATTTAGGTTGAAAAAAACTTCTGTAGATGGTCCAATCTCCTTCTCAGCACAGGTCTCATTACTTCAGGTCACTCATGCTGTGTCCAGTCCAGTGGAACCCTCCAAAGATGGAGATTCTGAAAGTTCTGCTGAGTGCTGATTGCTGCAATGCATTGGTGAGAGAGCAATCCACAGGCAAAACTTTCTCCACTTTTCTGAACACAAGAGGAAATGTTCCACTTTCTATAGAGGACGTTCTCACTGAGCTTTCTGGGTTGCATATAATACCTTTCAGGAATCAGGCAGCAGAGCTTTGTATCAGGGGGATCTAACAGGTGTCTAGAGGTGCCTCCTCCATTTAGGCTTGCATAAGCCCATTGTGGAAGGGATTACTTTAGTAGCTCAGGATTCAAAGTTAGCACAGTAAGTTAAATCTTTCCATTACTTTGTGATTTATGGCTGGTTTGTTCCCTTGTTTACAAAATTAGTTGGGTTTTTATTCCAGTTAAATCTCTTTTAGACTTATTGGGGAGGTGACAAAAATCTGAGAATTGTCACTATCACCAGTATTTTTAATGGTCCCTTAAAAAGTGTGCAGTGATTTGACTCATATCTTTTAACAAATTCTGGAACTCTAACATCACTGCTAGAACTACTGGTAGCCCTTCTCTGTGCAAATCTCCTGTGAGTTCACAGCCCCTGTGCAGACCTCTGCAGAACTGGGGAGCAGAGCTCTTGCCTCATCCCTTCTGATCTGTCCTGCCTCCTGCAGCTTCCATCCCTCTTCCATGCAGAGCTCAGGCCAGGAGAACCAAGGAAGCACTTGTGAGTTGTGAGTATTTTTGTGGCAAAGTGCTGCTTTCAGAAACATGCATCAAAGACACAGATGATCCTTTCCATTTTGTTCCCTATTACTTGCAGAAGAGAGGCCTGGATCCAGACAAGTGCTAGAAGCCTCTTCTTCCACTTTCCTGGGATACCAGGGCAGCACCAGGTCAGATCTCCTGCCAAAAGTGAACATGGGGCATTTTGTTTAAGCTGGGAAGCTGATAGTGTTGAACCCATCTAGTTGAATAAACCAGCTGGCTGTCCTCTTGCCTTCTCTGATGTAAATCTATATGGTATTGTGAAACTTTATTTATTTTAAGTTTGCAATATTTACCAAAGCAAACCAAAAGGTTCTTTCTAACTTCCATAGCATTTTTTCTACTGAGCTATTTGTTGGAAGGATATGTTCACATATAATTAAATGTGGCTTGCTTAAACCTTTGCAGTTGGTAG
The DNA here is from genome assembly GCF_022539315.1 of Serinus canaria. Lineage (NCBI taxonomy): Eukaryota > Metazoa > Chordata > Aves > Passeriformes > Fringillidae > Serinus > Serinus canaria. The sequence continues at coordinate 21,249,994 of NC_066322.1, read as the reverse complement.
CTTAATATATATTTTGTTGTGCTTTGAGTACAAAGACTATATTATGCTTTTGTTGGCATCCTTGCTGGTTAGAATGCCAACTGCATAATTTTGTTCTCTGCTCTATGTCAGAATTCAAGTGCCGAAGGCTCAACAGGTGGTGCTGGGATAAAGTTCTGGCAAATCAAATAGGTAATGTGGTTATTTCTTTTGTCAAATTATAATTGAAAACAGAGACAAGTAAAATGAAACTCACATTTTCCTAGTGCAAAAGAGAGACTAGAATTAAACTCAAATCAGTTTCCATGACAAATACACATTACTACTGGAGCTTGGTCGGTAAATAAATGTGCAACACCTTAGTTTTGATGTAGAATGATTTTTTTCTCTGTAAATTTGAACCTTAAGCATCAGTGTTTAAACAATAACAGAAGACCAGAGTCCTCCATGAATCTTCTGTCTTGCTTGTACATATTTAAGAGAAAATGTGCCAAAAGCTTCAGAAAAAACTTTGAAAAGATTTAAATCTGAAAAGTCAGACTCATTTGAGACAATCTGTAATACATAACTCAAATGTTTAACATCAAGAGTTTCCTGCCTTATTGTTTTCTAATCATTGCTATATCCATGCTCCCAGAAGAAGATGATAAATACACTGGAAATTCCAGTGAATGTGCTGAATGAGGTGCTGCCTATTTTATGCTTGACTTGAATAGTGTTTATTAATCCTAAAATCATAAAAATGGGATAAAACCTTCTATAGCAAAAATGCAACAAGTCATATTTGCACAGCTTGGTTTTCCAAAACTGCACATAAAAATGCCCATGCACTTCCAGGACTATCCACTTTGCTATTGTGGCTGATCTTTTTTACACCAAGATATTTTTATTTTCCTCTGAGGACCTATCCAAATCTAATATAATATCTAATCTAATATAAGGACCTATCTATATCTTATGTACAGTTTCAATGATTATCGTGGTTTCATTTAGTTTTCCATTCCTCCTCATTTAAAGACATTTCTCCTAAACTATACATTTCTCAACTCAAAGTTTTGTTTTGTCAGCTCTGAACCCATGATTCATTGGAGCAGCTTCCTGCATTGGCCTCCAGTTCTTTAGGGTATCACAAACATCATTATGTCCCTTTCAAGCTCTGATTTAACTCAAGGTGCTGCCTTTGTCTGGGACCAGATGGTGCATTCTCTTCTTTCAGTAAGTCATTCTGTAAGTGTTCAGGAACTAAGCAACATGGAAAAGGGGTATCCCATCAATCCAGAAACATTGGCATTTTCACCCTTTGCATACCATGGGGATCTGGTTTAGTCCTAGCAGAATACACGTTTCTCTCCTAGGCTGTGGCTGTGCCACTGAGTGCCAATGCTCAGGGGATGGGACACACCTCACAGAGCATGGCCTGAGAAACTCCTGATACGGCATCAGAAATTGCTGGATCTGACAGATCTCAGGGTAAGAAGCTGACAAATAGACACACGTTGCTGTGAGGAATTCCCAGGTGGTTAAGGAGGAGTTTTGTGAGAAACAGCTGAATTACAGAGAAAGGTGTTGGGCTTGTTTTGGGATTTGGGATAGTGCAAGGCCAGCAGGGCTGAGTAACCATATCAGCTTACCCATACACAGCTGAGATCACCCTGAAATGGTACCAACAATACCAAAATTCAAATTCAACACCTGCATAAGTTGAAAATGGAAAAGAGAGTAACTGGATTCATAGAGAGATAATAAATCCATGACTCTTTTATCTGTTGCCTTTTGGCTAGTCATAAATTTCTTCCCACTTTTCAGTATGAAAATACCTGGGAACAAGAAGCTTGGTTAACCCAGAAAAGCTGCACCCAGTTGTTTTAGGAGTTAATCTGTAGCTTTGCTGCGAGCGATTAGCTCAGAAGGTAAAAATGATATTACAGCCAAAGTATTATAAAGTTCTTTACCTCTTTAAAAATCCTTTTCCTGCACTACTGCATTTTTAGACTGACCTGAGACATGCTATGAGGACAGATCCCCAGTCTCTATGATTTTTCATAAATGTTCAATACATTAAAAAAGTCTTCTGGCTTTACTTTTATTTTTTCTTTTAAATAACCATCTTGAATATTTATCTTATTTATCAGGTAGCTTTTTGGAAAAGAAACAGCTGAGAAGCAGATAATGTGCCTTTTTCATTGACAAAAGATTTCTGTCTTGCCTGCAAGGACCTGATACTTCTAGGGCTCACAGCTGATGTAGCCAAGCACAAGTAGCACATAGTCCAGTATTTATCCAGGGGAACCAAGACTGGTGCTCCCACTTCTTTTGTGTGAAATTAAATCACACTGAAATTGGCTAAGACTTAAAAACATGATAAAAATTCTATCAAGAAGGGGAGAGAGAGGCTCAGAAGCATTTTGAATCAATTAATACCGTTCAGAAATAAGTAGGGTGTGCCTGAACACTTCTGGTGACCTTCTGCAGGAGCCATCCATGTGCTTGCCAGGCACCCTATCGCCATAGGACCAGGTGAGGAGTTCAGCCACAGAGCTGACCACCCTTCCCCCACAGCTGTCAAGCATTTTGCTAAAGCCAAAATGCTAAAGTAGTTTGGCTTTAGCATTTGTATCACTGAATTCTGTGCTGAGCCACAAAGAGAAGTGAAAGAGAATGAAACATGTTCTTAGGTGCCTCTTTGCCATGGACTGTGTGTAGCTTGGGGTCACTGACTGCTCAGAGAAAAAGCTTATCTGGATTTCAGCACAACTTTTTAGTCAATGTATTAAAAAAACCAAAATAAACCACTATGGGGTTTTTTTTCCTTTAAGCAGGGGTTGAGAAAGGTAGACTAAAATAGTAAAATTCTGCTTTTCCCAGGAGATCCTTAATTTTCTCCAAGGGTAATATGACAGTTTCCACCAGCTTTGCCATAGCTCAAATGAAGCAGAAGGAGTAAACATCATTTAGTATGTGGTGCTCATACTCAGATGAGCTTTCACAGGAGACCAGAAGAAGGGCAAGGGGTTGGGCGTACCTTACTTTCCTAAAGTGAGCAAGAAATCTGTAGGTTTTCCCATTCCCTGCCCCTCATCCTCCTGCCAGTCCAGACAGGTCAACCCATGGAAGTGCTATTGATGGCAGCATAAATTGAGTATTTGAAAGCACAGGCAGAATTTGCCCCAGAGGAAATTAACCATGAATTGGCTTGAAAAATCACCTCCTATCTAATATAAATAATGCTAATATCTTCAGATATATTACTGTTATCCTGCAACTGAGAAAAGAAAAAAATTGAATAGTCAGGAAATTAATTTTCTTACGTGCTGAAAAGCTTAGAGGTTAATGCATACAACGAGATGGCCACAGACCTGGGGGCCATTTCTTCTTTAGACAGTATTCTGCATTGCAGCAGGCAAGTCACCATATTTCTTTTTCAATAATTTCATCCATAAAATGAGAATGAACCTCCATGACTCCCATTCCAGTGAGGGTAGTAGAGCTCATCTGATTTGGTTATGAAGTGAGACTGCTCAGATAGAAACAAGCTTCTGAAATTCAAATTATTCCTATTACTCCATGCTGTTTCATTACAGAAAAATGGCAGATTCTTCCATGGTACTTAGGAACAGAGAAACAGCAAATTTTTCAGGTGTTTCTTTTACATTGTTGCAAATTTGAATAGGATCTACATTATGCCCTTTCACATACAGCATTTGATTAATTGTTATGTAATATGTTTTATATTGTTCTCTTCGAAAGAGTCTATATTATGCTTAATTTTTTTGAAAAGAACAAAAAAGGTATTTTCTATGTAGCTCTTTGTTGTTGTTTTCTGTGAGAGCACATAATGAAACAGATACTTGGAGAAATATGGGATCAGGGGCTTAGTATGTGTGTGTGAAGTATTTAAACCTGCAACCAGATTTTAAATTTTTCTTGAATTTGCATACAAAAAAATGTAAATATTTAGACTGAATATAACATCTGTGTTATTAAAAAATAGGAGGGTAAAAGAAATCCTCCAGAACAGGAGTATGGTAGGCATTATTTCTCCTCTCTCCCAGCACTCTTAAAGCCCAGAAATAAATACTTAGAGTTATATTTTCATCTCAGTTCGATGTAACAGATTTTAGCGACTCAAATCCCTTTTTCCATTAGTGTGAGTTAAGCTGCTCAGGCTTTGTCCATGGATGTTGTTGCCCTACTTTTGTCACTGTCTCTGTGAGCCTTCAGTTCAGTTCCCCTGCTCTGGACTGCCAGGTAGGTGAACCTCACAGGGCTCTGGCTGGCTGGAGCATCACTCCCAGTCTAAAGCAACACCTGCTGTGCCTCTCCAACCTGTGGCACATTTAGCACTTTCCCCCTCCAGCTCAGGACAACTTCTGGGATCACAGCCCTGGCAAGGGCTGCTGAGAGCAGCCAGCCCAGGCCAGCAGTGCCCCATTCCTGGAGCTGGGAGGGCTCCCAGCACATCTGCCCCTGTTACTCAGGTCCAGAGATTAGCAGGGGAAGAGGCTGGGAACCCTCTGAGCTTAGAGCTGGGTGCATTCTGCCAGCCCAGCCCTGCACAGAGCTTCCTCTTTTCTTCTTGTTGTTCTTGGGTATGTGCACAGGGCATGATGCTTTTTGAATACCTCTTCACTTGTCCCTCTGAACCATCCTCTCTACTGTCTTTTCAATTATTTCATCTTAATTTCTTTTTACTACAAGTAGTCTAAGGACAGAGGACTTCATCCTTATCCAATCATTATGCAACCTAAAATGGCAATGCTTACCCTGAAGTGTCCGGTTTTCAGTGACAGTCACAGTGACAGGTGTTGCCTTGTACCACATGCCTGAATTTCAAAACATTGCTAAAGAAGGGCTTGATACCTTACTGAAATCTATTTCAGCGGGTTTTTTTATGCTTTTATTATGATTAATGGATGAAACACAACCATTTGTAGTGCATTTATTATTACAAACAATATTGAAAGTAATTTGACCCCTACAGTACTTTCTTTTCTTAATAATACTATACAGTGGCAAAAAGGCTATGAAATCCTGTGCAGAGATCTTTATCTTAGTTGAACTGGTTGAAATACAGACAATGGAAATTCTCTGGGTTGACATTGGTATAGTAGGAAGCAGCATATGACCTGCTTTTCTGAGCAATGTGCTGTCACCACAAACTACATCCCCATACATACCCAACATATAAAAAGTTTATTTGTCAGCCTGCTCCTGTGAGCTCTTTATTTATGGCTACTTTATCATCTGAAATAAGCCATGTTTTTCATTATTAGAAACATAACACTCTGGCAAAATCTGCAGTTGTATAGGAGAAGGGGAATGCTTTTATTATGAAGTCATTTTGCTGTAAGCACTGAAGAAATCAGATAATGCCACACTATGTTACTCAACTGGCAGGTCAAGTGTGATAGAAAAACATGGAGTTCAGCAAACCTCTCCTGGCATGGTGTGGTTCACCAAGGGACTAAATTACTGTTTCTCCCAGGACTTGAAAAGTGGGGAAATCAAGGTAATATTTTTGTCTGCGGCTTCTTCAGCCAGAGACTGAGCACTTGTGCACAGCCCTTCCCTGGCCATGGGCTGTTCCTTGGAGGGTTCTCTCACAGCTGCCAGAGGAGAAGATAACATTGTGTGCCATTTACTACAGTTTGTACCAACAACTTAGCTTTGCAGAGGTGCTCTAAGAGCTCCCCTGAGGAGTCAGAGCTGAAGTAAAACACTGACTGACATAGCTGAATGCCAGTACCTCTTACTGGTCACATACATTCAACAGAGCTAAGCTGCCAACTTTCAAAATGTAAGAAGAATCAAGTCCTGACATTGTCATTCTCAAATTCAAATCCTCACAGATGGATAAAGTAAAAAATATCAGGCTTAGCAGCAATTTACCGTAAAATGGCAACATTAAATAAAATAAAAAAAAAAAGGTGCAGCTAGCACAATCCATGTGGAGTCTGCTTAATGGCACAATAAAGGTCCAGTTTAATTGTATACCATTAAATAGTCTCTTCAAATATCAAGAGTAGTTACCATGTGTAAAGAGCAGAGAACATGGTTATCAGGAGAAAAAAAAGCCATCCTTCAAAAAGTAAGTCCTTTTCTCTGGAGAAAAGAGACTTGACTTGGAGAAGTTGACTGAAACCACTGTAAATAGGCCCACAACAGTTTGAAGAGTGACTTGCTAAACATAAAAACCTAATAACTGCATTCACTTACCTCAGCCTAGAAGGTAATTGGTAAACTGATGGTGCCAACACATGACAGAAGTACAAAAGGAGCAGTTCTGGAAGAGAAAGCCATTTCAGGAAACCTGAATATGTTATTTGCATCAATAATCAGTAAGGGAGGACACTGAGGTTCCTATATGAGACCAAAAGTATCTCCAGGACTGCCTCAGATCAAAGTGTCAAAAAAATATTACACTTGGAACAAAGGGAATTCCCTCAAATATGAAATACCCAGTAAAAGCTCAGTATAATCAATTATTTGCACTGACCTCACTACCACAGGCAAGGAAAAAGAGGAAAATATGTGAGAAGAAGTGCTGCAGCAAACAAACTGGTAGAAGTTATAAAAAGCATCAGGTTAATGTGGGGGAAAATATGTCCCTCAGAGAGGGGCTGACCTGACTGTTGTAGAAGAAATCATGCCCCCAAACCTGCTAGAGCCCCATGGAGGGATAAGCATGTTCATTTTTATGAAGAAACCCCAGCAGCCCAGTTCACTGTGCTCCATCCAAGGCACAACTGTGTCCTGCCTGCCTTAGACAGGTGTTAGAGCCATCAAACCTACTGCCCCTATAACTAATATTACAGAACTTTGCTTTTCTTGTTGGTTGGTACAGAATTTTCTGTACTTCTGATTCTTTTGAAAGCTGCAAGCCAAAACTCATATGTATCAATTAGACCGTGAAAATGTACTGCTGGAATTGCCTATGGATTCTAATGTAATGAAAAATTGCTTGCATGCTGTAGAGAGACATAACAGAATGTTATTGCCATTGTTCATCCTTTGGAATTTGCTCTGAGTCTGAGCTTGTTAATCAGCAGTTCCTCCTGCCTGTACTTGAAGCGCTCGGCGCCAAGAGTGAATTTCCTCTCAGTGCTTTTGCACTGGAAGCTTTGCCAAAGGTCTTTTGTTCCCGATGTCAGTCAGCTGTGCTCTGGCCTTAATTGTGCCAGTAACTCATGTCTGGAGATTATTCATTCTGCTCGGGTGCAACGAGCAGCGTGGCAGCCTGCAGCTGGTGGAGACACTGGGTCTTGTGTACACCCAGCTCAGGTCTGGGGACACCAAATGTGATTCTGGACCTTTTTTCAAGTGTCCTGCAGCCCTGAACAAGGGGATTTGGAAGGTGTGCTAAGACTGTAAAAATGCTAATTTCTGGGTACAAAGTACCAGGTATGCAACCACTCATGTTGTCTGAATGCTCCTCTTGTGCAAGATTTGATCTCATTACAAGATTTGTTTGTTTGAGACCATTACCAAGAAACTATAAAATTACTGTCAGGGAAATGATTTTGAATAATATCTACTACAAAACAGTAATTATGGCAAAACTAATGGCAACTTCTAACACAAGTATTTTTTCTTGGTGTGTCTGGAGGTGTTAGATTATAGTTGGATATAACTTTGCAAAACCAATTTCACATCATGGGCTAATGCTTTTAAAGAAAAGATCAGGTGAAAGTTATCAGATATTCTTCTCCATATTGACTATCTTGTTTCACCCCCTTTCTCAGGAAAATAATAGAAAAAGCATGAAAGAAAACTCAGTTAAGGCCAAAGTCCCAGAATTTAAGAGAAAATAAATAAACCATAAAATCACAGAATGGTCTGGGTCGGAAAGCACCCTAAAGGGACACCTTCAGTTGTATCAGACTGCTCAGAGTCCTGTCCATCCTGGCCTTGAATGGATCCAGATCTCCAGGTATGTGTTTGAAATACTGCTCACCCTTCCCATGTTCGCCCAGCTCAATGCAAAGTCCTGCAAATTAAAAAAATAAATAGAGATCCCCCCCAAAAAATAGACACAGGATGATGCCTTCATTTCCTAAAGGATTTTGATGTCCTGTCCCAATAAAGTTTTAAAGCAAAGATTAGGTTGTTTTCATTAGCTGTTGAAAGTTTTGATGAAAACATTGTGGTGCTTCATTTTTCTTGAGTTTTCTTTCCCTTTCCTTTTTTTTTTCTGTTTCAGTGTTTTTTGTTTTTTTCCACAAAGCTACTTCTGAAATAGTCTTTTGTTGGTGAACACACTGTTCCAACTTTTATCCTTGATAAAAACTACAATAACTATAAGGGGCAAACCTTACAAAGTAGCTCATGAGTAAATGGAATTTAATGGGGTCAATTATCCCCACATGCTTGTGTGCAGGTTTCATTAATATTAATAAGTCGTAGACATGCTACTAAGCTGAAGAATAGGCTGTCACTGGCCTCTACACACTGTTTTGTGTTTGCTGATTTAGGATTATTCAAGAGAACACATTCATTTCCAAATGCCTAACACGTCAGTGGCAGAAAACCCCATATTTGCCCATTATACCTGCAAGATACAGAAAGATTGAAAAAATAGGTTAAATGACTGAAACAGCACAGATTTCATTTGTGCTTTCTCCATAATGCAGAATCACATTACATGCATGTCTCGCCATAAATATTTAATGAAGTGGAAATGAATATGTAGCAGGCTGGGTTCTTCCCTCTAAGGGTTAAGTTCCATTTCTGCAAATTGGTTTGTGCCCTATTTCTGTTCCTGTGGCTCTGTGCATCTAGACATTTTCTTGGCATCTCTAACTCTTCTGAGGTTTCAGGAGATCTTTGGAGATTTGCTAGTAATTGACCTGTTTGGATTGCCCATGACTGGCATTTGCTAAAAGATAATACAGTCGTGCATTTTGTTGTTAAGTGCTGGTTGTGTTATTAACTTGTGGCCAAACCAGAAGAAAGGCTCAGGAGACATCATTTCCCTCAGACAACTTCATTTGGTTCTTACCGTAATCTCCATTAAAATGAAGCACTTTGGTCTCAGCTGAGGGGCGTCACATATTCCTTAACTTGTCGGCTGTGTTTGGCCAGTAATGAATACACCCACTTTGCTTTGGGTTTTTTAAGATATTACTGTACACTAAGGGTAAACAATCAACATTGCATCAAAGTCAGATGATTTAACCTTCTGCCACTTCTCTAACCACTAAAGAGTTCCTGCCAGGGCTAGCTGGGTATTGGAACACGTGTAAATGTTTTCTGAGAAAACAGAATTATCAAGTGGAGGAAACCTGAGGTTTTCTCCTTAAAAAAAACAGGAATAATTAACAAGATTAGATCTACCATATCCCAAAGGAGTCTGAATGAACCCTATTAGTTTTATTTTTATCATGTAACAGAAAGAAATCTCACCCCCAGTTACAAGAGCATAGTTCTGGAGGAGCCTCCTTCAAGTTTAGTTCTGCCGTAATTTAATCTCAGTGTACAACATCTGCTTTCAGCAAAGTTCCTCATCTCTTGCACCATCTTTATCAGCCAAGAAGCAAATGAAAAATAGAGTCTGGAAGAAATGAATTAACACTAGCCAGATAAGCATAGGGAATCTACTTTGTGTAACACAAGAATTAAATACTGCTGATCTTTGCAAGTAGCAATGACAACTCAAATACAATGCCTTGGGGCCTGCAATAACCTGGAGGCTAATTAACTGCAGAAAGGGCTTTTTATATTACACTTTCTATTAAATAAATTCAGCACAAATCCATAGAGACCAATAAGCATTTTAGGCAGTCTAGCTAAATTTTACCCCAAAAGTGATCAAGCTGCATGGAATTCTGGCTTGTGACTTGTCTGATTAATGTATTGTCCTCCAATAATTCAGGTGCTTAAGATGAAAATAAGAACAAATAAGAGATGGAGATAGAGGAAGTCTTCTGTCAGTATAATGGTCATGATTTTTTATCTCTTTAAACATAGTACTAAATAGAAATATATAGAAAATTTACTTCAGGGTTTTTGAACACTGCCCTAAAATGTGTCATCATTTTAAAACCAGAAGCTGATGTGATCAAGTGAGTAAAAAAGGAAAAGAGAGGAGGCAGAGCTTAATTTCAGAGCTCATCCAAGTTCCCCAAGTTCTCTCTGTGTTCCAGTTACCCCCAGAGAAAGATTCCAACAGGATACAGGCACAGTGCTGCAAGGCCACGGGCTGGGCACAGCAGGGATATCAGCAGGGAACCTCTGGGGGGAAAATGAAGTCCTGCTTTTTTCATAAAACATCTGATCACAGCCAACAACCGGGGTGCCTCCAGATTTGTGTGCAGTAAATATGGCATCAACTAAGCCACTTAAAAATACACACTGGGAGTAAATTATTTCTGTTTGGGTCTCAAGGAAATATTCCTCTTCTCTTTGTAGATGTCTTTGTCTTATTCTCATCCTCTCCCACACACACACTCAAGACCAGAAGCAGAAACAAGGCAGAAACCATATCTAATTTCCATAATTGGCTTTAAAATAAGACATTGCTCATTTTTTATTTCCAAGCTAGCAGATATGTGGATCAGAACTGGTGAGCTAAGTTTTAAGTTATTGTAAGTGAACTAGGCATTCTTTTTGAATATTTCTCCTGCAGTTGTAATACACTGAAAACAGCAAGAAGTGGAAACAAGTAGAATTTGGCTTGAATTCTTTCAGAACCTTCAGGTTAAAGAAGTTTCCCAGTACTTGTCTCCATTAAAACAGTGAAATTCCTTAAAAGAAAACCTGTCTCCTTCCAGACAAGATGTCAGGTATGTTCACTTCTATCTGCTGCAGTCTCGTCTTTAGAGATCTGAAATATGAGTAGGAGCACTCAAGCACACCAGCATAATCTTTGCAAGACAGAGCAGGGTAAAGTGAAAAGAAAACCGTATTATCTGATGTCCTGATCCCAGATTTGAAAGAAAAGGAGTGGAGTTCACAAAATTATAAAATGTAGTAAGCCTGTCCCTCATATAGAATCTTTCACAGAGACACTGGCACATTTGGGAAAAATGAAACTTAGCCACCAATACGAGTTTGCATTTAGGACTTTCATAGAATAACTGCAGAAATTTATGCTGGGAGTAGTTCAGAGAACCCTTATCTCTCCTCAAGTTACAACCCCACTAATAAACAACTTGTCAGCCTGCATCAGGAGGGCTTTACCCACGAATTAACACATGAGCTGTTTGCCATCAACCAGCCTCAGCTGCTCACAAATGGAGGCAGGCTGCTTTCCCCCTTCATTCTCCTAGGATTTCTTAGATATTATGGCTGAGGCAAAGTTGTCATGTTTTAATTGCCATACAATACCAGAAAAGTAACAAGGATTTATACCCAGCTCCCCTTTTTAACCATTGGTGCTTGGGGTTTTTTTTTTAAGATTTGTAGAAGTTTCTCAGAGTCATGGTTAAGATAAATGCACTGGTCCCTGGAGTCTCTGTGTTATGCACTGTTTGCACTGCTGCTCTGTCTTGACAGAGAGGTCATCATGGCATCTCCCTGCTGACAGCAACCTGCATGTCACCTCTGGCAAGGTTTTGGCTGAGGCTGCTGGACAAAAACCAACAGATAAAACCATTACTCCAAAGTTTGGTTGTGTTTTGGTTCTTGTTTTTTTTTAAGGTCTAAATCTCATGAATAAATTTATGGCTTTCCAAAAAAAAAAATTAACAATAAAAAAGGAGGAGAGTCTCTCTTGTAGTAAAGAACCTTTGTTAATGAGAGCCAGACAGATTTACATTTTCTAAAAGCGCAAGACTTTGGGGTTTTTCCATTTAAATCATCAACCTCAGCATAAATTACACTTGTAAGACCCATTGGCTCCAATCAAAGGGTATTTAAGAGTCTGTCTGGCTGAGTTATGAAAGGACCAGGTAAGAGGAAGTGGAAAAAAGTGCAAGCTATAGGATATCCATTACTAAGATGACTAATATTACTACAAACCTGATTTCCCATTTCTTTGGTTTCTTTCATGGAGATTTAAAGATAATTGTAGTAAGCATTCAGGGAGAAAAACTAAAAGAGAGAGAAATCCTGCAAAGAGAAGTCCTATTTACAAATGCTCACTATTTCTTCTGGCTTGTGGTAAATGATTTATGAGGTGCTTCTTAATATTAAAGTTCTTCATTAGTTTATTGGACACATGGTCAAGATTAGTAATGAACTAATTGTCATAGAAAAGAATTTGTGGCTTACAGTCTCCAAAAAGTCAGTAGTTTGGCTTCTGTGGGTAAAAATGAGGTAATGTAACAAAGTCCTGACTATGAGGAAATAGTTTTTTAAATCGCAGACAAATAAGATTAATGCTACATCCCATGCTGTGCTGAAAGGGATATCTTGCATGGTTAAAAAATGTATTTAAAAACCATCTAATTTATTAGGGTTTTCCTATGTTTTACCTTTTTTTTACATAAATGTTTCCTGTTCCAATAATCTAACTTTTTCCTCAGCTTCAGTAATGAAAATAAATTAGTTGAATTCTCTTTTTTAAAAGCCAACTTATTCAGATTTCCACTCAGCTAGCAGTAACACTAAACTCAGGGCTGGAAATCAGAACATTGAGGACAATATTATATAGGTTTTTTTCTTCTAATTGATGGAAATATTTCTAGTGCTATTTTGTTTCGCAAAATCTTGGTAAATTTTGTCCTTGAATTGATCTGGCAAATTGGTTCAAAATGAACTTGTAGGAAAAGAGGAGCTCTTTCAGGGCAATGTTTCATTTCAATTCATTTTCACATTGTTTTGCTGGTTTGGACAAATAATCATCATTTATGGCAGTTAATAACAGATCTGTAGACAAGGCAGATGGATCTGGGTAAAGCAAGAACTCCCCTCACTGGTTGCTGTACCTTTCCTTCTGCTTTTGAAAAACTTTTATAAGAAGTTTCAGTCCAAAATCCAAATCCAAAGCAAATACCAAAAGGCTTAATCATTTTGGTTTGCTTGGTATGTGTGTTCCGTTTCAAGCTGGTTGTTTTCCATCTGGTCACAAACAGCAGGGCTTTTTTCAAGTTGTGAACATTGGGAAATCTGCAGAAATAAAAGCATTAAATCCAAATTGAATTTTTCATATTTTTTATCTGTAATTCCAGGCCCAGAAGGCTTAAATAGCCTCATGAAATCATAAGGGCCCCAGCTTTTTTCTGTGATTCACCCAGTTTGGACATCAGAGAGCACCTAAATCAAGAGGTTCAGACAAAAAATACTACTGGATAAGCTGTTATAAATGTGACTTCACAGTGACATATTGGAGAATCATATGTTGTAAACTGGAAAGAGTAGGAGGGGATTCAGCACATGGCAGAAAAATACATGCTTATGTGAAGAGGAACTCCAAGGCTTTTCAAGTTAGTTTTGCTTTATCTGTACATGCCAAGAAACACCAGGCCAGGCAATCTACACTTACTAATTTTCACCCTATTAAAGAAAAGAGAAGGAACAGAAAAAAGGCTGTACAGTTTTCTCTGGCAGCCTGTAACACTGTAGGAAACACTTTAATACAGATGTAAGATGCTATTCATGAATGACTATTTCAATTTTAAAAGAAGGAGCTCCTTTGCTACCCTCCTGCTAGAGCTTTCCTGTTTCCTCTCAGACATGAAGCAGTCGTGCTGTGCCACAGCTGGGCTGCACCCAGGGTGACACTGGCTCCCAAAACCACTCCTCTTCTGTTCCTTTCCTGCTTGCTTCCAGAGCAGTTCTGCCTAATGTCACCAGGTTTTTATAACCAGAGCCATCTCTTTTGGTTAGTTAAAGGAGAATTTCATCCCCAAAGCCCCACACTGATGTCCTCTGTACCTCCACAGTTGTCATGCCACCAGCTCCACTTCAGGGCAGTGACTACTGATGCAACAAGCAGGCAATTCCTACACCCCCACAGAGTGACCAGGAGAACCAGAAAGGCCTCTTGACTATTTTACCTTATGGCCAGTTCAGAGACTCTGACCCTCTCATGTTCACAAGACCTACTTCCCCATAACTGTCACAACCTCTTTAACATTTGGAGAAAATTAAACTAAATTCAACATGCCAACATCAAATACTCAAAAGACAACTTTTAATTTAATTACTGTAGACATAGGAAAAGGAGTTCTTTAAGAAAGTCTGTCAACTAAGAGCTATATATAACTCTTGAGGAATTCCTCAGTGATTTTCCTAAACGGATTTCCTTTAAAATACACTTATTTGCTGCACAGGGTAGAACTATTGTAAAATCGAGGAGTTATTTTTCAAAAGTCTGATCTGATGTGTGATGATAACAGAGCAGAGAGTAAATACACATCCCTCAGTTTGTCATATTGATCTGAGAAACATGACTGGGCATTGCAGAGCAAATTTTGTATCTACTGAGAAAAGGGCCAGCATGAAGTGTTAACTGCTGGAGTTAAAGCTCTTTCGATGATTTCAGTAAGCATTTTTCCAGATCCAAAGCCATTCTATTAAGTTCAGTGCTCTTTCAGTCAGGGCTGTGATATCCATTGAAGCCAAAGAACAGCAAAGCTTGTCTGATCTTTTTGAGATTGTTATTTCAGTTAAATAACCCAGTGTGCCCTTCTCTGAATTAGCATTGCAGAATATGTGCCAGCAGAGAGGGGACTACTCAGCTGAGTTACCTGAGAGTGCTCCAGAGCAAGAAACCCAACAGACCATGCGAGCTGCATGCAGCCCTACTTTTAAACTATTATAAAGTAAAGCAACTTTCCAATCTTTCATTTCTTTCCAGACTTGGATCAATTTATTTCTTCTTAGATTTAAATTCCTATTATTTATTTCTGAGTTTCTATATTAAAAGAACGTTTTGTTCTGTATGAACAAAACATTACCTGATTTAGTGTTTATTTTTTTTTAAATACTGCCATTACTTCTGCTGAATGACAATTCCAATCTGCACTTTTGTGAGCATTAGCAGAGGATCTGGGAAGAGACATTCAGAGGGATGAATTCAGAGCTGATAGTGTAACATAAACTGAGGAAAAGGACTCACACAGACTCTGTGTTAAGGTGAACCATAAAAAAAAGGAGCAGAAGAGGAAAAGCAGTTAAGTGAATGGTATGTAACACCTAATCTAAAGCACATTTATCTTTCCTTCAGCACACACAAAACTTTTGCTAGTTTATTTTTACAGTTACTGAATACCCACATTACCTGAAGTTAGAATTTACTGTACAGGGCTTTAAAACCTTACTAAGATCTTAAAAACAGGCTTCATAATAAAATATTTAATAATTTGCAGCTTACACCAACTCTTACACTCCTACTACATTCATCATTTTCTACCAAGAAGAATATCATGAATGTATGTCAGCCACAGAAATGCATTTGATGTACTTATACCAGAATAACAGTGCCAAATTACCTTCTTACTATTTTGGCTCTATTTCCCATGCATGGGTATGTTGCTCAGCAAAACAGCTTCTGAAACATGAATAAATTCACTCATTTCTACAGCTGTGAAAAGATTTCTGAAATATGGAAAATTTCAATAGCTCCTTCATTCAATCACTTACTTTAAAAAAAAAAAAAAAAAAAAAAATCCTCAAGATTAAAGAAATCCAGGGAAAGAGAAAAGATTAGCCTAGAAAAGGCAAACTGGCAAGTCAATAAATCTGAGCTTCATTGTCACTTCCCACTTCAACAGAGGATTCCTACAAGGGCCTGGCCACGGTGCTTGAGCTCTCCCAGGTAGGACAGGGGTCAGCACGGGTCCCCAGCATGCACAGCAGCCCCTGTGACATTAGTCAGGGCCACGGTGCAATGGTCCCAAGGAGGAGGAACACACAGTCTGGCACAGAAGTGCATTTGTCTCTCGGCTTTCCTGCAGTTACCACACGGAGCGCGGGAGTCAGCGCTGCCATGGCACCGTAATGGAAATAAACGACTCCGCAGAGGCGGCAGCGGGAGCTGGGAGTGGGAAGCATCCTCACCTCAGCCCCGGCGGCCGTGTAAATCTGTCCCTGTCAGGAGAGCTCCGGGAGGTGCTCGGCACCCGCAGCTCCCCGGGAGTCAGTCAGAGTTCAGGTGCTTACTGTGTCATCAGGCCTGACCTTCAGATGCGACATGGCCAGCACGTTTGTTTTCCCACAGCAGTGATTGCTTCAGTCAATTATTATTGCCCATCCTGGAGTGCAAACACATAAGGACTTGATTTACAGTGCAAAATATACATCCTGAATTTACTTCCTCTTTTGTTTTTGGGTCTGCCATAGCATCTCCAGCTTAAAGGGATGACAGCAAATTATTTCATAGGTAAATATATCTACATATGGGGAAGGATGAATATCAGTCATTCGGGGCATCCTGAGATAAGCCATTATAGTGTTGGGTGTGCTGTGTCAGATGTGACAATATATTTAAAGAGTTTTGCATTTTGTTTTAAAAATGCTCATTTTTTCTGGTACCTGAAAAAAAATCATTAGCAAATTTGTTGATTTGGCAATCTAACCATTAAATCCAATTTAGCCCAGATTTAAGATTGTACATTCAGTTCTTTAAGCAATGTTTAGGTATTACCAATATACTGAAAGATAGATGAGACAGCCTCATGGTAATACAGCTTTTAACCTTTCCTCTCCTCTACCATGACGGGGGAGAATTACAGTAAATGATGGTTACCTTGTCTGCAGTATGGACAATTGATTTGACCTCACTGCATCTGATGCTCTAATGGACTTCGTGGCTGAATCCCTGGAGATATAAAATATGTCCAAGTGAATTGGGGCAGGTTAAAGAACGGACCTGCTTTTCATGGCTGGCTCAAGCTGTAATAGATCTCCTGGTTGTTCTGAGAAGAAGATTAAAAATGATCAATATCCAAATCATTAAAAGAAAAGTGGTGGCTTCTGTAAATCTACCTTAGCTATATATTTTTTCCCTGCTGAATGGTGTGGGGGGAGTCTTTGTTGGTGACATGAGTTTCTATAACAAATGTTTGCTTCTGTTCACTTTCTTGTAGCATGGTCCCTGTTATATTAAGAATCAGACACACAGGAGACCTGAATCGGCATTGCTTGCCTGAAGTCATGCCTGTTTACACCATGAGGAATCTGGTCTTATATTTAGTTACTATAGATAAAATGCCAATACTATTATATTTCTTGGACCAGCAAATAAAGCCAAGGACAGATTTCAGAGAATGATGGCAAGTATGATAAGCAAATGTCCTTACAGCTCTGCTAGCCACAAATAAAAGGCCAAAAATAAAGGTCTTGTTTAGGGAAAGGAAAACAAAAAGATTTGCCTTGGCTGCCCTGAGCCCTTCATTTGGCAAAGTAATTCAACATATAGTTTATCCCTGCCTACCCTCTCGCTTAACAAGTATGTTTGTGCTCTTTTCCCAGTAGCCTTACAAGAGCTTGTAACATCCCACAACTCAGAGACCTTCCTCTCAGCTCAAGTGTGCCAGGCAATTTCAGTGGAATGATGTACACCTACATTTCCTTCACTTCCTGGAAAAGCCAAGCCTTAAGAAGACAGCTGTACAACTGATCCATAGCTGGCACGCATACGTTAGATAATTATTTACTACACTTGGAATCCAAGAGAGCACAAGTCTTTAACCAGGAAAGTCTAACACTGTTGGGATCTGATATTTCTATTATTTTAATTACAGAAATAAGAGGTAATCCCAAAGTCTGTATTTGAAGATGCAGTCTGTTTTCCTAGTTTTGAGAAATTTAAGGGTACTAGAATTGGACTGATCTAGCTAGCTCCATTTCATTAAATTGAGTGAATGTGAAAAATATTCTATTATGAAAAAATAGGTTTCAACAAATTGAAAAAAGCTTTCATTTTTTTTTTTATCCAGTTGCTTAACAATGTTTACCTTTTGTTTTTCACACATTGTGTGTTTAAAAATATGGATGTAACCCCATCCTTTGTAAGGAATGTTTGTTTATCTACATGCATTGTCCTGCACGAAGAAAAGCAAAGGCATTTCACAAGCTCTTTGCTTCTTTCTGGGGTTGTCAGTGCCCTGTGGCCTGGGCTGAGCTGAATGCCTCACATCCACGAGGAGAAGAGGGAACAACTGCTGACCCTTGGATCCAGCTATTCTTGTAGCTGGAAACATTGTCAGGGACTGAAAACATCAAGCTGTCTGAAAGGCCAAAGTTGAGCACTACATTATTGGAGTAGATGACATTTTATTCTTATTCTGCAACAATTCTAACAACTTCGAGTCCCTGCTGTCCCTTTATGAACACAGGTGTCATTTTGATGGGGGAATAGCCAAAATGACAAGAAGGTGACCTGCCAGTGAACTCTGGAGCAGGTGAGGCCTGTCAGCTTCTAATTTGAAACTGGTGTCAGTCCTGAGGAATGGCTGGTATAATCACATTTGTAACTGATCCCCTATAAACTCTGCAAACATTCACAGTGTGCCTGTTATGAGTAATATGAAATTAACAATTCGTGTTTATGACACCAGACACCAAGAGAATCAAGGAGATTTCAGTAACAGGATCAGCTCCGCCGTTCTTCCAGAGCACAACACCAAACTGCCCCACTCACAGCCAAATGACTCTGCACTTATGTTACAATAGGCATTGTCTCTCTTTTGAAGACAAACTTTTGTAACTAGGTGTACAGTAAGGACCTAAGAACTAACTTGTAGTTGAAATTATTCCTTTTAAAATTTCTCTCATTCAAGTCCAGCCCTTAAGATGTTTATGATTTTTAAGTTGAAGAGTGGGACCGGACCAATCACATACATACTTGAATCTCAAATTTTCTATATAACTGAAGGGGAGGCTCTGTGTAAATCTTATCTCTCAGACACATAAATTACCAGCTGCATGAATACTGCCATTAAGACATGCAGACAAGTGTAAGGGGTACGGACAGGCAGGATGCCCGAAAGAGGTGGAGTCACAGAGAAAACAAGACATTTGTTCACTGAGTAATTTAGCTATGCAAGAATGAGCACCACAAGTTAGGCTGTCAGACTCCATCACTTCTCTGGCATCAGGAAACTTTTTTTTACTGCAAACTAGACCTTTTCTTCCTGGTTCTTTGTTATATTATCTGTAATTTTTTTATTAGGAAAAGTACGGTTAGATTTGAATTAAAATCAAATTCAAGTACAAACTTGAACCCCAACCCAATTAACAAAAGACATGTACATCTGCAAGTAGTCCTTCTGGGGACAATGACAGCCCCAAACCCAAGAGGAAGACTAGGGTGCAAACTCACATTAATTTTGAGTGTATGAGAAAACATAGGAGCATTTTGTTTTGCTGCCACCTGAATCTCAAGAGCTCATTCTCTGCAGCATTAAAATGCACAGAAATAGCCAATAATACTTCTGAATCTTGAAACCTCACCAGCCATTCTCCACCACCCAAAAACTCACCTCAAAGCTTCAGCCTTGAGTTCTGAGGCAGGGAATACAAGCTGTGCATGCTGCCATTGATGCAGTCACTTCTGGACACATAATAAAACAGCTCACTTTAAATCTGATGTACTGCACAATTTTTTGGGTGTCTGGATAGGGCACATAAAACCTTGATAAAAATGCCATCCATTCAGAGCTTTCCTGGAACCCAGTGAAATATGTTTTTGTTTTCCTCTTACTTAAATGGTTATAATTCAACATGTGGTTTAAATAGAGGAAATGAGGACAGTTTAGGCTCTTCAGTGTTTTGGGTTTTTTTAAACCATTCAGAATTTCTGTACACTAACTTCAGAGAGTTTTCGACAGTGACCAGAAAACCAAGTGGGGAGAGGGAAAAAAAAAAAAAAAACCAAACCAACTAGGTTCCCTCCTGAAAGGAAAGATAGAAAGTAGAAGAACAGGGCAAAAACCTTTGCTGGGCTGTTCAGAGTAGACCCTGATCTTGAGCCTATTCCCCACACACAGAAAGGAGCCACAGAGCACATCTGTTTTCATGACGTAGCTGATGGTATTTTGAGCACTCAGGTCCTGCACTTTCCCCTGACCTCACAACACTACTTTCTGTTAACACAATTACTTTGAGGCCATCCTTGGTTCCCACCAGCTTTAGTTTTGAAATTAAACAAACTTAGTCCTTTCAATACACAGGAATGCACAGGAACATTTAAAAGCAGGCAAGATGGAGGCAGGGGAAAATGACATTATAAATAGATATCCCCATTTATAAGTCTATTCATCTGTGTTACACTGGGATAGAAAGAAACAAGGAAGGCTGCATCAAAAAAATAGAGCTGAAGCCTTTGAGTTTGTCTCTATGTTATGCTGAACAAAGAGTAGCATCACCCCCTGACTCACTGCATGGGGAATATCTGTGCACAGGTCATTCCTGTGTCTGGCTTGGATGTGTGACTGGTCTTATCTCACCCAGCTGTTCTAAATGCTGGCCTAGGAGGTTTTCTCCCTGACCCATTGAACTTACAATTAACTCTACAAAATGGATTGGCAGAGCATACTGACACCAAAACCCAAAGACTTAGAAACTGCTTTGCAAAGTAGGTTCAAACTGTTGCCCTGCTTGAGTCCCTCTCAGGCTCAGTGACTGTTATTTCACAACTCACTGCACCTTGCTGGCTACAGAGCACCCACACAAATGTCCCAGTCATGGAAAAATTCCTTTTTTGCTATATACAGAAAGACCATACCATCTGGGAAACTTTCCCCTCAAAATCAATCCTTTTAAAAGGTAAGTTTAAGTTTTTTGACTCAGTGTTTTCTTTAAAAAAAAGAAAAATAGTATGTTTTAGTCCTGTAATCAAAAACCTGTAATCAACTCAACTTGAAATAGCAAGGTTTCCCCTGCCTTTGGCTGCATGGCAATGTGTGTGCAGCCCCAGGGAATGCATCAGTACCAATGCAGTGACCCAGTGAAAATCCTGGAAGCAGGCAGACAGTATGAAAGTCATGCATTAAGAAATGTTTGTGTATACTGCTGAGGCAAATTACAGAACTTCCCAGAAATATTTGCAATGTGATGGCCTAGGAAAGCCATATGGGAATTGTACCTTGGACAGGGGGTTATTATGCCAGTACAGAGCTAGTGGCTGTATCTCACGCCCTAGAGCTCTTCTTAGATCACCCCCTTCTCTTCTTAAATCCCAGGAGCCAGAGCTGCAGAGCCAGATGCCCTTGGCACCCAGCTTTTCTGTTTCCTCTCAGTGGCAAAAGTCTGCAGAATTATAACACAGATTTACTCAGTGTGGAAGCAGATCTGGACACATGTGACAGAGCTGGAGGCATCTCACTGTAATTAATCAGTAGTGAAACAAGTAGTTATTTATGTTGCACATCTAATGAACAAGAATTAGTCATGGTTCTGATTCTTGGGCAACTATTTGTGCAGCTTATCTAATACTTGAAAGGAAACTGCACTGAATGTTTTCTAATTCAGAGAGAGGCTGGGTGAAACAAGAACTGACTTCTACCTTTGACTAAACATTGGGAAACTGGTTTCCATGTTCAGAAGTGTCTGGATGTATTTTTCCATATTCTTTCTTTCTTTGAGTTTTCCTGACTTGAGTCAGGAGGTGAAATGCCAGAAATACCCAGAGACACCCCACCAAACCAGACGGCTCCCCTGCGGGCATTGCAGCCCGATGGGTGTTTTTCCAAACCAGCCCTGAACTCTGAACCTTCAAATCACTTACAGATCCCTTCCACGCAGAAACAAAACCACATCCCTGCCTGACTTTTGCAAGCAGAAGTGTGGTGGAGAGCCTGGACCAGCAGAGCTCCTCTGCACAGTCCAGCTGCTTTGCAAATGCAGCTCAAGTGACTCAAGGCTGCTGTGGTTTCAGTTGCCTTCTGGAGCTGGCAACAGAGGAGTTGTCAGACTCTGTTTGTGCTGGATGCTGTTAATGGTTGTGGGGCTAAGCATAAGCTGGGCACCCATTAGCTCTGCAATTGCCCAAAGAAAACCTTCTCCTTGTTTACTCAGGGTACAGCCTGAGCAAAGCTTAACTAGCCAAAGAACTAGGAGACATTAAATTTCCAATTACAAGCACTGTCTGGTCTGATGGTATTTTTTTAAGAAACTAAAGCTGCCTGTCCGTGGTGATAAGCGGTTTTTTAGTATGAAATATAACAGTTGTATTGTACATGATTGCTCTGTACAGTGCAATTTACAGACCTGCTCTGGTGACTGCTGACCCTGACAGTGTGCCCTTTATAACGGGACTTCGGAGCACATCAACATTTTCATGATTCTAAGAGAGTGGAGAAAGAAATACTTCAATAGTAGAAAATTCCTGTTAGGTAACTATTGTTGAAGTGTGCATGAGATTGGATGTCAAAACATTTTTATTGTTAGCTGGTGGGAATTACGCTGACTGACAGCAGCAGTTTAACAACTGAGATGCAGCAGATGTAGTTTGTTATTTTACTTGCTTTTCTATTAACATTTCGAAGCAATAAAGCCTGTCATTAGAAATGCAGGCAGGGTCCCTGCCTCCCACTTTTACGTACCTTTCTCAAGTTGGTACAAGAGGAATGAGTGATAAAAGAGATTAAGAAATAATGCTTCAACTATGTCTTTCTGCATGGTGTCAAAGTATCCTAGCCTAGTAACAGCACGAGCAATGTGCCTACATTGTTACAATGAAATTTAAAAGGGATTTAACTCGCAGGTGAAATGAAGAGCAGCCACAGTTTGGGGTGTTTTCCGTGACTCGGACCCCGGCTGTGGTTCTGTAACCACGGGCGGTCCTTGCCGCCGCCGGCCGCAGTTCCGGCTCTGGCCGCGAGGTGGCGGCCGAGGCGGTGCCATCGCCGCTGCCCGCGGGCCCCGCGGTTCGGGCTGCCGGCAGCGCTCCGGGAAAATGATCCATTGCCGCTTCCCACTCCGCGATGTCCTCCTGCTGCGGCTTCCAGAGGTTACGAACAGTCCTACTGCTCTCTGTATCCTCTGCTCTACAGGCAGGGGAAAACCATTCCCACAGAATTTACCACGAGTTCGTTATCTTCACTTGAAAACATTACCTGCTATCACATAACCACCTGAAAAATCTCCTGAAAAACCTTTGCCACCCACGCTTACCGAAGTCTCTCATATACCCTACTCAGAAGGGGGAAGCTGAGACACCCCCTGCCTTGGGCTGTGATGACATCCCCAGCCAGGACGGGGAAACCCATTTAGGTTTTTCCTAAATGGTTCGTTTTTCCTCTGTTCTTTATTTACATCCCGCTAAATTATTTCTTCAATGTTTTTGCAGCTTGCTGCAGCATAGAGACGGCAGCTGTAAACAAGCATGTTTGCAAGGTACAGAAGCGTTTAGGACAGGAACCTTCCCTGAGCTGGACGTGTTTGTCAGATTGTCGGTGTGCACAGGGCTTTGCCGAGGAAGTGATGGGAACTACACTCTTGACACAGCATTAATGTTTCTTGCTTCCTGTCTGTTCACATTATTAACCCACATAGCTGAGTCACAAGTGTGCCAAAGTCACAAAAAAGAGGCTTAAATGGCTGTCAGAGGTGCTGAGGTGGTTGAGCCCATCTCAATTTGTGTTTGCACAGGAGTTGCTGTGGTGAGACTCCCACTTTTCAGAGCAAAAGCCTGCTTTTTACCCCAGCTCCAACATCTAACATGTTCTTTCTAAATCATCTTATAGATCAGGTCTCTTGTCATACTCAAATAACAGTCTAAATTTGGACCTGTTTGGGTCAAAATGGTTTAAGGATAACATCGTGGAGGTCACAGGCTTCTGCCTGTAGCTCTGGCACCACAAAAAGCAGTGACAGTGATCAGTGTCAAGATGCACTGGCAATGAGAGCAGCTCCAGACTGCAGTAAACCCTGGATTCAGAATATCAAAGCATTGAACAGCATTGTAAAATACTAGCAGAGAAGGTGGGCAGATGAAAAGGAAAGGAAATGGAAAAAAGGAGAAGATATGGAGAAACAAAAATAGTTGAGAGTATAGGGGAGTTAAAAGGTACTGATCTGTATTTTTTGAGCCTATTCATGTGTGTGTACAAGGGCATGCACGTGCATGTTACCCCAGCACATGCCCATAGGAACTGCTGCTGGACAATGAATAAGGAAAGGAAATGTGGGAGGAAATGAGGAATAGAAGAGGAAAGTGGTCTAGAATAAGGAAGCCTGCTATTTTTTGTCTTTGAAGACTGGACTTGCATGAAGTCTTACACGTGGAAGAATTGATTGTTTTGAAAATAAATGCAAAGATTCACTCCTGGGTAGAGCTATTTCAAAGCAGTAAAACAGCAGGTTCTAAAAATGCTTTTGAACAGTAACAGTGAAAAACTCTTAATGGTAGCACAGATAAGGTAGTGCTAATGAATTCAGTCCTTGCTGGTAAAATACTGCCGTGCTTTTTAAGTCAAAATTTCAAACTGTTTTTGTTTGTTTGCTAGGAGTTCATCTCCTTTTTTTACTTGCTTTTAATTGAATGGGATTTTGGTTCTGCCTGTTATTTTGAAGAAGCCTGGAAAAGAGGGAAAGGCCCCTGTGAGAAATTAATTTAACAACCAAATGCTGTCCCTGAGAAACCAGAGCAGTTCCTCTGTGCCAGGGGGGACCAGAACAGAATGAGGGGAGTGAGAAGGGAGGGTCTGTATGCTGCTCACAGGCTCAGCTCTTGCCCAGCTACCTTTTGGTCTTTATAGGCCATTGGCAAAAGTTTTGTAAAATGTTCTGAAATTTTAGAGATTTGAAAGAGGCTTCTCCACAAGTGTCATAAGGAGCTATGGGTAGTGGAAGCTTTTAGCTGTGCATTATTCCATTTACGTGCCTAAGGAAAAGCACGTAAAAATCTGGCATCAGTGCCAAAGGTCACATTCTGGTTTATCTCCTAAGTTCTGTTCAGATTTCCCCATAGAAAAATGGAAACAAAATCCTGTACTTGGAGCACTGCTCCCACACATGAATTTTCAGTTTGAAGTGAATTAAAATCACCACTGGATCTGTTCAACACTAGGAAGTCTCTGCCTCAGTTGCCAGGAAGCCTTTTTTTTATGCCAGGGGAAAATTTGTGGTATCTTTTATGGGTTTCTCTAGTAAAAAGATTTTCTCCTAGACCCAGTCTCCAGGAGTACAAAAGTCACCCTGTTTGCTCCCAAGGACGAACCCTAGAGAAATAGGCCACTCATTCAGACATCTGTTTAATCCACATCCAGCAGATTGTTTCCTTACCAGGAGATACCAGTTTTGGAAGAATTTGATTTCTGGATTCGAAGCAGTTCCAAAGACTACTTGGGCTTGACCTTCAAATGCCTTAGATAGATACAAACCTTGAAAATGACCCTCTGCATTCTGGGAACTTTTGTGGGAAAAAAAAAAAACCACCCAGGGGGTATAGTCTTAACTATATTGCTGAGTCAATGATTACAGTGCTTTAAATCAGCTGAAGATTCAATTAACCATGAATGACTTTCCTTAAGGTAGGAAAATATAATAGTACTGAGGCTTATAGTTTGTGAAGTTAATGTTAAATATATGCACGTGTCTGCATGAAGAGATGGAAGAGGAGATTTGTAATCCAGTGTCTGCTATGTGGGAAGAGCAAGGAGCTGAGGAGACATATCCAGGAGCAAAACATGGATTGGGCAGCATTGCTCAGAGTCCCAGCACTACCATGCACCCAGTGCCGCATGAACATCCCAGTGTACCCCATGAGGCTGCCAGGAACCTGACAGGGAAAACAGCTGGAGCAGCTAGAAAGCTCATCCAGCTCTCATTGGCAGCATTTTCAGCATTGCAAACAATTGTTACCTGAACTTGCACCATTGATGCTTCAATGGAAAGTGTCCAGAAACAAGGAGAGGCTTTGCCAGACCTTCCCGGCAGCACTGGGGTAGAACAGGGGTCTGAGATAAGTGTGATTTTTGTCTCAGCTACAGCTGATCCCAACATTATGCAGGCAAACACCCTTAATGACAGATAGGGACAATAAATTCTGTGCCTTTGTGTAAGCAGTGGCATTTTGGTATTGGGGGCAAAATGCTTCACAGATGCCAAGGCGCTCTTTTGTCTTTTCATACATCTTCACAATTTCATTTCAAAATGCAGCATTTTTGTGAGCTCTCTGTGATTCCCACTGCAAGCCTGAACAGTTACTGTGGCTTATGTATCAGGTGTGTGTTTGCAGATCACACCGTGTTCTGAGATCTGCTTTCACAGCATTCAGAATGTGCAGCTGCAAATGGAAATGTAGGAGGGGTCAGCACTGAGGGGTTTGCATTTAGCATCAACTACTGGAATCCCAAAACTAGAAATTAGCCAGAGGAAACCAGCAGTTCTCTGCTTTGCATATGCTTATGGCCCAGGAGCAATTCCAAGGACGCAGGTCTGATTTTCCAATTCTGCACATGCACTCCTGTAAATTTTTTCAATATCGGCACCAAGAAATATGTAGGCATCTGAGGGTTGGATTCAGATCTGAAATTAACATTTACTTCTGTCAATTAGGAGTAGACAAGTGCTCTGTGATCATTACCTTAACAAAACCAGGGCTTTATCTATAGTGTTGAAAAATTGTGTTTGAACAGAACAGTCACAAGATCTGCAAGTATATTCAGGTTTCTCTAAGTCTCACTGTTTTCAGTACAGGCAAAATTGAAGCAAAATTTGTAAATCTCATCACTGTTGTTTTATGTCAGTGACAGAATTTAATTCCTGTTCAGATTACTTCTACTGTGACATGAAACTGTGTGACAAAGTAAATGAATATAGCAAGAAAGTCAAAGTGTCCATGCAAAATACGTTGACATACCTGCTCTGCCTTCCTAGCCTTTTCTTTCTGTCTTTGCTTATTTGCCATGTTTCTTCCTGCCACCTGTTTTGGTCACTCTCAAATAAAAAACCTCACTTACGGTAGGGTTCTTTTCTTTTCAAATTGATGCCAACTAATAATTTCAGGCAGAAATTGAACCTTGTCAGGACTGGCTGATTCTTACAGCTTGCTGAATTTGAGTTCCAGACACAAATACAAGGAAAATATTTAACAGTACTTAGAAAATTGGTTTAGTAGTAGATACATGAATTTTAGACCAACACAGTGAAGTTATGTAAAGCCTACAGCGACTTCATGATCATTAATATTTACACAAGCCAACTAATCCAGAGAGCTTTCACCAGCCAGCCACAGAAACATGCAGCTGCTGTGGCTGGTTTGTGCAGGGCTTGTCTTGTGAACTTGGAATCCTTGCCACACCCCTGTAATCACTCTAGCCGTAATTTCTGACAAACTGCTCATGAGGTGACAGCCTCAAAGCACAAAAAAAGCTTCAATCCTTTAGTCAAAAAAGTGTTTTCTTTCTTTTCTCTAAGAGCTAAGTACTCTGTGCAAGTTCTTGACTATGAACAGCTCATCTGCCTTCTAACCCAGGCTCTGCAGTGCCCATGCTGGCCCCATGAAACCATCCCCACACAGCTCTGCCACTCACCCACTGACCCAGGCACCCAGGCTGCTCTCAGTGGGGTGCTGTTAGCCCAGGCCTACTCATATATTGGACAAATCCCTCTTATTTTTGTGTATGTGTGAATATAGTCACAGATATATTCGCTGTTATTTAGTCAGAGAGCAGCAGAATATGTTTATGTGAATATAACTGTGTGATATCTGAATATCGCGGTGCTCTTTGGAATCATACTTAGACCAGTTTGTCAAAATTTGGGGGAAAATCTCCCCCTTTGCATCATTTCACCAATTAAATGCCTCATCCTTGTATTTATTTACTTTTGGGAATGCAACATAAACTTGGGTGCAACTGAGCCTCTGTGAGATCCTTCTTTACTCATGGAAACCAAATGAAATGGATCTATTAGCCAGCATTGATCACTTGGGACAGGTTAGACTGCAGGGTAACTGTAAGGCCAGTTTCAGTATGGCCCATATAATGTGTTCATCTGCACAGAACTCTCCCAAATGGTTTAAAGCTCCTACACCAGCTGTATTTTGGGATCCAGCTGAGAAGCCTCAATTTAGTGTTCATCAGGAACTGAATCCAAACTTGAATTTCATATCAAAGCATGTCACCCTGCAATGCTTCTGTCATTCATGCAAGTTTTGTAAATTTCTATTCCTCCAGATAAAAATAAATATATTATTCTTGTCTTTGTAAAACTACACAAATTTTTAAAAAATATATATGTGTATATATATATATATATATATATATATATATATATATATACACACCCTAAACTCTTACTTTACATTGATTGGAAAAAGACTGGAAAAACTGATCTTAAGACTGGGCTTGTATATGTTCTTGATATTTTTGCAGGGTTGCATGGTAGCATATGGCAGAATTCCAGTCTCAGGGTCCATCAGTGTTTACCATTTAACAAGAGCCTGACATTTGTCAGTCACATCTATTGTAAGTTTACACGGTGCATTTCCCCCAGCTGTCTATGTGAAGAGGATGGACACTGTATTAACAGCTCTACATGTCTCCAGGTACTTTGAATCCCTTTCCTCCCAGTCAATTCTTCTATCAGGCAATGAGCTCAGGTCAGACTCACCTCAGTGTTCCAGCACATCAGTCTGCGTTTAGAGGCAGAAAATCTGAATCTTCACACTGCTGACCTTATAGTTTCACAGACTATTGATTGCAAGTCATCAGGTTTCAGCAGTTCAAAGGGATCAGCCTCTGGAAAAGAAAAGCAGAAAGAAGGAATGAACCCATACACAGGACCAGGGCTCAGTTGCAACTGAACTGACAAACATGTGACTGATGTAATGTAATGTGGAGATACAGTAGTGAAAAGAGCTCTAATCTCTCATGTGCAGCCAGAAGTTTGCAGTACACCAGTGTGCCCATGTGGCCTGCAGGGAAGGGAATGCTGGCAAGGAGCACAGCAAAAGCTGAGCAGGACAGGTGTCCACCTCCAAGGGCTCCAAACAAACAGAAGTTCTGTGTTTCTCCTGTGGACCCATGTTCATCTTATGCTTTGGTGCAGAGAGAACAAGAGGCACACTCTGAAGCAGAGCCAGGGTAGAGAACCCTGTGAGTGTGCATGAACACATCCTCCACATCCCCAGCCAGAGCCATCCCTTTTCTCACCTCACAATCAGGTGAGTCCCATTAGAAGACGCCCAGCAAAGAACTCACTTCACCTCCCTCAGCTCTCCCTAGAAAACTTTTCATTTCGACAAAAGGGTCAATGAAGCTAAATTTCTAAATTTATGTATAACTTATGAAGGTTTAGATTAACAGACATAGTTTGGAGAAGTATACCTTGGTGGATTTATTAACAACTGCTTTTCTTCTAATACTCTTAATCATTTGTGATATTGCATGCAGTAAGAAGAACTTGGAGACATCAGTTATGGTACTTGGATTCAAATCTAATATCATTTGATATTTGACTCATCAGGGCTTTAGAACTCGAGTGAGGCTGCGAATTTCAAGTGTAGTTTTTGATAAACTATTTGCAAAAGAGATGTATTCCAAATGTTTGCTCATTTAATTAGAACATAAAAGATTTTTCTCTTTGACTGGAGCTTGCTTCTGACCCTTCTTGCCTGTGTGTGGTTTGCATTGTTCTTGGCTAATGAGATAAAGGATATGTACTAAACATTTACACATTAAAGGCATCCTTCATTCAGCATGAAGGTGTTGATACATCAAGGATACCTCAAACATGCTGAGATTCCAACAACTTGTCAGACAAATTAGCACCTTACCAATTGGGGGTAAAATTGAGTTTCACATTTCTCCCTGGTGGGAAGAAAAAAATCAAAAATCACTGTAGTTTAATGCTTTCTTTGCAAATAGGAACACAAAAGGCTTTATCACCTCTGTAGTGTAAATTATAGCCCTCACCAACTATCTGATTTTTAATTCATTGGTTTTAAATGATCCCAGGCAGCTCAGAGCCAATGCATTGTGTTATTCCTCTCTTAGAGCAGACATCTTCCCTCTTTCAAGTTCATATCTTTCACAATTATTTAAAATTTACACTTCTATATTAAAATGGAAGAAAATGAAGGTCTCAAATCTCAAATCTATGTTTCCCTAGCATCTAACTGCCAGTGGGGGCTTAACCCAAACTCTGCCCACACCTGGGTATCTGCTCCATGGGACTCTTATCCTATGGCCACAGTTTCTCCTTCACTGGCACAGGATACATTAACTGGTGTTCTGTGTGCAGTCATCATTGTTCAAAGATTCACAATCATATTAAACTCATTATGGAATAGCTGCCTGGGAAAATAGTGTTACCAGAAGCATGCATTGCATTCTGAGCTGCCCCTTTCTGCTCTGCAGGTATGTTTTTCAGAGTTCTCAGCCCAAAATGAGTAGAGCTGTTAGTGCTCAGCATCCATAATCAGGCAGACAAGGGCTGCTGAAGCACAGATATGGGACTGAATGCTGACAGTTTGGGCATTGCACAGGTATGCCAGATTTGTAAAGCAGATTCTTCTACAAAGAACTTCACAAAAATATCTAGAGAAAAACAGAGTTCTATTTTTCATAGTTCATGTTTGTGTGGAACATAGAGCAGTGCCCCTGCTCAGTAACACATATCAGATATATTAAAAAACTTGCACAGGTTTTTGCCTTGAGGGGGGAAAAAAACCCAAACAAAAAGATGCAGAATCTTCAAATCCTTAAAAGAAACGGTTTTTTCCCATACATTAAGTGACATGATTTATAAATATGTAATTAAAAGGATCATAAATCTGTAGATTAGTGTTGGTATTTGACTGAAACACTAATGGCAAGCATTAACTGCATGTGGTCTGTTGTATGGCTACTGGAATCAAGTAGTGAAGAGGATCACAGTTCCTTATTAGTTAGGACCACCTAGAGTGATGGAAAGCTTGAATGATCAAAGAGAAGACAGTTTTATGCTGCAAATGTTGATATACTCCTGAGCTTTCTAACTCATTTTAAGGTCCAGTGTGAACACTTGGCATGCTAACTACTGAGCAGGGAAATGAGTGTAGTATTAGACTACAAAAGTTTTGTTTGCTTCAAAGATAAGTGAATAATATTCAGTGTTATATTCCCATCCCTTATTGGATCACAAAATAGTTTTGTATTAGTACCAGAGCTCAACAATTTATTTTTGCCTGCCTTAAGCAAGAATAAATTAGCCTTTCCTGCTAATAACGGCACATGAAAGAATCTATCCTGTTTTGTCTGAATATTCACAGTGATCACTGCTTAATTAGGATGAAAAAATTTCATTACTTAATTTCTTTGTAGAAACCAGATTAATCCAGAGTGATTGTTTACTTTTCATAACTTAGTCATGTAGTCCCGGGGAATTTTTTCTGTCTTGTTTGAATAACTGAAATGTTTCAGAGAGGAGGAATGTGTCTCTGCAGTATTGCTGGTCATGAAAAGCTGCACCTTAAGAAGGTACAGTTCTTCCTTGAAACACATTTGTGAACAAAAACCTATTCCTATGGGTGTAAATGCTAACAAAAACATGACTGAAACGAGCTCTGCTTTGGAACTGATGTAACACTGAAGAGTGAGAATTGTCTTGCAGAATTCAAGTGGCTCTAAATTCTGTAAGTACAGCTTCAATTTATTCACATATATCTGAAATTCTTTCGTTTGTTGCTGTTCAGGTTATGGCTTTTCATTCTGGGATTCATCAAATAAAATCTACTCTGGACATAGAAAAGCCATCTGATTCAAGTGACAGGTGCTGCAAAGTAGTCTCTGTTAAGAAACCTGAACACTGATTTTAAAATCTATCTCAGAAAAAAACCCCTAACTTCTGATTGAGTAAGAGCAGTGATCTCCTCTGAGAGAGTTTTCACTTAACATAACTGAAGGACATTAGCAGGAGACATGCAGCAAAATAACAACCTGATGCTCCCACTGATGAGTTTTAATAAAAAGTTTTACCCTCCTCACATCTGAAAGCTCTTCACAACTCTTGACCTGATAACCTTTAAATTCTCTAAAAGGACCAGAGTTTTAAGGTATTAAGCACCTTGGTATAGCAGGTACAATTTTTTTATATTTAATACATTTATGTTTGTTATTTATACAACATATAAACACTTATTATTAATTAACCATGGAATATAGTTAATGTTTTCTCACTAAATAAAAAACATACACCAGCTAGAGAAATATTTCCAGATGTTATATTTGTGTTCTTTGAAGCCTGCAACTAAGTAGGTAATTCTCAATACAAAATAGACAACTGCCTATTCAGAAAAGTTTCCCTCCCTCCTTGCCAGTATTTAAAATCCATTTTCTCACTCCTAAAATGTCAGGACAGCTCTGTTGCAACATCTTGACAGAGGCTGCCAAGAACAGAGCTGTGTGGATGGTCATGTGCTCCACTACAAAGTCAGCATCACTTCACAAAATCCTTGAGCTGTGTGTAAAGGTGCCTCAATCTCATTGGAATTTGCTTTTTCAGACCACTTAATCCAGTACAAAACTACTAGAGAATCAGGAACAACACTCAAATTCTGCACTTTTGAAGGCAGTGATCAAATGAAATTTAAAATTCAACTAGAAAATAAGATATCCATGTTCAGATTTCAGGAATTAATTTCACCTTTTTGAAGAAATTGGAGGCTGGGGCTGTCAACTTTGAACCATCCCCATGTTTAAGGTTCAGACCTCATTAGTTTTGGCTAGGAATACTCTCTAATTACTAAGAGAGTTTCCTCAAGTTGCACTTTAGAAATTCATCTTTTTGTAAGCTGTAAAGTATTCATAAAAAGCTAAAAAACTGTGGGAAAATTAGCATTGATGGATGTTTTCTTACCCTCCATCAGGAAATGATGTACTTGAAACTCATTACAGATCTTCACAGCAACTCTGCTCAATGTGCCTTGGGCTTTGTGCTGATCAGCACACAGAATTTACTGCATAATTCATCTCTCTTGTGTCACATTTAATGTATAACATGTATTTCCTGTTAATTATGAAAATAAGAAGGCGTCCTTTCTTTTGGAAACATAATCATGAAATTACTACAGAAATTAAGAAACATGGAGTTCTCTATTACCTCCTGCACAGAAATAGGAGGAAAGCACTGCAGTGAGAACTCACCAAATATTATTTTCTTCTTGATGCACCAGGCACAGCCTCTCCCTGTGGCCACACAAGGAGAAGTGCATGGATGGGATCCCTGTTGTCCTGCCAGGGTCACCATTCTCACTGGAGCTGTGGTTTTGCATGTGGTCCCCTTAACCTTCTTCTACTGAGAAAGGTTTGGATGTTTTCATGTCTCTTTTCACGGATGTCAATGAAACATTAGGCATCCTGTATCTCATTTTCCTCATTCAAGGTTGAAGATTATTCAGTAATATTCTACTTCACTTCACCCATCCATCTCTATGTGTCTGTTCAGCTTCCCTTACTAAAAGAATGAAGAAACAAAAATCCCATCTCAGCACCATATCCACACCAATACATCTTATAGATTATGTATTATCTGCCATCAGAGTAGGAGAGGGAAAGTGAAGTGATGGAGCAGGAGAAGGAAAGGAGCAACGCCATAAATCTGAAAACATATCATTATTATTTGGAATAAGAAAGGGGCTCATCTGTACTCAATGGTACATTTGGCCTACACATTTTTATTGACACATTGATTATTTCCCTTTGGAGAAACAATCTGGTACTGGGATTATTTGCTCTGCTGCTGTTCCTCAGGAAAGTTTGATGAGGCCCTTGGAGAACACATCTATCTCTCACTTATGGGGCAGTCCCATAATTCTCCCTTTTCTGAAACTTTCAGGTGATACTCCCTATTGTCTCCTGCCCATATGAAAATCTTCATTCATAGGATCAGTAAAGCTGACAAGCTGCCTAGAGCAATATAAAGTTGTGGTATCAATAATAGTGCTGGTGATCTCTAGAGAGACAAATGAGTCTGGATAAAAAGACATATTATCAGTATTATCTTTCAGGAACTAGGATAAATTTCCATTTCCCCACCTGAAGAGATGCCTGAGGCAGAACCCCACTGAAACCACCCTGCAGGACAAGAGTACAGCTTTGTAGCTTCTTCTCAAGAAGGTCTTAACTTCACTATTCTTTATACAGATAGCAATCATTTTACTGCCAGAGTTGATGGTTAAAGTGATCTGGCTGTTTAAAAAAAATAGCCTGAAGGGAGATTTCAGTCTGACACAGCTGATCTCTCTAAGAAACAAAAACAGCCTTGGCAGAAAGAATTTAGGTGTTTTCAACCTTCTCCTTCAGGTTGAAAAATCATGTGAGAAAACAGTACACTTAGCACTAGTTATTGTAGTATCTGAATTTCTTGTGGCATCCTTAAACATGAATTCCTACAGTCACATGGCTGTAAAATCATCCAGTGCTAGTTTTTTAAAAATACTCTATTCATGACTGTGGGAAAAATTTAGGAAGTGACTTCTAAGCCAATACAGCCAGAAAGAACACACATAGCAAATGTATTCACCAAACTGCAAAAATAGCTTTGAAGTCAATCTCATGATTTCTAGATACTTAAAACATATTTTATTGAAGTGTGGGATAGCAATGCTGCAATTTTTGGGACATCATAAATTTTACCACTCCAAACCCAAACATACCTCTTACAAATCAGTGGTATAAGCAGTCACTCCTGACTTCACAGATGACTGGACAATGCCTCTTCAGCCAATTTAGAAGGTGAAGATGCAAAATGTTTCTGAATAATGTAAGCAAATATGAAAGACCTGTAAAGAGAAAATATCGTGGAATATTCTTTTATAAAATGCAGGGGTATAATATCATCATCTTGCATTAGAAGCTGTTCCCATCACCTTAGCATTTCACCTCAGGGCAAATTCATGGATTTCTCTTTTTTTCAAGGTATTGATTCTTTTGTATATCCTAATTGAGATTTAGGTGTTTTTTTTTTTTTTTTTTTTCACTTTTAGCTCTCAGGTTAGGAGCCTCACTTTAGAACAGCTCATTTTATCATTACATACTGCACTTATTTTACTTTTATTGCATTCTTAAGGACATTTTGCCATGAAAGTTCATTTTGTAATTTTTTTATCTATTTAAAGTTGGTTTAAAACATTAGGAAAAAAACCCCAATAGAGTTATTAAGACACATCCCATGCTATAGGTGGAACTGCTCAAAATGTTCATAGTTTTTCCTTCCAAGCCCACATATTTCACTAAACCTTGTCTTGTTCTATTTCTCACCCTTGGGTTTCTTTCACTCTTCACTGGCATAAACAGAGAGACTGCTATTCTTTGAAAATATATCTGCACAGATCATTTGTTCTTGAGGTACAGTATACTATTTGCAAGAATATTTAATATAAGAGCTGAATTATTGATAGACAGCCTTAACATAACATCTAGGGCAAAATATTGTTGCTATACTAAACTGCATTGTATTACTGTCAGGTCAAGTGATGGAATAGTTTGATCTTTGTAGCTTTGATCACAGAGATTCAAAAAATTCGACAAATCAAATTGAATCTGTCAGATCAAAATGTGCACCTTCTTAGTTTTGCCAAAGAAAGACTCCACAAATTCTAAATTCAAGAGGGAAAAAAAGAGTCTGTTCTCTCTGTAGAAATAAGGCAGTTCTTCATGCCCCAGTCTTTTAAAGCTGGGAATTCCTGGCCAATAGAATTATTTTGCTCTAGTAGAAAGCATATAACAAAGTTCCTACATAATGCATGCACAAGAGAATTTTAAGTACAATTTGTATGAAGGCTTCTCAAAAATAAAATTTTTTAACATTCTCCAAAATTTCTGACAGTACAATAAACAGCCTTATTGCAGACAGACACACACAGAAGATTCTCAACCTCAAAGAATACCAAACAGCATTTCCCAGATGTGTTATCCCAGGTTTTTTTAAGCCCCCATGCCCCCTCCTGGCTCTAATTTAAACGTTCCACTGATAATCACTATGGAGAAGAATTAAACCCATGGCCTGAATCCGAAGCTATGCAAGATTTAACCTGGCCTTCTATCTGGAACAAATGTCCATAGGTAGAATGGTGCTGGGTCAGACCACAGAGCCATGTCCTGGATCCAACAGTGATTAACAGTTGTATACCATGGAAATACCTATGGAAGGGCCCTTTTTTAGGTCATCTGAGGATGAGTCAAAACTATCCCTAGCACCCAGTGCTGCAATTTGCCTTAGCCACCCATGAAGCATTATGATTATTCACAATTTTCTCCTCAAATTATTTGACAGGCTATTAAAAACAATAAACCACTATAAAGAAGAGAATTTTGCCAGATTTTCCCTACTCATCAAAGGGCTCTTTTCCTGAATGTGCAACTAGGCTTTTATATGCTGGAGTTTTGGCACAATTGTTTCACAGAACTTATAGAAAAGCAAATCTTCTTCCACATCCTCAACATCTCACCTTGAATCTGGAGACTTCTCAAACCAAAGCTCCTCCTAAGTCAATTTAGTTGTTTCCACTCCATATCACACTTTATTGCCTCCATGTATCTCTCAAGAATGACCAAATGATGTGAAGGAAGCTGATTGCTGATACCTGAAAAGGCTGCCTCACTAGGGGTGGGATTTATTTCCATAACAGTCAGAGGACCATTGAGCAACTATTTCAGCATCCTTTACTCAAAGGAGGAGTACTACCAGAGGGTTAGATAAGAGGCAATCCCAATTTTAGTATCAAAATATTTAACCATCAACTAACGTATCTTGTGCTAGACTTGTTCTTCCTCTCAGAACTGCACGTCACTGTGCATCATGGAAATGAAACAGCAGATGTTTCCAAATATAGAGGCAGAGCCATTGTGCTTTCAGCTGTCTTCCTGGACTGCAGACATACATTATAACTGCAGGCAGAAAGCCTTCTAAAATACCTAACAAAATTGGGGAGGAGGTCTAAAATTTTAAATAATGAGCATATTCAAAGTGTTTATAGCTGATATTTGAAAGATGCAAAGCAGGGAAGGTGGAGCTGTCAGTAACATCATTCCTGCAGCAAGCCCTTTTAGCTAAATCCCTGTAGAGAGTCCAGCTGGATGTCTGCAGAGGAATTTGACACTGCCATCCCTGGTAGTCATTCAGTGGGTGCTGGCTGATGAAAGATACTGAGTGCTTAGAGTCAGAATCCTGTTGAAAACCCATGGCAGCTTTAAAAACAAAACCAGGTAGTGGTTTCCAAAAAGGAACCAAGTATATTGTGAACTCGATACTCCTCTCAATTTCTAGTGGATCTTTAATTCGTGAACCCACCCACAAAACAATTGCTAGTTGATTTTCATTGTATGTCTTGCTGAAAGAGAAAAGGCAATTGGTGATGTGATATAACACTTTCACTGTTAGAAATATCTGTGCCATTTGGAAGTGATGGAGGGACGGTATGAGCTGGCTGTTTAGGACTGTGGCTCTTCAAGATACACCATACTGAGATTAGTTTTTAGTTAGAAGAATTTGTTAGAAAAGATTATGTTTATCCATTTTGTTTGGAATGTGCATGACAAAGAATAAATCCTCTAAGATCCATCATGACAGTAACTAAAAAGAAAAGTATTAGAATTGAAAATGCACCCAAACACAGAATTTGCATGGATACAAAATTCAATATTCCCAGGATTTCCAAAACATTTGTCTGTGGGGCTCCCTGAGCTGTTATTTTCACCAAGTTTTGAAGTCAGATGGAAATCTCATTATTCCAATCCTTTGAGTGTAATCTCCTCACTTTCCAGTAAGACAACAGCCACTAGGAGATACCTTTTACTGTATCCCAGAGCATATTGACAAAAACCAAATATGAAATAAACTCCAGGGTGGTCTTGTGTATGGACTGAAAAGACAAGTTCAGAGTACTTGTAACTGCAAAATGCCACTATCTTATTGATGTTATATAATTTTGCAGACATGGTATACTGAAAAAAAAATCTGCGGAGTGCTCAGGATTGTTGTTTCACTTCAGAGAGAAGACAACACCACCATGGTGTGAAGGATCATAATCTCTTACCATTTATGCACACATCTGCTTATTTATCAAAGTTAGATCTCTTTCCTCTCATTTGTAACTCATTTGTAATTTGTTGGTCTTATTTGAAATTTCAGAAACAGGAAAGCCTTTTGCTCTTCTTAGGTTTGTTGTGCTCATTTCACAATGAAGATTTAGTTTTTATTTAAACTGGATGGCCCAATATATTCAGTTCAGCTGCTAGATTGACTGTCACTGAGTTGTCAAATGCCTGTTATGAATAGTATACAGAAGGAGAGCAAGTTGACCTTGAACTTGCTAAATGCTTTATGAATACTACCCATTTCCAGAAAAATGTGAATCTGTTTTCCAGATTTGCTCTTTTTGCTTTCCTTAAGGCTGTTCTCAGTAACAAATGCCTTTCATCTTACTGAGCTGCTTGTTACATGGAAGGTTTGGGAAGGGGAAAACAACATTCTAATGATGAATTTAATACTTGTGGATTGTAGAGGATTGATTATATTGCAAACTGAAGTCCTGGACTTAGCCAAAGGCTATTAGTATTGTGGCTATAATGCTAGTCTTGCTTCCTAAAACCTGTCAAATTTTGGTGGATAGCTTTTCATTGATGGGCTGATTTGGTCTTGGTGACTTCTTTTAATTTCTATTTTCATTGCTTGGAAAATTCAGAGTGGATGATGCTATTTGAATACAATAAATAAAAACAATCATGTTTTTGATCTGGCCACAAGCCCCCGCCTGTAAGAACAGGACCTTAGTGCCTCCAGCTGGCGTTGGAAACCCGGAATCCTTGTGAGTACACCGAAGAACACAGCAGGAAAGGGGGGCAGTTGGTGCTGTAGGATCCAGGTTGTAACCAGCAGAGAAGCACTCTAAATAGAATTAATTTAAGACACTATGTTCAGTACTTCAAAAGTAAAAAATAGCAGCTAATTTACTCTGCCATGAAATACATTGGTTCCTTTTCAAAAGCTACTTTCAGCTCTTTCAGAATTTGTGGGCAAAGTGGTTTCTAGCTAATACATAGTTTTAAATGCTGTTTTGAAAGCCTCTTGCATGATAGAGTTCATAGCAACAGCTTCTGCTACTGCTTTAAGAGCACAATAAGGTTTAATAAGAAGGATGCACTTCAGTTCATAGATTGCTTGTTTTCTGCTTTACTTTAGTCATCATAATCTTTACCTATGCTTAGTTAAAAAAAAAGAAATCTGAAATAAAAAAGGCAGCTACCAGTATTGATCTTCTCTACTCCACAGCAGGTTCCCTTGATCTGGATCGAACCTGTCTCTGTCAGTAACAGCTTTTTCAGGAGACAGTTCTATTTAAAATGTTTCACAGGGCATCTAGTTATTTGTTCATTTGTCAGGAATGGTGGAAGAGACTATAATAGACAAGCAGCCTCAGCTGGCTGCTGAATGTAAGACTAGATCCGGTCATACCACAAAGACAGAATAAGTATATATTTTCTGTGCTCTGTGGAAAACAGATTTATGAGACATCTTGACCTAAAACTTATTAAAAACCCCATTATCAATATTAATTGAAATGTAAAATTTCCTTAGGAATTTCATTGCAAACATTTTTACTCTAATATTGTTTTTGATGCTGAGAATGAGAGATGAGTGGCATGGGCTGCAGTAGGGTACACATGGCAGCTATCAATTCCATGCTGCAAGATCCACTTTCCAGCTGAATGTAAACGGAAATATTTTCTGCAGAGCATGTGCCCCATTACCTGTACCACCCACCCGTGTAAAGCTGGGAAAAGGACAGTCTCCTTTGACAATCTTGTTTTTCAAATCTTGGTCTTTGTGGTTTTCAAAGAGCTTCATCTGATGGAGAGCTTCCACGAACACTGAACCACAACACATATTCAGTGTCACTGAATGTGAGGTACAAGTGTAGTCCAGACCATCCAGTGTCATTTGCAATATCAAAGACCACTGATGTCACTTAGAGAGCCAGTTGGAGTGCCCATCCTCCATTAGACATGGTGAGAAGAAACCTGAGACTTGTTCCTTTTCTTCTGACACACTTACAAGACAAACACATGCTCCATTAAAAATAACACAGCTCTGCTCTGATATGTTTCCCTCCCATGTGTCTGACTTAAAAATATGCCCCAGTTCAGAGTGTTATGCTTATTAAGATATAATATTACTGTGCTGCCATGAGCCACTTCAGAGAACACAGCAGGGAAGCTGGCTCCCATTGTGCTAAAGAGGGCAGCCCCTTCAAACTCAGCACTGGAGCAAAACATTCTCTGCTTGCAAACCTCTCTCTTCTTGCATCCAGAGTTTATTTTTGTTTATTTTTTTCTTTTCTTTTTCTTTTTTTATTTTCTTGAGTCATGTTGGTTCCACCTCTGAAAAGCTGTAGTGACATAATTGACACTACAGCAGCTGAGGCTGAGAGCACTAGAAAGCAGCATATTACATTTTATTTGCACAGGTCACTGAGCATCCAGTATGATTTTAGCACATGTTCTTGTGGAGAGCTTTTAATGCTAATTTGTTGCTATTATTTAAGAATAGTCTGCTGACGGGGACACTATCAGCATGCTGTCTAAACATTAGATATTATTTTGACCTTGCTTTATTCCTGCAGTAAAACCTGACCGCAGGTGGGAAATGCAGGCTGTTATTCATACATTAACCAACAATAAGGGCAACCCAGATGATAACTGAACATGGAGGGTGTGAGTATGGAAATGATGGAGGGCTTTTTCCTTCTTTTTTTAGTCTATATAAAGGAACTTAGGTAGCACTAATTTTTTGCATTAAAAATGATACATCAAATATTCGATATAAATAATGCAGAATGCCACTGCACCTGTGAAGTACATACAATGCTTCCAGATGAAACAATGAAAATATTGAAGCAATTAGCAAGGTGTTTCCAAAAGAATTAATTTATAAAATTATTCTGCTCTTCATCTTAGCAGTTAAGACACTTTAGCTGGATTTGTTGCACAGATTTTTGAATGAACAAGTATAGGAGCACAGTATATCCTGGTTTAGGAGGGGCAGGTCACCAGTTTTCCCCAGTTCAGCAGG
The DNA here is from genome assembly GCF_022539315.1 of Serinus canaria. Lineage (NCBI taxonomy): Eukaryota > Metazoa > Chordata > Aves > Passeriformes > Fringillidae > Serinus > Serinus canaria. Next base: position 21,209,128 of record NC_066322.1, on the reverse strand, counting down.
TTCACAGTCCTAGAGATTCCTCACACTGAAATTACCAGTGAGCAGCCTGTCCCCAGGGACAGGATTGCTGTCATGTGGCAGTGGCTGGGAATGTTCCACATATTTAGCACTTATGCATACACCAGCTCTTCTTAATTGTTTTTCCTTCAAAATTTCTGCAGAAGAGCAATTCAGTGAGGCTGGGTAAAGTGTTACAGGTTTTAGGAGTTCTTTGGGGTTTTATAAAGACTGTATGCTTCTGAAAATTAAGTATCAGTATAAACTTTTTTTCAGAGCAGAAAGTTTGTCACAAATTGGTAATCTTTATAAACTTCCTTTTTTAATATAGTTCGATCAACATAATAGTTTTTGCTCACAGCCTTAATTACTTTTGCCACTGAGAGCTTCTGTTTGGGATAATGATCATTTGTGAATGATCTTCCATTATGGGAATGAACTTCCATTATGAATTAGAGCAGCTGAAGATTTGTCATGGGTATTTATTCACTTCTTCCCAAATACAATTTCCCATCTCAGCTGAGCAGAGGCTTCAGTTTCAGTCTCTGCTTGAGCCACATTTTTGAGCTGAAGTTTTTTCAAAAAATGCTGTCCATGTTACCACTGGTAACATGATGCACATATCACACATCTGTTTCTCTCAGACTCCAGTTCTCTAGCTTAACACCAATATATTGATGGTTCATATCAGATATTGCAAAACTTACTGCAAATTTACATGTCTCCATCTAGTCCTTTAGACTTGGACATACAAATAAGGGGTTCTTTGGGCTGCTGCTGTAAGAATCCACACAAGGAGTCTTCACACAAACTCATACCGAGGTAACACACTTCATACCTGACCTGATTCCCCTCATGTATATCAAAAGACCTCATTCTCAGAATAAAAATAACAATTAGCTGAAGAGAAGCTGAGAATTGTTCAACTCTGCTAAGGCAACGTTGAGTCTGTGATCTAGACCAAATTAAATAAGTGAAAAAGGAAGTCTTTCCCCAGGATCAGAGAAGAGTCTGAAACAAGAGACACTCTTCATTGATCCACACACAGCTGAGACCTACAGTGACCTCGTAGCACTGTTCTGGGCTCTGCCAGCATGTCGCTGGATCTACAAAATAAAGTGTGGTGTTTGCTAGTCTATCTGACGGAATATCCCAAATTAATTCCTGGTAAGCCAAGAGGGAAAGGAAAGTTTCTGGGCAAGATTTAAGAACACAAACTACAAGGAGAAAGTGTCTTCTTGGAATACCAAGAGAAGAGGCTGTGACATGGAAAGCACAGACTGTGCAAGCAGATGGGAGATCTGGAAAATTGTGATGAAAGTGAAAAGGTGTTTCAGTGCATTAAGAAAAAAAAAAGGTTGAAATATTTATTTAAAATACAAGAAAAGAGAGGGGACACATAATAATAACATGAGACTGAGAAAATAGGAAACCTCTGCAGGCTGACATAGAATACATACATTTAGGAAGTCCAAAGGGATGTAATTTTGTCTGCCATGAAAGGAAGCAATAAGAATATGACTGAAAACTTGAAGAAAGGCAAGGGCTAAGCATAAGCAAAAAGCCCGGTAATACCTGGGAGATACTCATGGGCAGATGTTTGACAAGCCCATTTTAGATCATCTGTATGAAGCTCACAATGGCTAAATGAGACTCAAAGAATAAGCAGTACCTATGTATTGTCTCTTTTATCACAAGGACCACAATGCTTTAGAACCACTTCAAAATTCAGTATTTCAAATTAATTTATTAAGGGAAAAGTTAAATCATTGATACTGAATATTTGTACAACTGAAGAGGCTGAAAATGCTACACAAGGCCTTAAGTTTTTTTTTTTTTTGTCTGTAAATCATCTCAGGTATTTAGTCAGTAGGCTTGATCTGTAAGTAACTTTTCCGAAGCTCTCAAAATCCACTCTTTGTTTTAAGCTCTATTTCCTTTTGCCTAGAAATATATGTAGAAGACTGGTCCAGAACAAAATAATGAAATAAATCTGACTATTTATATCATAAATAGATATCTGATTTTTATCTTGAACTACAAATAATCAGTTTTTGAAAATCTGTTTTTATAAAGAATAAAAATCTCCTCAAGATGTATGCAGATACATTAGCATATGCACATTTCTTTATTTTATTTCAGAGTGAAAAAGTAGCTATATACCAGATATCCATTAAATGAGCATGTACAGACCTGAGAGTGTGGAATCCCTCTTCCTGTTTAAAAGAATCATTCCAAGAGTTTGTAATTGTACTTCATTTACCTGTGCCTAGAGAAGCTGAAAATTAGAAACTGCAAAAGATTGAGCAAAGTCTAGAGAATTGGAGGGATAAGGGAGGGCTGAGAGTAGGGGAAAAAATGTTATTTTCTATTTCTCTGTTGTAAAAGTCCTGATAAGGTGGATGTTTGTTTACATTCCTCAGATGTGCCCTCTAACATTGTGAGTTTTCAGAAAACACAAGCACTGCTACAACAGGCATCTATTCAGCTTTCTAATTATGTAAGTACTAATATCTGCCATTTGGATTTTGACAATTTCAAATAGTAGAAATGAATCTGATAAGAAAGGGACTTGGTGAATTTTTATGCTGTAATTCTTTCAGGAGACTGGGAAGGAGAATTAAGCAGAAGTGTTTGTGATCTTAAAGGCAAACTGGAGGACATTTTTAAAAATATCTATAAAACCAAGACAGTGATTGATAGAGATGGCAGTAAAATTTTTCTCAGAGAAATTAAATCTTCAGGTTTTTTTTCTTTTTTCCTCTCATATTTTTTACCTATCATTCAAATCTTTGACAATAAGAAAAACTTCATATGAAAGATTTTGCTTTCATATCACTGAAAGGAGTGCCCAAGACAGCTTCTAGATCAGATTCAGCAACACAAAAAGAGAATTTTTCAGTTAAAATTAAAGCAAAAGAAATCAGCATCATAGTGTGTCCTCTTCCCTGTCATGCTGATGGTTACTTGGCACACTGATATATGTTTACCCACGGCTGCCTATCCCAGTTTGCCCACAGTGGCTGCCTTGACACGAAGATTCACTTGGCAGATGTTTACTTGCATCACCTTCAGGACCCCAGTGAGTTACCTTGACTGAAAGTCAAGCCAAAAAGATTCAGTGTTTGCCCCTTTCGGGTCCCATTCTGTCTCCTCAGCAGCAAACTACTCCATTCAAAAATCAATTTAGTCGCAAGGTCATATGGAAATTGCTCACAGTATGAAAAGCTTGACTGTCTTAGCAAAGGCCTTTGGATTAAGCAGGCAATTGACCACCTAAAAGCTTTGGCCATACTTCACATGCAAAGAACTTTGTGTCCATCTCCTGCACAGCCAGAGCATAAAACTTCGAAAACTCCACGTCACAATCAATCAAGCTCAGAGGACACAGCCACAGCTCTTGGCACTCCAGCTGGTTGTGCTCCCACTGCATTTGCTGCATACTGGAAAATATGACAATTCACATGAGAAAAGAGCTGAGTAAAAAACTGTCTTTGCGTATACACAGCATGGTTTCTATGATGCTAGGAGTAAAGGAAAAGAGAGTTTAGGTTTTTGGAGGCTTTTTCATTTGCATTTCTTACATTGGTTGGAAGCTTGGTTCGATGGTCAGGTGTAGTCCCTTAAATTGGCCAGTTGTTTTACTTAGTGTTTATTCCTTGTATTTTCCAAATAACTTATGAATAATTGTGAAGCTGATTTAAAGTGATGATTTGTCAAAACATAGTCACATAACACAACACAGGCCAGGTTTTAATAGGTTTTAATTGTGCTTTAACTGGAGCCCTTGCAGCCTTAAAAAAATAAAGCAGATTTTTTTCTTGCAACCATGAGCTACAGACGTTAGTGGCCCTGTGATGAGCTATCAGTGGAGAGGGCCCACCAGATGGAAGGAACAGAACAGAAATTTTGTTTATTTCTGCAATCAAGCCAAAGTGAGCTGAAAATCCTGAATGGAAAACTTTCCACGGAACTTTTACACAAAGATCAGAGACTTTTCCTTGGGATGCACCACTTGGGAATTTGTGATCCTTGTTCCTACCACAGTTGTATAATTTTAACATCCCACAGAGCTGACAGACTTTGACACTAACAACTGTACAGGGAGTAAAACAGATTTACAAGTGGCACTGACCTTTTCATCAAGGGAAGTAAAGTAGACTCAAATCCACCGTACCCCCGACTCACAGTCCTGACAACATCATTCAACATACAGTAGGAAAAGCACTTCAGCAAAAGTTTATGAAAGTGACATTGACACAGCACAGGACATTAAATTAATCCCACCAACATGCTGGAGTTTTAAGTAGCACCTCTTTCTTTTTTTTATTGAGATTTGAAGTATTTTCTGCTTTCATAGTTCAGTGTCATCTGTTACTCAGCCAATTAAAATATGCTAGCACCTTTTTAATTAAAAACATATACATATTTTGACCATCTTTGTAGTAAAAAGACTGACAAATAAAAATTAAACTAATCCATAATTGAATGTTCCTACCAGCATTTCTTTGCATTCATCTCAGACACCCATAACATTGTGCTGCCTGGACAGGACTTATTCACTGTCTTGGATCTTGTTACCCTAGCAACTAATAGCCAAGCTGGCTTCAAAAAATGTAATAGAGGTGGCCTCTCTGATTTTTAAAGGAAATTGGCTACTTTAAACACAGTGAATGCATGTTTTAATTGCACTCTTCATGGTTGAGAATCTCTTCCTCAGCGTTTCTTCACAGTTAATAACAGTTTTATTCATCTATGTGGTTTGATGTGTAGATACAGTAAAGCAAATCTCCCCCTGACAGACATTTGAAGCATAGGTGATTCATTTTTAGGCATCTAAAAACCAAAAATTTCATCTGCATTTGTTTATGCAGAATCTCTGCAATTTCATTATGATTTAAAATAAGGCTATTATTTGAAATTTATCTGAGAGTAAGAATAGTTTACTCTACAAGCTCAGTTTAGAAAGGTACTCCATCTTCAGAAGAAAGAAAATTGTTGGACAAATTTATGGTAAAGCAAATTTTTCCTATCGATCAAGCCCTGGAGGGGCATTAACAACACTTAAGGGACCAAAGTGCAGAAGATGGCAGAGCTGACACAGAGAGAGGAGTCGGCAAGAGCGCTGAGCAGGGCTGGAAGGAAATGGAACACTTTAACATTACATCCTGGTCATACCAAGGTCCATTGACCCTCTACGCATTCCAGATAATTAATTTACAACACATTAAACCTGTGTGTGAAGAAGGATGTTATGCATCAATTGCATAGGAGTAAGAAGTGTTATTGATTTAAGATTTCTATTGTATCATGCACTGACAGAAAGAAACAATCTAGTGGTGTTTTAAAGACAAAAAAAACCCTTTTCTGAAGGACAAGTTTGCTAAATAAGTGCACTTTACACTACATTTAACTGAAGTATTGTTGACGCCTGAAAATAAATGCTGTTAGGAAAGAAACCCTCAGCATAATTAGGAGAATATGGCGTCACTGGATAATATTGGCATTCACTCTAGGAAACAAATACTTTGAGGTGATAATGCTCTCTTTTACAGTAAGAGTTTAAAATAGAAAAACACATTGACAAATATTATTTAATGAATAAAATATGAGTGAACCAGTTCCATTAATACAGGATGATGTTTAATGAGATTCAAGCTCATTTTCCTCAAAGAATCATTTTGTGCTTCACATGTAAAAGAAGGAGACTCGCAAAATAGTGAAGTTAGATTCTTGAATTCATCAGAACCAGTTTCATTTACAGGGGCTTTATTTTGTGTAAGTTACAATTTTCAGATTTTAAGTTCAGAAAATTCAGAAGTTCTGGTGAAAGTTCTGTGCTGCTTAGCATTTCTTACTGCAGTTTAACTTCCCAGGAGCACAGGACACAAAGAAAATCTGCCCTGTGCTACTCACAACTTTCAGCAACTATTTAATTTCCATGAAATACTTGCAGTGGTTAGAAGGAGATGTGAACCAGGCTACATGTAAAATACTCCCATGCAAAAAATCCCCAAGAAACTAAATTTCAAACAAGCAATAGAAAAGGAGAGAGAAATCACGGACAAGCCTTTAACTGATCTGAACTGCAATAAACCTCACTATATGAAGGGAAGGGTTAGTCTCCTGGTAGAGAGCTGGATGGTTCTTTGGATTTGGTATAAAACACTTGGAGAGTGTATGAAAACACTTGGAAAGAGTGTATCAAAGATCTAAAATAAAGCCTGGGATTTTACAAGCAAGCAACGCTACTCCAGCCAAATTGAAAACAATATGGGAGCATCCCAAACATAGCAGAGAAGTCAAAGCATCACAGGACTCAAATAGAAAAGTGTGAAGAATCTGAGCTATAAAAGCAGGAGAGTGCCCAAATAACTGCAGATGAACTTGGGCACAGTGGCCAATAGTATGTAATAAGAAAATCTGTGTTTATGTTTAAGAATAGCAATTTACATTTCTCTGCAAGAGTATCTGGACAGCTGCAAGTATACACAGTAGTGGCAAAGTGGATGGCAGTAGCAATATTAGATTCAGGGCCCCTCCAAGCCACACAGCCCCAAGACACAAAGAAATGATAGCTTGAAAGCCAGCCATGAACCCACAATATGATGGCAGCAACACAGAGACCACTGATGCAAGAAAGGCTGCAGCTGTCAGGAGGTACATGTAACAAACTGAGGTAACAGGAGGTTACAAACTGAGCCAAGAGGTAATTCATTTAAAAGAAAGATAAACTTTTACAGCATTAAAGTTGGCTATTTAGGTACTTCTGCAAGAAACATGCAGTAGTTTCTCTCAATAGTGCTGTCCAAACTGAAGTCAAGTGCATTATTCATCATGGGTACTAATAAAAAATTTCATGTCAGTGCTCTCAAAGACTGAAGAGAACCTTTGGCCTTCGTCTACATGTGTAAAAAATTATGTATTTGATTTATGGAAAGTTTATGTTAACTGAAACTAACTATAAAATACTTACTGCCATTCCCAAAAGGAATCTGATAAGCACCATTATCTCAAATTCTCTTGAAACTACATAGATTATTTCTGAAATACAAATAGTTTATTAAAAAAAAAACCTTAAGTAAAATTTGTTGCCTGCAGATGCATATAATGGATCCTTTGGTACCAGCCCAGTGGAGCAGTGTCACTTATCCCTTAAATGACAGTTGTATCCATCTGACACTTATTCCCTCTTCAACCATTTCTAGTCACAGACAAGGGTCTCAAATATCAGAGAAAATTCAGGGTATGACCTGAGGACCTGTGCTCCTCACTTTCTTGAGGTTCCCCCATATGAGCACCCTTCAGCTGGGCTGCAGGCACCTGTTAGTGCCTTTTCCCAGGTGCCAGTGACCAGCTCTGCAACACCTCACATGTCACTGTTGGCCAGAGACTTTCCACAACAAAGTGTGCTCTTCCCCAGGCTTAAGATCGAGAACAACAGCAGCCACAAAACAGCCTTGGCAGTTCCCTAATGACAAGAATTATTTCCTAATACTCGTGCCAAGATCAGCTGTATACAGAATAATAAAATGCAAACTGTCAATTACAGGAATAAAGATATTATTATAGGCTTAACTCCTCTATGATCTACCTGAATTTTCTTAAAATAGAATGTGTTTCCAGGAGTGGTACACTCTAAAGGGGAGAAAGCTCCAGTTTTGCACTTCCAGTAGGTCCAGTCTTAACTCTAAGAAACACAGCAACACCCTCTCCCAAAAGACTTGCTGATCCATCACAGAAATTTCTCAAGTAGAAAGGAAATCAGGTTTTCCTTTCTGCACACATTGAGACATCACTGGGATTTATATGATATAACAACCAAGTTATCATTCATCCAGAGTAACTAAACATTCACAGTGCAGAAAATAAAAAATTATTTTAAAAATTAATTACTTTGGCTAGATATTTTAGTGAAATTCTACTGAAATCACTTATTTTTCATTTTAAAAGTAAACTCTTTGACATTAGAATTTGAAATATAACAACGATAATTATTGCCTAGAAAAGTAATACAAATGAAATTTAAAATATCTCATGTCTATCCTTAAAAAATTAAATAAAGGCCAGGTCTACTGCTTTTATAGAATCAGAAAGGAAAAAAAGTCTCTTATCATCATTATGTCTGAGAACTCATCAGACATATAAATATGCTACAATAATACAGACTTCAGTATCTAAAGTGATATTCACTATTTTCCTGGAGCAAATGATAGCTTAATTTTTTTATTGGGGAAGGGGAGGAGGAAGGAGAGGGAACATAACCAAAATAAAGCACAAAACAAAACACCAACACACTTCCTTTTCATTTTACAGTGAAAAGTATGAAAAAGAAAAGCACATCCAGCTTGAGTGTACCAATCTTAACTGTCTGCAGCTCAAATGGACAAAATGATGAAGGACTGTAAGGAAAAGCAAAATAAACTGATTTCTGAGGGGTATGTGATGCACCCCTCTGATGGGTTACAGCAAGAGAAGACATTCCCTCATACTTTACATATTCAATGACATTGTTTCCCCAATCTGCATCAGAGCTATTATGTTTCTTAGTATCCTTTTCAATGATAAGAAGGCCTTCATAAATAACCTGGGTGTATTTGCCCCTCACTAAATTATAATCAATAGCTGATTTCAAATTTTCATTTGTTTTTCTCTCCCTGCATGGCAACGATGAAGATCTCACATTTCATACACTATTATGGATAATCACACTACTGTTAACTCCTATTGCCACAATCAGGGAAATGTTCTCTTTTTCTCCTTGCCACAACCAGGAAAACATTCTTTTTGTCCTTGACCTACAAGGCATGACCCAGTCTCACAAAACATTACTGCACTATTTTAAAAACTTTTTTTTCAAATAGGCTAGTTATGTCAGTCTGATGAGAATTTTGAGATTTCCCTTGGCAAACATGAGTGTGTTAAGGAAGGGTGCTACACCAAGGCACAGACTGCCCACCCACCACTTCCTCCTGCTCGTGCTCCTTTGCTCACCATGTGCCACGCTAGCCACAGCACATCCCACAACAAACACTCACACCTCAGGTACATGGCTGCACGTGCCTTGTAGGAAACAGACATCAGCCAAGGAACCCAGCCCAGAGGAGAAAACACAAAGAGAGGCTCAAGCTCTTAATCAGGTGAGACAAGGCAACCATGGGAAAATGTGAATATGACATTTAATGGTGGCCAAATACACTCTGAAAAAAAGTTGTAAGTTCTGTTAAATATATTTCTGCTTATTTCGTGAGTTAATATTTTTTCACTCAGAAGAAAAAAAAAATCTACATTACAATATTAGCATTTTTATGGGATTGAATTTCAGCTTTTCTGTTCTTTATTGAGTGTTTCATGCCATGCAAATTGCCATAGATCCTGAGCACCTGACTGATCAGACTTGCACCCTGCATGTCAGTGGTGTACAGCTGATGCACAGATGGTCACATTTGTTATAATGGACTCAAATGAACACCCACTTGTGAATCCATCATATACTACTCACTGACTCCTTGAAACCTAGCTGGTGGCAAAATTCCATTTAAAGTGTGGCGGCACAGTGTTTATCCTGGAATTGCTGAGATAGCTCAGAGGTTTGGGCTGGTTTTTGGTTCCAGTGATTATTATGAGCAAATGATTTACTGCACAACAGAGGGTTTCTCTACTCAGATTTTATTAAATAATTGCAAAGAGATTATTTGCAATTGCAAAGAGATGAGCCAGATCTCCATTAGGTGCACATTGTTAGAGTTATATGGTGTTTATTTATCCTATGAATATATATTTTATATGTGAACTTTGTACATTTGAAAGACTAGCTGTCTGCTATATCAATCAGGTATCACACACATACATATAAGTGTTGGGTTATTTTTAAATGTTGTTAATTTCATGGAAATTCATATCTTGCAGTCCCTTCTAAAAACTCTTTCCTAATGGAGTATTATGTTTGTAATAACTGTAGTATCAGGCTCAAATAGTAACTCAGACTTTCAAACTAGATGAAAGAATGCAAAGTGCAGGCAGATAATAGGGTTTTTTTAAAATATTCACACATACTTACTGTGTTCCTCTCCAGAATTCATGGGTCATTATTCTTTGTAGCTCTTTTTTCTTCAGAGTAAGACTGGGGAATAAGGTCCACATTCTGAAATTACATACAAATATGTTAGAAAAATGGAGTGTTTGAAATCAATTCAAATGTTACATGCAAAGGACATTCTAGGCTCATTAAGTAAAAATATCTCATTTAATGAGCAGGAAAGCACTGGAGCACACTGAACCCTGACACAAAGCAAATTATTTAAGTGATAAATTATATTTTATGGGGAATGTAAAAGTTAATAATACTCAGGGGTAGGGTAATAAATGCAGAGGTGTAACTAACTTCATTGACTGCTTTACTTACAAACATGCCATATGTACCTGGTTACTTGAAATAGTAATAAAAGGAATTGGCAGAAACTCCAGGAACCGAAGATTCACACAGAGACCTTTGTAGCATTCTTTTCCACAAAGCAGCCCGTGTTTTATTTCCTTCAAACTCATTATTCTCCTCCCTCTTTCACTTTAGAATATATATGTCCGGTCTTTGCTTTTCACTTTTTGTCAAATATTTGATCTTGCAGTCATTAAAACTGAAACCTCCTTATCTACCAGAGAGACTAATAAACACAGTGCTCATTTACCTGCAAAGATGTCCCAGAAGTGACCTGAAACTTTACTTGAAGAGACTTGATATATGCTGAAGGAAAACAGTGGATCAACTTTTAATCCGCTGCCCTTTTAGTGTGTGCAAGTGGCACTGCATCTCCTGATATTTTTTGTCCTCAGAGAACCATGCAACAGACCAGGCCACAAGGACACAGCTCCCAAGTACACCTCTGCACATGGAGGTTGTTACCAGTAATTGAATTGTCTGCATTAAAACCCTTTTTCCACATTTCAATGGTGTAAAGGAAACAATTCATGCACTTCTAATAGCAATCAGTAGAGGAGGAGTCTGCTCAACCACAACTATTTCCAGTGACTATTTCCTTAATCCTAAAATGGAATGTGCATTACCAACATGGTCCTTTTTTTTTTCCAGTTTTCTTTTCCCTTTATGTTTATAGGTCTGCAGGTAGTGCTTTATTCCCACTGGTTGTTATCCTGAATTGGTACAGTTTGCACATGAATAAGACATTCACACAGCATGAGTTTCACATTTCTCAGAGTACTCCAGAAGAGCTGTTGGACAGAAACAGTCAAATCAATTATTAAAGAATATAAAGTTTATTCACTGCATTGAAAATTATCCACTTACATGCAATTGTTTTGTAGGAACAGGAGTTTACATTCAATTCTGAGTAAAATCAACTTAACTTTAGCCTGCTTTTTTGTATGGTGATGGTGATCAGTGATCTAACAACACCATGTAAGTCAGGTCAATCCATCACTTTGAATCTAGAAAGTTTAAAAAAAAAACCCAAACACAAAATAAGAAAAAGCAAAATGTTCCTCCAAAAAAAACCACCACACTCAGCCAAATTCTTCATTTATGGTTGAACTCAATGATCTAAAAGGTCTTTTCTAGTCTAAATAATTCTATGACTCCAGTAAGTAACAATAAAGATGATATATAAGATATTTTCCAGCAGAAGAAACATGCCTTTCACAGGTAACATGACTAGAAATATAGGCTTTGGGGATCTACATTGACTATATTGCATGATTTATAAAATGGTACGTCTTTAAGCCTGCAAAAGAAAATAGAAGTTGCATTCAGATGCATTATAAACTTTCAAATAACTGCTTATCCAAATTATTCTCTCTTTCTAAATATACAGATAACTTACTACTGTTACGTTTCAGCTTTTTGAGTCAGTCATGAAAGGTCCAGATTTAGCAGGTAGTTTTGAGGTTCCAGAAAGCCTGCATTTCAAACAGAAGCTGAAATGTTGAACTAATCCAATGATCTCAGGAGCACAGATTTTCAGGAAACTCTTTGATTATTGTACTCAGTGTGAGTTGGAAAAACCAAGAATGTCAGCAGATTGTTGTATATCTACATGTAGCTGCATCTATGTATGTGTGTGTATATTCTGCATACATCAGAAAAAAAATTACAGATTTGAGAAAAGTAATAAAGGAAATATGCTAAACCATTTCAAAAATAATTTTAACTTTAAATTAGTTTTTTGGAGTTTTTTTAGGTGAGAGTCAAAGTTTCAGGTAGTTAAGGCATGAAGAATCCTCACACCAATTTGTATATCTGTCTTCTGATTTGCATCTATGCAGAAGACAGAATCAGGATTCTGATTCAGAACTGAGTCCCTAATATCTTGCATGAGCAGCAAGTACTTTTATACAGAGATAAAGAGTAATTCCCCTTTTCAAAGCATGACTGTGCTGCCTACAGAAGTATTTTTGTAGGGTTCCTAGCCTAGATTCTCTTGGGAGACAGATGAGTATTTAGTCTTCCTAACAAAGTAAATAATACTATTTTCTCTGAAATATCTTTTAAAAAGAGAAAAAAAGCATTGCACTTCCTTTTGGAGAACTTCAAAGTGGTGCAGGGTGTAAGAGGTTGGGAAGCTGTAGGACAGAAGGGCTCAGAGTGTTCTCCACTGAACTTCCCCATGAACTTGCAGCACACTTGATAACCAAAAACATGTCATCCACATCTCCTAAACCAGTAGATGCTGCTATCTCTACTTCTCCAAATATTGAATTTATGTTTTCAGTTACATGTAGAATAGCTGATGCATTGGTGCCAGTCAGATACTTTATATCACCAAACCCCTACAAGCAAATTTGTTTTACACAGCAGTTGAATGAAAAACATTCTGTAGAGAGTGCAAACGCAAGGGAATGAGCACAGAAAACAGCACTAACAACATGATTTAAATTAAGTGAACATTAATACCTCCAAGACATTGCATTATTGCTTCTTACACTTAGTGGGAAAAGCTGTAATTTACATGTATAATATTTTTAACATCATCTATTAATACGATGTGTATAGTTACTCTGTTCAATTGATACTGGAAAGACTTATTTGAAAACATATGCTACAATAACTAAAATGCTATTATGCTGACAGTGCCTTTCTTTGAGGAACTCGTAATGTCTGTATTGGCTGTGATAAGCATTGATTATCTGGAGTGATATAAATATTTGGGAAGCTAATAACAATCAGGTAGGATTTCAGTGCATGCTATAGGCAGCAGAGATAAATCACAGGAAGCCTAGATCAAAGCTGTTTGTGAATAAGTTTGTTTTTGTATTTAACGACTCAATATAAAGCACACACAGAAGAAAACTCTTCAGAGATTTAAAGCATACGGAAATGCCATAAAGAAACATCCCATCCTGTGCAGCATTTCTGTACATCTGTAGAATCGCCCTATCAGCGAGAAGGATGTCAGCACACAAAGAGGGGAATTAATTCAATCCATCAAGTATTTACCATGCACTAACATGGTAAACATTCACTAACAGTAGACATTTCTTTGAATTACTAAAACTTTTTTTAAAACAGGAAAAAAACACCAACATGGAACTTGTATTCCTTCCTCTTGAGGAGGGTAATTTAGTGATGCAATAGGGGCAACTGCAATTTAGTTCTCATTCAGGCTGGGTCAGCTGCCTCTCGGTTCCACCTCAGGTATTTTTATTTATTGTGACTTACTTTCATTAAATTGCTGTAGACTGTAATAAGGGTTTATATCACCTGCTGTGGTCCTTTCTAGGTGCATTTTTCTCTTCCCCACTCTGATGTCCCACTATAAAAACCTCTGTTTTCTCAGTCCTGGCCCTTAACATCCCAAAGCCTCTCTGGATTTCTGGAGGTGATGCAGGCTTGAAAAAGTCCTGATGAGATTCAAGATGGCCTCAACTTCAGTGAGGTTGAAAGGGCACGACTGAAAACAGGATCTGCTCTGTATATTCATTAATCAGGACTTTTATTGCTAACATTTCCTCCTTTGCACACAAGACAACAGCTCATTGCTGTCAGTGAGTGAAGGGGAGCCCCAGAAGCAGCCCGGGAGGGCACAGAGCCCCGTGTGCTCCGTACGGGAGCGGGGCTGAGATCCAGCCGTGCACGGACCCTGGCTGCAGCACTCTGCAGCTCCTTCAGCAACCTGTGCTGGCAACGCAGCTGGAGCCTGCTGCATTTGTGCCATCCTGGCCCCAGTGATAAAATGGGAGCTTTTTGCTGACAATTATGCAATCAAGTTTGTACCCTGAGTGACTGAATCCAAACATTTGTTGGATTTCAAGCGAGCCCTATGGACTACCCATCCCCACAGGACATCTCACATACCTGTGATCAGGAGAGAAGCTCAGTTTATGTAAACCTTCGCCCATGAGTCAGGGTTGAATAAACAAAGACTTTTCCATATTTTCTGCAAGCATTCCACTGTTAATACACAGCATGCAACATTTGTTCCTTATTAAGCTGTATTTTCATTTCTTTGCTTTAGTAATTTAGCTCTTTCTAACACTCTTTGTTCCCATTTTTAAGCATTGCATTAACTTGCCTTCCTGTAACCTCTGTACAGCTTTCTCTGTGATTGTTGTAACAATTTGTCCTATTCCAAAGCACAGGGATTAATTGTGTCTCTAGTTATTATCTTGTCCTTGTTTCTTTCAGACTAGTGGCCTCTGAATTTTATTTTTTTTCAAAACAGATGGAAGACTAAAAAGACAATCTTCACAGTAGCATAAAGCAATGTTCTGTAGACACAACAATGGCTGTTTATTGCACCTTGCATAAACTGCTTTCATTACCTTTAGATTGCTGGTGTTATTCAAAAACATTCATTTACAGCAAAGACTGTCCACGGACAGTCACTGAAACTTTTATACACAGCATTTTGTCCTAGATTGCAGGAAAGTGTATTCTACTCTTTGTCTATTCAAAAATTGATTTATTCAAAAGAAGCTTCACTTATTTATATAGTTTTGATTATCCTAATACTATGATGGCTTTTGTTAATCTAAATTAAATAAACTTAAAGCAATGTACATGAAATGAATCTTGCAATTTAGTAGTGCAATAGCAGTGCCACCACAAACATATTGCCACATCTAAGTGTGCATTTTTGCTCAAAATATATGAAAATTCACACTGTTGGCCACACAGCGTAGTTTACATGAAAGCCAAGAGGATTCATGTAATTTTCCACAGGAAAAATAACTGCAGTAAGGCCATGGTAGTTACATTACATGAGTGGTTAGGTAGTCTAGAAGATTTTAAATGTTTTGTTTCTCTTAGTTTGGGGGTTTATTATCCCCTCTATGTATTTCTCAAATGCTTCTTCAACAATTAATGTGGCTGGACTTGCAGAGGGCCCAAGACAAACGAAAGAGATGAATATTGGCTAACACTTTGAATTTGTTGCAGAGTGTTACACAGAGATACAGCCGAGCTGGGGCCTTACTGGAGGTGATGCTGGGAGGGGGAAAGGCTCCCAGTCAGTACTGTCTGGCCACTTAAAAGACATCAGCTGAGAAAGTAGAAAACATTAGTAAAATATTTTAAAAATCAGGACATACTGGATTTCTACACTTCACAACAGAGCTATGAAATATATTTCTAGAATGATACTAGTGCCACTATTGACTGTTAGTTTCTAAATTAGTTTCTCTGCACATTGTCTTTTTCAGGAAGTTTACATTTTTTGTTCCATTAGCATAAATAGTGTAAGATTGGTTAATTCTGCATTTCAATTCTGATAATCATATTTTAAATACACAGATGTTGCTACATCTCATACAACTTCCCACTACAAGACAAGAAGGTTCCCTCTTCAGATTCTACATCTACTTAATGAATTTTCTCAATAACATGGAAAGTAATTCCATTTGCATGTTATAGGGGCATGGAAATTCACATTTGGGTAGATACCTCTAATTTCCATCTTGTACTGTTACAGAGTGCACTGAAGTCTTCCCAGGTTTTTTTTTTTTCCATATGCTGGATAACTCCTAGGTGTTCCTGCTATGTTAATGATTTGAGACTGCTTTTCTAAGTACCAAAGATGTCTGAATGCATTTGTTTCTAAATAAAAGAGAGTCTGTGACAACCACATACTGAATAGCAAGAGGAGGCAGAGAGGCTAGGGGATTGGAAACTAAAAGGGAAAAAAGAGAAAAATAAACAAAACATAGCAGAACAGCCTATCTGAATGACCTTGATATAGAATCTGCCATTTAACTATATACAGGGCTTCAGCTATTCATTCTATTTTACTTCTTTTGGATGATGCCACCTCTGCTAAAGAAAGAAAGAAATTTGGGTGGAAATAATTAGATTTTGTCTGAAAGAAAAAAGTGACTTAACAGTGGCAGTATAAAATCTCATGTGTCTCCTCTGCTAAAGAAAGAATTTGTATACAACCATAAATTTTTTATGTTTCTATCAAACATTGATAATAAAGGTTTTAATATTTATAGTTACCCTTGGCCAAACTCTGAGAGTTCCCTCTCCAGTAGGGTACACTCACAGAGGTACACATTGCCTTTGGGTACCACTGATTGGGACAGTAAGTACATGGTGGATTTCCCTTTGGAATATAGCACTGATATCCAGCTCTTCTTAATCTTCAGTTTTACGCATTCCTCTGTAAACAGCTCTATGCTGAATTCTAATGAGTTCTGGTTTTACACTGGGAGCCGTGTCTTTTAACAATCAATGTTATTAAAATGACCCTTGATAGCACATGATTCCACAGTGGGGATTTTCAAAGCTGTGTACAAAAATACATTTCATTACCACTTTAATATAGAAGTTTAAAATCAGAACTTCTCTCTGCCTTGTTCAAAGCAATTTCTCTAGCTTTGAACAGCTGCTTGACACACCACAGCAACTACAGCAAGATTTCAGCTCTCCTTCCATGGTGGCCCAGGATCTCAGAGCAAAAGAGGAAATGCAATGCTGGAGATTGGATAGCTGATAGATTTATGGTCACTGGTCTGAACACAGCCCAGGAAAAGACTGATTAAAGAGCTCCATGCTGCAAGGTGCTCTGTGTTGGTTAGATTTTTTATTGCATTGTTATAACTTCATGGGAGTTATTTAATGATCTTTTAACTAGTTTTATTGCTTACTGTATATAAGAACTACCAAACTGCTGGCATAGATAAAATATGTTAGGAAATGAGTTTCATCTCACTTGCCTTTTTATTGAACAAGTGAATCTCTCTCAAGTTTCTATCACACAGCAAATATACCCAATACAGAAGCAAGGAGATTACACATCCCCTTGTAACAAGCATCTGAACTGAGTACTGGTTTCTAGATGGAGCCTTGCTGGGACTTTGGGAAGGCACCAGTTTGCAATGCCAGCACTGCTGTGTCCCACTGAAAAAAGCTGCAACATGCAGGTCTCTGATTCACCAGCTGCTTACTAAAGAAGGAAAAACACACTGCTTTTTCATAAAGCTGAAATCAAGCTACTATAAACTGTGCTTTGAGATAGGCAGAGAGAATAAATAAAAATGAAAGAGGGCATAAGGGAAGTTTTCATCTGTCTGCCAAAGCACATTGCAGAAGAAATCTGCTATTTTTGTTGGGGTTTTGTTGTTTGGTTGGTTTGCTTTAAACATAGTAGTAGAGACAATTGGCAGCTGCTGTGCAGGTAACTATGAGTTCAGAAGCCTGCTACCAATAAAAAGACTGTTTAGAATGAGCAGAAAGGGTACTTCACAGTATAAAATGGAGTAGGGTAAATATAAACCCCTGAAAATCAAATAAGGAAACCTTGAAGCTCCTTACCCGCCCTGTGGTTTCAGCTCTAATTTGTTCCGTCACAAAGCAGAGTTCAAATATTTAAAAAAGTCTAATGTGAAACAGAAATCCCAGGCATCCCGTGTTCAACAGCAGTTTCCTTTTCTCCTAAACATCATGAAAGGAAAACCAAAGAAATCAAAAGATTGTTTCGAAAACAAAGGAAAAAATGCTCATTCCAGAAGAACATGGTGCCTGCTCAGTGTGAAAAGCATTTCCCCTTTGACTTATTTCCATTATTAAGAGTAAATAACCAAACTAATCCCAACGGTGAATTTAAAGTAAGCAAGGCAAAAACAGCAACACTTCACTTGAAAAGATTTACTAAACAGAACTAAACAAATCCTGAGTGGAATTTGTGAGCTTGCAGTATTATTTAGGTAGAGACACGTTTATCTGGATGACAATAGGAGATCCTTAACATGGAATTGTATCACAAAGGCACACTGAGAAAAGAATGAAGCCTACAAATAAAACTTGCAGCACGAAGTAGTAAGAGAACTTTGCCCATTCAATTTTATTACTGTCGTCCTTTTGTGCTTATGTCATTTTATTCTACCCCACCTCTTAACAGGCTGCCACTCTCTAAGGAGCCAACTCCTTTACCCAAAGACACAGGTTTGATTAGCATAGGTCCCCACCTTTGCCCATGCCTGTGTTTCTGAATGCTCCAGGGTCTGGGTTGTAAAGAGCCATGATGTGCACTCCCAGGTGGGGGCTGAAAGTGCCCTGGAAACAGAGCTGGGGGGCCTAGAGCCAGCCTAGGACAACTACAGCCCTAAGCTTCTCAGCTTCTCCCAGTCCCTGTGGTGAGGACTCAAAAGTTGGAGGAATTTTTAGAACATTCTCTTTCAGCAGACCTTCAGCACACCACAGAACAGAACCTCTTGGTCTGGTCCTTTAATAGCCTACATCCTAGAAGATAGGTTTGAGTTCAGTCCTGAATAAGGAGAAAGGCCTGTAAGCCATTTGAAAATTTAATTCACATGGGGAGCTTAGCAATCTGTAAAACAAGTCTGGAGGACACTGATGCTTTTCCCCTTACACTCAGATCTGTGTAACTTTGTGGCCTTAAACCTCCTTTATACCAGTGTGACAGAGACATGCACTGAACTCTGTGTCCTTGCCTGAACTAAACTGGCATTTCTCAATCACTCTGCCCTTCACTCAAGAATATCCGTAGTTTAAGTACTCCCTAGCAACTTTCTCTCTCTTTATAAATACACCTAAACATGTGTTTTTCTTCAGATACATGTTCTAGAAAGAAATATGACAAGTTAAAATGTCATTATTGAAGAAAGCCTTATATTACTGATTGCTTAGAATTCTTTGTAGAGAAATAACATTACACATTCTAGAAGACAGTATTCTGTAGGTTCCTCTCTTTTCCCTTGGCAATTCCTCTCTGAAAAGGAAAAAAATGACTGGCAAATATCTTAAATACTCTGATGCTCACCAGTCCAGCACTCTATTACTGAAATTCAAGCTTCAATATATCCTCTTGACATTAACTTCCTAGTTGAAGCAATAGATATAATTTTTATGTTCAGGAAATTATAAAGAGGTGGTATTTACTACCACTTCAGATGACTGCAGAATAGTTGATTTACAGCCAATATAAAAACTGAAAAATATCTGTCATTGCCTCATTGATAAGTATTGAAATTCATGGAAACAAGAAAGATTGTGCATAACAGCATTTATTATCCTAAAATATCAAGTTACACCATCTTTCTAAATGTCTGTAAAATAATGGTTAGTCCTTTGGTTTATTCTTAGGGAACAAATCAGGCCACAGAAGATTTTGCTATAGTAGTGGCTACTTCAGAGATATATTCAATAATCTGTAATGACTTATGAAGGGAAAAGTCCCTGAATAAACTCCACATCTGTAAAGCTGTAAAAAGGAACTGGTCATATACACTGATTGTCGCTTTAAAAAGCCTAACCTCTTTTATTCACTTTATTCTGGAGATAAAGGGAAAATAATTTTTAAAATGAAAAATCTATGATCTTGGAACTCTGGATGCAAAATCACTGAAGTAAGCAGTTAATAGTATCGATGAAATTATTTATTTTGTATAAATACTGACAAAGTATTTTTTCATTTTTTCATGACAAAAATCATGAAAAAATGCTAAATTTAATCTCTGATTTCTTAAAGGTTTACTTGAGGCTGTATTGTATTTCTTGTTTTCCTGATTAACAAATCATCACTGCACAAAGCAACACAGGTGGTCAGTCCCCTTGGACTCACATCAAAGGGGCCACCACGAAGCTTTAGATGTTATTCAAAAGCAATCTGAAACTTGTCTCTCACTGTTTGTCCCATCTATTGTACTCCACAGGGTCATCTTTAAAGGACTGTCAAGTTTGCCGAAAAGAAACCAACAAAAAACCCCGCCTTGTAAATGATGTTTCTAAAATCTGTTTCATAACTGTTGACTGGTTCACAAATATTCTATTTTCAGAATACTTGCATCATTAATTATGTAATTTTAAAAGTCTGGTTTTACATGCAGCACTGTTTGCCAGCCTTAGACACAAGAAGAAATCAGGCTTTACTAAAGGATTATTATATCACCATGTATATAGCCATATATATAGATATATATATAACCATTTCTATAACTGATGTCAGCCATTGTGTATATAGGAGATTTTAAAGGAAAAAAAAAAAAGGGCAGAAAAAAACAGAAAGACAACTTTAACATTTTTGGTTTCACAATAGTTCATCCTTCTCATAGCTCTTGAAACAAATTCCTGAATATATTCTTATAAAATAGCAGAAAGAAATCAAATCAGTTTTTGTATTCCTTGGATCCAAATATGTTAGAGGGTTTCTGATATATTCTTAGAAACACTGCACATGAAATAACATTTCAGTGTACACTCTACTCTCATGGAGGTTTTTTTTCCTGTATGAGGGTTTCTTGGTTTTTTATGTTAACACTTTGAAGAGTACTGACATTGTGCCTTATATGTGAGCTACTTGAAAAGATCAAAGTCTTATTAAGTCCCCAGTTATTTCATCAATACCAACAGGATGTTTATAAACCATGATTCACATTGGCCATACCAAGAAGAAAACACAGACTCACAGTTCTCTGTAATAAACAAAGCCAACAACACTTTTCAGCTATGGAAAACTGATTAAAGAGTTATGGGCAAGCTGTCATAGGAAGGAAAACCCAACAGGGCTTCCCACTTTTAATAAAAAAAGTGGGAAGCCCTGTTCTTAACTGCAGAACACTTTCTGGGTTTCTAACTTTACTCTATGCACTCTAAAATGATTTGATATACTCCCTAGAGAGAATTCACCTAAATTCATAACTATTCACACAGAGTTGAGGGATTTCTCAGCAAATAAAGCATTTATCAAATGTGATTTTTGGCAAAGACCTAATCAGTTATTGCCAAAGTTACAGCTTCACCTCAAAATAACCAAGGACTAAAAAAAAAAAAAAAAAAAATTAAAAAGCCCAATAAGTCCTTCCCGGCCAGCAGGACCCCAGAGGTGAGAGTACTTCCCCCCAGAAAACCGTGTCAGAATTCCTCTTCTGCTCAAGGGCCCTTGATCCATGTCTCCTCTCTGCTCAGAATGTGTCCAAAACAGTAAGCTAAAGGACAGTCTCACTGGCTCCTGAGACACACAAAACACTGAACTATTTGCTGAAACAAAGGGTTCAGTGCTCTTACAGTTCACATTATCTCTTGGGAAGTAACCTCCAGCTGAGCTAGGACATTTCAGATAAGGGGAGAATTTCACTACTGCTTTTATTTCCTGATGACATGCTAACATTATAAACTGGAGACCTTAAGACCAATGGTTAAAAACCAGTGCAAGGCAGCCCAAAAAACATCCTTTCATTTTCAGGCCACTTAAGCTTGCTGAGATTTTTCCTTTTTGGGGTTTGCTGGGTATTTTCAAGGAAAATGTTTACTGATAGAAAAGAAATAAATAAAACAAAACAATTTCATTAGGAAATACCAAAATGAAATTTCCCAGTTTCCAAACTTTTTACTTGAGAACAAGGGGTGGGAGGTCTGCAGCTCTGGAATGCTTGTCCAAAGTCTACAATGAAGTCATCAATTTCTCATAAAAATCTGTACCATGTAAGCATAAAAATCTTAAATATACTTTTCATGTAGTTTTAAGCATGCATATATCTAAGTTACATGGTGAAGGCAGCACATTCCTGCAGAAATATCTTCCATAAAAATGTGAAGGGCAACTCTGACTCTGGGAAAAATATTGCATCATTCCTACACTGCAAAATACTATAAATATAAGTACTGTTTTGGAGACATATGCAAATTATATTAATGAGCTTTTGTTTTGTACTCAAAATTATTTTCTAATGCACATTGTAGGATTTCATCATTTCACTATTTAAATGTCTTATTTAATAACAAAAGTTCCTTTTCACAAAATCTGCCTTCTTCCCTTGAAATAAGATTTTTTTTTTTATACATACTGCTGTTAGGGAAGTGGCCACCTCTAAACAGAAAATTACTAATTTAACAATCATATTAGAATCAAAAATAGGTATTCATAAAAATGGGTAGTGAAACAAGAGCCTGAAACAATTTTACTTAACCAAGAGTCTGTGTGTGGTCAATGCTTATAAACCAAACAGCAGAAAAGTGTGTTCTTACATTTACTGTAGTGCCTGGAGCAGTTAAATTGACCTCTTAGGAGGGTAAACATTGTGTCTATCCAGTTGACTGTGTAGTCAATACCAACAGGAGCAAAGGGGGCTTTTTCCAAACTAGGAAAGCAACTCCTCAGCGAGACTAATTAATTTCTCTGGAAACATCCAGGATATTGATTTGATATTTGAAAACACTGCTGATGTACAGTAGTCAGCTACACATGAATGAGAGTGATCTTTGATGGAACTTTAAAGTGGAGCAAACAGTATTTTACAGTCTGGCTTCTGCTGTTACACAGCAGACAGCTCAACTAAGCAGTAGAGAAGCTGAAAATTTTTACAAACTTCAACTTAAATATTGCTCAGAAAGCCCCACAATTTTCTGCAATCTTAATCAACCAGATTATTGAGACATTCACGGAAGAATTTATGCTATATTAGAAAACATAAAAGCATCTGATCTCATCTCCCACCCTGACAAAGCCAGCTTGCTCTGCACAGTGATCAGTGCAGAACCAGGGTTTGTCTGATATCCAGGAGGTGCGATGCCCCTACACTGACTGTGCTTAAAGCATGAGGGTGTGGTAGTCTCAACAGCCAAAGTTTACTTTGCTAACAAACTCTATCTGAACACTCCTGAGTTGGATTCTGCCTTAGACACACATACTAAAAGCATCTGTTCAAATCATTAGCAGTAAAACATTTCTTGCTATATCAAAATAAAAATATATTGGTCTTAGGACACAAAACTTAGCTTTTTGCAGAGGATGTGATTATTCATATTCAATCTGTTTGAGGTGGGGATTGCAAAGATGCCCCTCCAGTGCACTTGCTGAGTTTAGTGTAGGGTTTAAGATGAGGTTCAGCCCCTGCACCTGTGCAGTGGGGACACTAGGCTGAGCCAGCCCAGCACCCCTTTGGGATTCTGTGCATCACCCTCAGCTCCCCCAGCCTGGGGCAGAACTAGGTCCTCGTCCACAGACAGCGCAGCTGCCCTAGAAGCCTTCATCAGAAGCTTAGTCCAGACAACACAGGTTCTTTGCATATAGACTCTGTCCCATGCCCTGGACAGTACCAAAGATCTTTGGAAGAATTTTCAAAACAAAAATCACACAGCCCAACAAAGGTTAATAATGCAGAGAAATCAAACGTGACCCAGTAACTGGAAGCAGGACAGGAGGTTTGGACTTCCTTGTGCAGCAGTGGAGGGACAGTGGGGATGAGCCAGGAAAAGGGGGATAAAGAGCCCTGGTTTGGCAGCCACTGACATTGGTGATACTTTGCAAAAGGTATGAGATTGTTTGTACCTCTAAGAACATGACTCACTTCTTTTCAAGCTATAAAACATCTTAATAGAATTAATTTTGAGAATCTGGTTAGAGCAGCCCTTTTGTCAAATGCAGTCTGAATGTATTTTTATGTGTGTTGGAGTTTCCTGTTAAATTATAGTGGTTTTTAATGGAAATGCTGACAGGATCTTAACCATTGCAGTGTGAACAAATGAATAACAATATACATATTCTTCTTGCTAATAAAGTTTTATAGCCTTGAAATTCAGTGTAGAATTAGTCCATCGATTCTAGAGAGAATTTTTGAAAGAAAGCTTCATGGTGCTTTCCTCCTTCCATGATGCGAAAAACAAATCATTCCAGTGTTTTAATTTATTATCAGGCTTTTACAGATACCTTTAGGTTTTTTCCCCTACTGTTTTTTGCAGTCTGTTTATGGCAGTATTAAAGACATAAGCACAATTTCAAAAGGATGTAATGTCTTTTTCTGACTTGAAGAACAAAATATCAAATCTTTTATTCATTTAACTAGAATCATTGCTTACATCTCAAGTTCATCTTTTTCTTTGATTTTTAGACTACATTTCCCAAAAGTTTTCCCCATTAATATTAACATATTTATGAATCTCATTATTCTGATTTATGTATTTTCAATATATTTAAGGCTATGTCAATATTAAGCTATTTGTCCCCTGTGAGTACCTTCTACAGAGTTATGATTAGAAATATTTTTAAACTTAACATACTGAGAAGGACCACTCTGGGCTCAGAGGTAATATACTTATATAACTAAACTGTTTCTCAATTTGTTTAGTTTAGTTACTGAGTCTGCTTTAAAATAGAAATAACTCCAGCAATGGGACAAATCACTTTAAATCAAGGCTAGACAATCAAAGCAATTCCATTCCATTAAAGCAATTATATTCAAAGACATCCATGATGCTGTAAAGGTATCATACCATAGGATATACATCACCCCCACCCAGAGTCTGAAGCTCCCTCCCAGCTTTCAGAGGCCACAGTGGCCCTGCCTGGACCCTGACACTATGCTGAAGAGCTTGACTCCACCAGCCCACACAGCTACTGCCAGTTGAGTTTACAGTCCTGAAGTGACAGTAACTGCAGGGGATGAAGGTTGCAGTTC